>NW_024080976.1:269925-584219 GCF_003009895.1 Hyaena hyaena
AAAAAAAAAAAAAAAAAAAGGAAGTGCTGGTGGAGGGAAGACTTCCTCCATGGGGCAGAGGCAGAGCATTAATGCCCAAGCCGAGTCCAAAGGTTCCCAGGGGGAGCAGGAAGGTCTTGTGGTACTTGGCACTGTGAGGGCACAGAGCATGCCAAAGAGGCATCCTGGCTCATGGTTCTTCTATTGTCCGGTGTCATAAAAATGAACAGGAACATTAACAGACTTGGAATGATGGCCACGATGCTGAAGCACAAGGCCAGCATAGCATTTTTCTTTCCTCTGACTTTGTCTTCCAAACTGTTTGCTTCCTGTGCCTGTGGAAGTGAAGACAGCCTGATGTTTTCCTAAAAAGGGGTGAAACAGGGTAAGGAATTGCTGGAGAGAAGCTGGAGGCCATAACGGGGATTGGGGTACAGGGATTAGGTGTAGGAGAGGAGGAAGCAATGAAGCAGGGTGGTGCAGGGGGTCCAGGCAGGACCAGATGGAATGGGGTGTGGAGGGGATCTTTGGGAAGAAGGAGCGTCTGCAGGATGGTGAATGGGGTGGGGGCCCAGGGGTGCAAGGAGGGTGGGATGCTGAATGGTTGGGGCTAGTATCTGGGGGGTGGGCAGTGCTGGGCAAGGGATGGCTCCTGTGGAAAGGGGGAAGAGGTGGGGTTAGGGGTGCTCCCCAGAGTGGGGAGGACCATGATTTATCCCCACCCTCCAAGCAAGAGAACACTAGTAGTCCCAGTGGAAAGAAGCAGAAGACAGAAAAAATGGAAAGCAGTGCATAGTCCTGTGCAGAAATGTTGAAAGCTGTCTTGTAGATGGGCTGCATCACAGTAACCTTGAACTCTGGGTCCCGGACATCAGCAGCTTGGACTCCAGCAGAGAGAATGAGGTCTGCAGAAAAACCAAGAAGGGTCAACAGATGCTGAATAATGGGGAACCATAGAAAAGACATCAGTAGGAGGGTACTGGAAATACCCACCCCACCATGACCATGGCCACCATTGATGGAAACTGGACCTGTGACATCCCCTGATCCCATATAACACCCTTGCTGGCCCTATATACCACCCTCTGGGTAACTTAGAAACCCTGTGTGCTTCCCCTGTCTCCCTAGACCCACCCCTGCTCTCCAAATTACTCACAGCTCCCCTTCCAGGCTAAACAGTGCTCAGTTTAGATGTTATAAATTGGTCACTTTAGCACAGTGATTCACAAACTTGAGCATACATCAGAGTCACCAGGAGGACTTACTAAAACAGATCCCTAGGGCCTGTCCCCAGAGTTGCTGACTGTGTAGGTCTGGGGCAGGGCCCAAGAATGTGCGTTTCTAACAGGTTCCCAGGTGAAGCTGCTGCGAGTGAGCTACGATGCTCTGAGAACCGCTGCTGGAGCTTACTGCTTACTGCTTACCCCCACCCCTACCCTCTCTGTCACTCATATAATCCTCCACCTCTGCCCCATATTCTCCATCCTAGAACTCCATCCTGCTCTTGCTTCACTCCTCTCCCTGATCCTGATCCTCTCCCTGATCTCCCTCCCTGTCCCCTATAACCCATCCCTATACCCCCACTCTATAAACTCTTCCCTCTCTGCATAACCCTTCCCGGTCCCATAACCCATTCCTCTCCCTCTAACCCCTCCCCCACTCCATAAGTCCTTCCTTCTCCTCATAACTCCTCTCAGTCTCCTATAACCCCTTCCTGCATCCTATCACACCCCCTCCCTAACCCTGTGAGCCCCTCCATTTCCTCACATAAATCCTCCCTTGTCTCCCCCAAAGCCCCATCCTGAATACCCCCTATCCTTTCTTAACCCCCTTCCTTCCCGCAGGGACTTCCTTGTCCCACCTACCCTCTCCTATAACCTTCTTCTTGTCTCCTATAAACTTTTCTGATTCCCCTCTAACTTCAAGCCTTCTTCTCACACAAATCCCTCCCTTTCCCCCAAACCACTTTCCCGTGACCCTACAATTCCCTCCTGGCCACCCAGACACCCATTGTTAGCCCCTGTCTCCCCCGTATTAGCCCTGGCTGTCCTCTCCTGACCCTCTCCCTCTCCCCTGACACACCCCACTTTTTCCTGATCATCATCCACAAGCACAGTTAATGCCACCAAGCAAGGGGTCTACTTGTCCTCCCCCCTGGTGATTTAGTCCTGAGAACTCAGCCTGTGGCCACCACTTCACTGGGATTGGCTGTCCTGATGTAGAGGAGGCAAGGAGGGTGATATCTCAAGCATTTAGACCTAGCTTCGGTTGATTCAATGTATTAAGGAAGCATTACTTAGGCACCAGCCCACCCCCATTCTCTGCCTGCCCTCTAGATTAATTCAATGAAAAAAAAAGATTTCAGTTACTTGACTTTTTGTTTTTCCCAGTTTTAACTCCTGATTGCTTCAATGAATAAAGTGGGTGGGCCTCAAGTACTGACTAGTAAATAAATTCTGGATGGATTCTTTGATTCTCCATAAGTGCAGAGCACAGGGTGCTATTTTTTATAATATGAAAGTATGGGGAGCCTACAGTGTGCCAGGCATTGCTCTGTTTTTGAGGGACAAATGGAGACCAAGAGACAATGCCACGGCTCTCTGGGAGTTCACAGTCCAGGGGGGAGGATGGAGAGTAAAAACCTAAATAAGTAAACCAAATGGGGGGGGGGAATAACTAGGATATAGAGGGAAGGTTACCCAGGAGGGTGACATGAGGTAAGACAGGGCGTGGGGAGCTTAGGGAAGGCCTCTTTGGAGAGAAGACATCCAAGCTAAGACCTTGGGTGATGGGCCAGCCATGAGAAGATTTGGGGAAAAGAGTTCCAGGCAGGGGAACCAACAAGTGCAAAAGTCCTGAGGTCAAAATATTTATGTATTCCAGAAACAGATACAAGGGCAGTGTGGCTTAAGTGTGAAGAGGCAGCAGAGGAGGGGAGGGGGGCCAGAGCACATTAAGCAGAGTCTGCACACCTGGGTGAGTGATTTGGGTTTGATCCAGTTGCTGTGGGAACATGGAACTTTAAAGCCAGATAAGGATGTAATCTGATTTATGCAGCTCCAGATGCCCTGAGTAAATGGAGAGTGGAAGACAGAAGGCTTCTGCTTTGCATGGGGACAGAGCCTAGCAGAGTTTAGTCCCCTGGGTCGCTTGGCCATGGTGGAATCAGGGCATGGAAGGGGGAGCAACTGGCACAGAGAAGTCTCCAGGAAACATCAGCCAGGAACAAACCATGTGGGATCAGAGTACACCTGCATTTGCATGTGCATGTATGAGTCTGTCTCCTAAGATGATGGACTCAGCCATGGCCTTCAACATCTTAGGCAGTCACCCCTCAGTCCCAGGAAGTGTATAAGTTGGAAGGTATAGGGGTGGCATCAGAAATTGTGCTATCAGAGAAATCCGAGAAATCACCAACATAAGCTATAAAGAGTGAGAACCCTCTCCCTTGGCTAAAGGTCTCTTGGCTGGTATATGTCTTGCCCAGTGGATCCTATGGCTGGTGGTCATGTGTTTCTTCACTAGTGGGTTACCTCCCCGGAAGGTCATTTGTTCTCAGTGCTCCTTCTCACTTAGGGTTTAATGTACAACCCAGACTCAAGTCGTTGCTTGGTGGGGTGTCGGGAGCTCTGTGTTGCATGGGGTTCTCTCAGGGGACTCACCTTGTAAGGCCACAAGTCTAAACGTCTAAACCAAACTGACTCCATGACAGGCTTTAAGATTCCCCTCTGAACTAGAAGGCCTGAGTTTCAGCTTTCCTGAAACTATCAGGCAGTTACACATTGCCCAAGGCAGGAGAAAACACCCTTGCAACAATCAGGAAAGTCCAGCGACCACCCTCCACATTACTAAGGGAGAGGCCTGGAGATAGAAACTATAGATAGGACCCTGTTACCTAATGTTAAAGTTAACCTGTTAGTCGCCAAACAAGACCCTAGGCTCGCTCTGTGATTGGTTGAATTTAAAGGTACTCTAGGGGGCGCCTGGGTGGCTTAGTCGGTTAAGTGTCCGACTTTCACTTAGGTCATGATCTCGAGGTTCGTGGGTTCAAGCCCCGCGTCGGGCTCTGTGCTGACTGCCAGCTCAGAGCCAGGAGCATGTTTCAGTCTGTGACTCCCTCTCTCTCTGACCCTCCGCTGCTCACGCTGTCTCTCTCTCTCTCCTAGAAATAAATAAAACATTAAAAAAAAAATAAAGGTACTCTAAATGTTGTAATTGGATCCCGCCAAAAGTAACAAATACTCTAGACAATGTGTATGGTCAAACCCGCTGTCAGTGATGTTGAATGATTATGATAGGATCACTGTTCCCATGTCACAACTTCTGTAACTTCCCCCATCTCTGCCTTTGTTCGAGGCTCTCAGCACAGATCCATACGCTGGTGAAGTCTGGGAGTCCGAGCTTAAGCCAGTAATAAAGCCCTTTGCTTTTGCATACGTGACTCAGACTCCTTGGTGGTCTTGGGATTTTGGGGAGATCGCGATCTGGGCATAACAACCTAACTTCCGAAATTCCCTTGGAACACACAGTCTGGAGTCTGCTTTGTCCACAAAACCAGAGAAAAGAGCAGGACTAGGAGGACACTGAAAACGTTGCTGGGCGCATGTCCCTGGGACATGTGTCTGGAGCCTGACTACTCGGTGTTTCTTGTTCTGAGAAAGAGTTGGCTTTCTTCTCTGTCACTTGCAGCCAATGAGTACAGATGGAATCCTACATTCTCACCCATATTGGATGACATCAGTCATTTTACTTTCAGCCATTCTTTGGGTATATAATTGTATTCCATTGTAGTTTTAATTTGCAATTCCCTAATGACTAAGGATGTTTTGTGGGGTTTCCCCCTGTTTTAGAGAGAGAGAGCAAGGGAGGAGGAGAGAGAGGCAGAGGGAGAGAGACTGAGAACCCCAAGCAGGTTCCAAGCTCAGCATGGAGCATGATGCGGGGCTCGATCCCACAAACCATGAGATCATGACCCGAGCTGAAATCAAGAGTTGGACTGAGCCACTGAGCCAACTGAGCCACCATCCAGGGGCCCCTGTAAAAACGTAAGGTATTAAGCGCCTTGCACATACTATGACCATGTGGAAATTATATTTTCTGAAATTCATGTTCACTTCTTGTTCATTTAAAAAAATGGATGGCTTGTTTTTGTCTTATTGCAAATATTTTACTTCAATTTGTGACTTGCTTTTTCACTTAGTAGTCTTTTGGATGAGGGAGCAAAAGGCAAGCTGAGGGCAAAGCACAAGCTAACACCCTGCACCCCTTCCCCAGATGGGATATGTGTGCCATTCCTCAGCCATTCCTGGCTGTCCAGGAACAAAGAAAGGGAAAAACAAGCGGTTACCTGATAGAGATCACAGTCATGCAGGACATGAGTCTCCGTCAGTCTGCAACTGTCTTAATGATTTACAAGAGAAAAAAAAATCTTATCAATAGCAAGACCTCCAGAAACCTATGGACTCAATTTTCTGGAACCCTAACATCATTCTCCCCTCCACAGGATAGAAAATCTTACATAATCAGTCACTTCTCACAATCGCAGTGTAGCTCTTTCTGCCCATAAGTCCTGTCCCTGTGCTATAATAAAAACACCTTTTTGCACCAGAAATATCTCAAGAATTCTTTTTTGGCCATTGGCTCCCAAAGCCCACTTCAAACCACACCATTTTCATGAGAAGTTTTAAAATTTGTAAAGTCCAATGAACATTTTTTGAACATTTTTTAATATTATGCTTAGGCTTTTTGTGTTCCTTTTTCAGTATATTTTATTTACTTAGAGAGTGTATGTATTGCACACAAGTGTGTAGGAGCACACATGCACACGTGTACACACACACACACACACACAAATGAGAAAGTGGGGGAGGGGCAGAGGGACAGGGAGAGAGAAAATCTTAGGCAGGCTCCACGCCCAGTGCAGAGCCAGACAGGGGGCTTGATCTCACAAACCAGGAGATCATGATCTGAGCTGCAATCAAGAGTCAGGCACTTAACCACTCAACTCACTGAGTCACCCAGGTGCGCCTACATTCAATTTAGACATTGAACTCAAATCTTTTAAAACCAAACCAGAGCCTGTGTTCTTCCTGTTTAATACTCTAATGGCTTCACTTCACACTTAAAATCAATCTTCTTCCTATGACCTCCCATGCTGTGACTTGCCTCCTGGTTTCCTCTGACCTTAAAGTACTCCCACTGCTCACTCCAGTCCCACTAATCTTTCTATTCCAGAGACAAGCCAAGCTCCTTCCTAGCTGAGTTTTTGCACTTACTGCTCTGCTTAGAATTCTCTTCCAGGTGTCTCTGTGGCTCTCTCTTCTCACTTCAGGTCAGAGCTCAGATATTAGGTCCCCAGTGAGGGCTTTCCAGAGCCACTGTCATAAGTTCCTCTTCCTGCTCCTCCAATTTTATTCTGTTTTTATCTTTTCATAATGTTGACCACCAATTGCAGTTGTGCTGTCCAGGACAGTAGCCACTAAACACATGTGGCAAATTTAATTTAAATACATTATAATTAAATAAAAAATTGAGTTCTTCAGCTGTACTAGTGACATTCCAAGTGCTTGGTAGCCACACATGGCTAGTAAATACCGTATTGGATAGAATGACTCATAGAACATTTCTATCATTGCTGAAAGTTCTGTTAGACAATGCTGACCTCAACTACCTTGTTGGTTTATATTACTCTTTTCTGTGTCCTCTCAATATGATACAAGTTTTATAGAAGCAAATTTATCAGAATCAGCACTTATTTATCGGAATCAGCACTGAATCACCAAGGTCTAAAACAGTGCCTGGCACACTAGAGTGGTTGCCCAATAAATGTTCACTGAATATATGGGTAAGCCCCCTGGTACTCAGCAAAGTGGACACACAAAAGCATGTGGACGAACACATGTGCATATGAGCAGAAAACAGATAAGCAGAAAGTGGAAGACTCCTCAAACTTTATTGCTTTTATAAGTGATAATGGAGGGGAGACTCCAGTACAATAGGTTATTGATGTCCAAGATCAAAGGCTCCAGGAGGTACAGTTCATGACTCTTTGAAGTAGGTGAGATTTCAGTATGACTTCATATTTCCTGTTTCAAGACTCCAACCACAATGGGGCAAATGATCATAATGGAGCCCACCATGATGCTTGAGATGCTGAAGCTCAAGACCAGTCTGGAATTTATCTGTGCTTTCATCTGATTTCCATGAAAATTGGCTTCCCAGGCCTGTGGGAATGTTTCAAGGGTAGAGGGAGATGGGGAGGGGCAACCCAGGGGAGAGGTGGGAAATGCAAGACCAGGAATGCTGGTGTGAGGGAGGTAAGGCCTGGTTCAGTCCCCCAGTGGAAAAAGGAAGAGGAGCAGAGAAGGCACCCTGGGGAGGAGTAAGAGTGGCTACATCATGAAGAAAGAGGGAGTAAATTCTCCAGGAGGAACATGAAGAGGTCCCTGGGGAGGAACAGGGGGCTGGGAAGGGACAGAGGAGGCACATCTGGGAACAATGGGAGTTGGTGGTAGCTTGATGGTGCCCACCTTGAGGGAGAACAAGAGAGCTGGGATTGCCAAGCAGAATGAAGAAGAAGAAGGCAATGATGGAGAGAAACGAATAATCCTTTTCTGGGGGGTTCAAGAATGTCAGGATGACTCGCTGCATTGGAATAACCTTGAACTCCAGGTTCATGGGCTCAAGTAGCCATGGACCTAGGCTTGAGGAAGAAACGCTGGGTGGGTAGAATCTGCAGACAGGAAATGGGTCCCAGGTAGGGAACATCTGAATTCCCAGGAAATGAGGATCAGCTGAACCAACACCTCTACCTAGAAAGGCACTGAAAACGGACACTGTCCCAAGCCAGAACCCACTACCCCTCCTTGTTCCTATATAATACCTTTGCTGGTTCTATGACACAATTCAACTTTCCTCTATCCCCTCATAATTCCTCTCTGAACCGCCCTCCCCCGTGACCCCCTCCATGTCTCCCTCCAAGTGCTTCACTTCCCTCTTCTAAACTCTTCCTACTCCACTCCACCCACATACACTGCAACTCTCCACTCTTTTCTGATAACCCATCACAAACCTACTTAAGGACCCTATGACTTCCCTTGGCTTAGTTTCTGAGGCTGTCCAAGCAATTTGCATCATGGGGCGTGGTGTGGCTTCTCTGTTGGCCACCACTTCATTATGATTAGTTGCTCCGGTATAGGCAAGTCTCAAGTGCTCAGACCCAGTTTCTGATTGGTTCAGTGTAAGGGGCATTGCCTAGCCTCTCCCCTTTTTCCTGCCCTCCATCAATTCAATGAATAAGGAGACTGGTTTACAGTTACTTGCCCTTTTTGTTGTTGTGTCCAATTTGAATTCTTGATTGGTTCAACGGAACCAAGGGTGTGGGTCTCACTTCTAGATTGGATCTAAGTGCAACAGGCACATTTACTAATATTCCTACGAGTAGCCTACAGTATGCTAGTACCACACTGGGCTCTGAGGACCATGTGGAGACTAAGGCAGCCAAGATTGCAGCTCTCTTGGAATCCACAGCCCATGGGAGAGAAGGAGGGGAAAAGTTTAAATAAATAAATAAAATGATTTAAGGGAAAACCAAGGGCTCTGGGCAATAACTAAAATGAGGAGGAAGAGGGGCTGTGGAGGGCCACACAGCGCTGAGGGGTGGGGTTGCATGGGCAGGAAAGGCCTCTCTGAGAAGGAACATCTGAGCTGAGACCTTAAGTACAAGAGGAGCCATAATCAGAGGATTCAGAGGAAAGACTTCCAGGCATGGGGAACAGCAAACACAAAGGATCTGGGGTGGGAGGATGTTGGTGAGAACAGAAGCAGAAAAGAGGGCAGTGTAGCTGGACTCAGTGATGGATCTAGATGCATAAACAGTATATATAGCTGCACATGTTCAAACACACACACACACACACACACACACACACACACACACACAGAGTCTACAAGCCAGCAAGTCCTCCTTAGAATTTTTTTCATTTGAATGTTTTCAACATTCTCGTTGTATTAACAGCCCTGTGTGGTGATGGAGGGGATCCAGAGCAAGTGGGTGAAGTGTTTGTGCTTACCCCCTTGAAGAGTTAGGCTGAATGGCTGAAGGATCTCTCTGCTGGCAGTTTTCTGGCTTGAAAGTTCTTTGGCTGAGTGTTTCTCTTGGCTTTGCCAGGCCATCAGAAAAAGATGTAAAAATGTAAGATGATGAGGAAAGCACTCATTATTCCACATATACTCAGCCAAGTGGCCCATACTGAAATTTATCATCTGAGACCCACTTGTTCTTTTTAGCTCTCCTGGTCTTTGGAGATGGAAGGGAGATGTGTCTTCATGACGTCTGCTCTGGGAGACTACTGGGGATGCAACCAAAGCCATGGCTGAGAGCTACAACCTTCTTCCTCCAGCCCGTGAAGTCCTAGGATGGAAGAGGCACAGAGGATGGGGACTTTAGGTAAGGCATGGGACAGGAGGTGGCAAAGGGCAGAGAAAATGGCCAGCCTTGAGAGAGAAAGCTAAGGGATGGGACGTCCCCTGCAGGGGAAGAATCAGACCTGAAATAGTAGTTTTCCAAGTGTGGTTCCTTGACCAGCAGCATCAACATCACCTAGAAATCTCTTAGAAATGCAAATCCTTGCCCACTCCCACACTCACTGAGTATAAAATCCTGGTGGTGCCCAGCAATCTGTGTTTTGATAAGCCCTCCAAGTAATTCTTATCCAAACTAAAGATTGAGAACTCCCAGAAGAGAAGAATGAATAAGAGTGGAAGTGCTCAGGCCCTTCTAGGAGCTTCACTCAGACCTCTGACCTTTGTGTTTAGGATGTTCCTTTGTTCTAGAGGCATGGAGTCTCCTCAGCTGAGTCCCGCATGGGGTTTTATATCCATCAACAGTGGGGAAAACATAATATAAATAGTTTCACCTAACCCAAAGAAAGACATTGAGTTTTCAAATCAAGTTGAAAGTACTTAGGAATCACTTGTCGACATGTACACATAAATCTAGTCATATTGTCATCAAAATCCTCAATTCTAAGACATGACAGAATTTTACAAGCTGGCGGACTGAACAAACAAGGTTATTTATATGGAGAGGGAATTGAATAAACTATAGATGATTAAGAGAAAATACAGAGAATTTAATAACACAGTCGACATTTAAAATGATTCAGAGGGGAGGAAAGGAATGCATACAGGCTGAGCATGCTAGGGAAAATAATAAGAAGTAGAAAAGGGAAGCAACATTTTATGCATAAACCATGATGGAACAAATAAAAATAAGCATATCAGTTACCATACTGAACATGAATTTCCTGAATTCCCCTAAAAGTTAGAGATTTCAGATTAACAAAATAAAACACCAACATTTAGCTAGATGTTGCAATAGCAGTATACCACTTACACAAAACATCACCAGCAACAGAACATGGAGAGAATAAGGGTTCAAAGAGCAATACAGGCACATAACAAAAATAAGGCAGAAGTAGTAATATACACGTCAAAGCAAAAAGCATATAAAAATGTCAAAGAATGACAGGATAAAAACTAAAGTTTTCAATGTATGATGCACAAAAGAAGACATGTCTGTCACAAATATTTATGTAGTGAACTACAAATCAGCTACATTGTGAGAATGAAAGCAACAAACAGAAGAAATTTTAATAAAGCCACTAGAAATGCAAGAATTTTAATATACCTCTTAGAAAATTTGAAGAAAAAAAAAGAATGTATAAATAAGTATAATATTTGAATAATTTAACTAATAAGTACAATTAGAGAGTTATTTAGAAAATTACACCTTAAAGTAGTTACTGTACCTTCTTTAGTTTTATCAAAGAAATATTTACAAAATTCATCAAGAACCTGGCTACAAATAGAAATTCCAAAATGTAGAGTTGCTTAAACAATACTGAAGAATCAGAAGTAAGCAAAAACGAGACTTGGAAAAATTTCTATTTGCAAACTAAGAGATAGTCTCATTATTATTATCAGACCTCAGAGATATTATCGGTGGGGTTTCAGACCACTACAACAGTCAATATCACAATAAAGCAAGTCAGATGAATTTTTTGGTTTTCCAGTGCATACGAAAGTTATGTTTATACTATAGTCTATTGAGTGTGCAATATCATTATGTCTGAAAAAATGATGTACATAACCTTGATTTTAAAATACTTTATTGCTTGGGGCACCCGGGGGGCTCAGCCAATTAAGCATCTGCCTTCAGCTCAGGTCATGATCTCACCATTTGTGAGTTGGAGCCCTGCATCAAGTTCTGTGCTGACAGCTCAGAGCCTAGCTCAGAGCCTGCAACCTGATTCAGATTCTGTGTCTCCCTCTCTCTCTGCCCCTTTCCCACTCATGTGCATGCTCTCTCTCTCTCCCTCTCTCAAAAAATAAATAAACATTAAAAAGTTTTTTTAAATAACGAAGTTTTAGAACTGAAAAGGCAATGAACTGAAAATTTTTTTAAATTTTTTAATGTTTTATTTATTTCTGAGAGAGAGAGAGAGAGAGTGAGAGAGCAGGGGAAGGTCAGAGAGAGAGGGAGACACAGAATCTGAAGCAGGCTCCAGACTCTGAGCTAGCTGTCAGCAGTGAGCCCGACGCGGGGCTCAAACCCATGAACCGTGAGATCATGACCTGAGCCAAAGTTGGACGCTTAACTGACTGAGCCACCCAGGCACTCCTGAAAAATTTTTTAAAATATAACTAGATGAACTCAATAGCCCATAGAGATGACAGAGGAAAGAATCAATAAACAGGAAGGCAGTTAAATAGAAATTATCTAATTTAGATAACAGAGAAAATTTTTAAGAAAAATTAACAGAGCCTCAGAGACCTGTAGGACAGACAATATAAAAGAGTCTAACATTCATGTCATCACAGTGTCAGAAGGAGAGGAGAGAGTGCTGTAGGAAAAAAAAAAAAAAACATGAAACAACAATAGCTGTAAATTTCCCAAGTTTGGCAAAAGACATAAACTTAGAGATTTGAAAAAGCTCAATGAATCCCAAAAAGGATAAGCCTAAAGAAACACACACACACACACACACACACATTATACTGAGACTTCTGAAAACATAGAAGAAAATCCTCATGACTGGGGTTAGATACAGAATTCTTAGATGTGACACCAAAAATAGAGTCATGAAAGGACAAGTTTGAAACTAGCCATTGTCAAATTTAAACATATTTGCTCTGCAAAAGGAAAAAAACTGAAAAGACAAGAAACAGACTGGAGAAAAATGTTTACAAATCACATATCTGAAAAAAGACTTGTATCAGAATTACAGGAAGGAAACAATCCAAATTAAAAATGGGCTAAAGAGGCGCCTGGGTGGCTCAGTCACTTAAGCATCTGACTCTTGATTTTGACTCAGGTCATGATCTCACAGTTTGTGAGTTCAAGCCCTGAGTCAGGCTCTGCACTGATGGTGCAGATCTCTCTCCCTCTTTCTCTGTCCCTCCCCTGCTTTCAATCTCTCTTTCTCCCTCTTTCTCTCTCAATAAATAAAATAAACATTAAATTTTTTTAAATGGACAAAAGATTCGAACAGATCCTTCACTAAAGAGGCTATAAGAACATCAAATAAGCACAGAAAAATATTCAAAATCATTAGCAATTAGGGAACTGCACATTAAACTTTGATGACATGCCACTCATTAGGATGGTTCAAGTAAAAAAGGCTGACAATATCAAGTGTTCACAAGGACATGGAAAACTGGAACCCTCATTCATTGCTGGCAGGAATGAAAAATGGTACAGTGTTCTATAAAAATAGATTAGAAGTTCCTTATAAAATTAAACACACATTTATCCTATGACCCAGCAACCCTACTTCTGGGTAATTACCCTAGATAAATGAAAACATGTTCACACAAAATTTTATGAGAATATTTATTAAAACTCTGTTCACAGTCTCCAAAAATGGAAACAGTTCAAATGCCCCTCAGTGAGAGTGTGGATAAACAAATTGCATAGACCAAAACATTGGAATATTACTCAGAAATTAAGTGGAACAGACTGGTGATACATTCAACAACTTGGATAAATCTAAAAGTCATTAGGCTGAGGGAAAGAAGCCACTCTCAAGAGGTTATTATTTACTGAGAGTGACGACCATGAAAATGACAGAGTAGGGAACCTCAAAATCCCATCCCTCCACAAAAGCAGTGATTAAACTAACAAAAAAGGTCAAAATCAGCATTATCAGAATCAGGGGTTTACAGAAACCAGGCAAATGCTTAATCAAGGAAAAAAACTCAGCAGTCAGTTAGAGAGCTTTATGGTGTTTTAACTTATCTTGGCACCATTCCCCACTCCCCAGCTCAGTTGTAGCCTTGAAGACAACAGCTCACACTCCCAGCACAAGTTCTTAGAACCTATACTTAGGTACTAGATACAAAATTAATTCTTAAAGAATCATGTTGTTGCTTTGATCCATCTGGTGGTCCCCTGAAAGACCAGCTAAAAAAGCTTGACATTATTTCCTCTTATTGAGAACAATCCCAGTGATGAGGCAGCTACTAGAGGTGGAGGAGGTCTCAAAGGCAAGTGAATTAGGGGTTGCCACCAAGGTGAGAGGGATAACAGTTGGATAACAAGCCACAGACAAACCAAAGAGCTTTGGAGGTAAAGCTGGGGAATGAGATGCTTGGGAAACAGAGTGTAGAAAAGTTCCCACATATTCCTGGGAATCTAGAAGTCCACGTGTCTGTGCAGGGGTGGGTGCATGCCCAGAGAAGACCTGAGAAGACCCTCAGCTCTCACCTCTGACTTTTAGGCCTGTACAAGCAGTAAGTGATAGTGAAGGCAGAGCTGTAAACTACCTGCCTGAGTGTTGAGGGCATTCACCAAAAGTGAGTGAAGAATACTTAAAGAAATAACGGCCAAAAATCCTCCCTAATTTATTAAATATGTAAATCTAAACATCCAAGAAGCTAAACAAACTTCACATATATAAAGTCAAAGAGATCCACCCTCTAAACTATAGAGAACAAACTGATGGTTACCAGAAAGGAAGTTGGGGTGGGGGATGGGTTAAATAGGTGATGGGGAGTGCACTCATGATCTCATAGTTCATGGGTTCGAGCCCCACATCAGGCTTTGTGCTGACAGCTCAGAGCCTGGAGCCTGCTTCGGATTCTGTGTCTCCCTCTCTCTCTGCCCCTCCCCTGCTCATGCTCTCTCTCTCTCTCTCACTCTCTCTCAAAAATAAATAAACATTAAAAAAAAGAAGAAGAAACTTTAAAAAAAATTTTTTAAATCTTTAAAAAAAAAGTGAGGATTCACTACCAATCTTAGAGAAATAAAAAGGATTCTAAGAAAATACTTATGAACAGTTATATGCCAACAAATCCCTAAATGAAATGCCCAAATTCCTGGAAAGTCAAAAACTACCAAAACTGACTCATGAAAAAACAGACATTCTGAATTAACCAATAACAAGCAAAGAGATTAAATCAGTTTAAAACTAAACCAAACAACACCAACAAAAACTTCCCACAGAGAAAATCCCAGGCCCAGAAATCTTCACTAGTGAATTCTATCAAATGTTTAAAGAATTAAAATGAATTCTTTTCAAACTCTTCCAAAAAACATAAGAGGAGAAACTCTTTCCTAACTTACTGTATGAGGTCAATGTTACTCTGATATCAAAACCATACAAAGACATTACAAGAAAAGAAAAAAAGACCAATATCCTTTATGAATATAAATGCAAAAATCTTCAACAAAATACTAGCCAACTAAACCCAGCAGCATTTAGGGGCGCCTGGGTGGCTTAGTCGGTTAAGCGTCCGACTTTCGCTTAGGTCATGATCTCGCGGTTCATGGGTTCGAGCCCCGCGTCAGGCTCTGTGCTAACTGCCAGCTCAGAGCCTGGAGCCTGCTTCAGATTCTGTGTCTCCCTCTCTCTCTGACCCTCCCCTGCTCGCGCGCTCTCTCTCTCTTAGAAATAAATAAAAATATTAAAAAAAAAAACCAGCAGCATTTTAAGGGGATTATACACCATGAACAAATGGGATTCATCCCAGGAATACAAGGTAGTTTAACATAAAAAACTAAATCAATGTAATATACCATATTAATGAATGACATGGAGAAAACAGGATTATCTCAACTGATACAGTAAAAGTATTTGACAAAATTGAATACCACTTTATGATTTAAAAAATCCACTCAGAATGCCAGAAATAGAAGGAAACTAACTCAACCTGATAAAAGGCATCTAGGAAAACCCAATAAAAGACTAAGATCAGGAACAAGGACATCTGCTCCCACACTGTATTTAACACTGTACTGAAAATTCTAGCCCGGGCAGTTCGACAAGGGAAAGAAACAAAATCATCCAAATTGGAAAGAAGAAATCTAATGATTCTATCATAGAAAATTCTCAAGAATCCACAGGAAAAAAAACTATTATAACTAATAAATGATTTCAGCAAAGTTGCAGGGTAGTAATATTAACATATAAATATCAATTGTATTTTAATACACTAGCAATGAACAATCTGAAAATGAAATTAAGAAAACAGTCCCATTTACAAAAGCATCAAAAAGAAAAATACTTATAAACAAATGTAATCAAAGGAGGTACAGGACATGTACCTAAAAACTACACTAAAAACTATAAAACATCTCTTAAAGAAATCGAAAAAGACTTAAATAAATTGAGATATCTTGTGTTCATCAATTGGAAGGCTTAATATTTTTCAGATGGTAATACTCTCTAACCTGTTTTACAGGTTCAATGCAATCTCTATCAAAGTTTCAACAGCCTTCTTTGCAGATATGGACAAACTGATTCAAAAAATCATATAGAACTGCAAGGGACCACAAATAACCACAACAATCATAAAAAAGAACAACAAAGTTGGAGGACCCATTTCCTGATTTCTTTTTTTTTTTAATGTTTTATTTATTTCTAGGAGAGAGAGAGAGAGACAGCGTGAGCAGGAGAGGGTCAGAGAGAGAGGGAGTCACAGACTGAAGCAGGCTCCAGGCTCTGAGCTGGCAGTCAGCACAGAGCCCGACGCGGGGCTCGAACCCACGAACCGCGAGATCATGACCTAAGCGAAAGTTGGACGCTTAACCGACTAAGCCACTCAGGCACCCCCTCATTTCCTGATTTCAAAACTTTGATTAAAGCTACAATAATCACCAAAAGTTCAGCACTAACATATAGGTAACTGCAGGAGAACTGAGATAGAAATAAACCCATACATTTATGTGGAGGATAGACTTAGGAATCCCCTGAGCTTATACCAATGGGTTAACAAGGCGCAGAGAAATTAAAAAACCATAATATGCTCACATCCAAGTTGGGGATATGATTGGCACCCTGAGAATAAGATGGTGCAAAGGCACCCCAAGAATAGGGGAATGCTGAACCCCAAAAATAGAGAGGGACGGGCAAAGGCCCACGATAGAAAGGGGCACAAAGGCTCCCAATACAAAGGTATATGAGATAAGCAAGATTAGGCATGCAGGGCAAAAGTGCCCCCCAACTTAGTACTATAGCAGAGAAGCTGCTTTCACAGGAGAATAGGGCCACATTAGGCAAAACAAGTAAATTGGACTATAGACTGCACTGTAGGCGTACCAGCCCTGAGCAGAGATGGTTAACAAAAGAAAAGGTGTCTTGATGGGGCGCCTGGGTGGCTTAGTCGGTTAAGTGTCCGACTTTCGCTTAGGTCATGATCTTGTGGTTTGTGGGTTCGAGCCACACGTCGGGCTCTGTGCTGACTGCCAGCTCAGAGCCTGGAGCCTGTTTCGGAGTCTGTATCTCTCTCTCTCTCTGACCCTCCCCTGCTCATGCTCTCTCTCTCTCTCTTAGAAATAAATAAAAAGAAAAAAAAGAAAAAAGAAAAGGTGTCTTGTTAACTCTGAAGTTATTTCCCCTGTCTTGTCCCCTAGGCTAGCTAAGATAAACAGACAGGGCGCCTCCCATCTGCCATTAACAACCGTCTGCCCATCTGCCCAGCGCCTGGATTTTGTTTTATATTGACCCAAACCCCAAACACTGTATATCTTCAAAAAATAACCCTTTCCCTTGTGCCCATAAGTTAATGTTCACAATGTCTGTCTCTTTGTGTATATCCATCACGTTTGTAAGCCTTCTGATCTTAATTAAATATGGAGCAAGGACTCTTATTCAGGGGTCTTGTCTTTTCCCAGACATTAGCCATCTCTGTCTCCTATTTTTTAACCCTGCATCCTGCTCTCTTCCCAAGACAAGAGAGAACTTTAGACCCAGAGTCTTTCCATTAAATGGGGAAAAAAGAGTCTTTTCAATAAACAGTGCTAGGAAAACTAGATAACCACATGCAAAGGAATGGATTCAGATCCTTGCCTTGTACCCTATACAAAAATTAACTCAAATGGATAAAAAATCTAAATGTGAGAAATAAAACTATAAAATTCTTAGAAGAATGCACAGAGGTAAATCCTCATGACTTCAGCTTTGGCAATGGATTCTTAGATATGACACAAGCACAGATAAAAAAGAAAAAATAGATAAATTGGACTGCAACAAAATTAAAAAATTTTGTGCATCAAAGAACACTATCAAGAAACTAAAAAGATAACACTCGGGGCGCCTGGGTGGCTTAGTCGGTTAAGCGTCCGACTTTCGCTTAGGTCATGATCTCGCGGTTCGTGGGTTCGAGCCCCGCGTCGGGCTCTGTGCTGACTGCCAGCTCAGAGCCTGGAGCCTGTTTCAGTCTGTGACTCCCTCTCTCTCTGACCCTCTCCTGTTCACGCTGTCTCTCTCTCTCTCCTAGAAATAAATAAAAAAAAAAAAAACATTAAAAAGATAACACTCAGAATGGGAAAAATATTTGCAAATAATATATCTGATAAAGGACTAGTATTCAGAATATGTAAACAAATCTTGCAACTCAACAACAAAAAGACAAAAACCCAATTAAAATATGGGCAAAAGACTTGAATAGACAGTCAAGTCATTCATTTCTTCAAAGATCTACAAGTGCCAATAAATACATGAAAAGATGCTCATTAGTTATTAGGGAAATGCAAAGCAAAACCACAATATTTAATGGGGTGTAAATCAAGTGTCTATAATTCTTAAAAGGGAAAAGAACAAGTGTTGGTAAAGGATGTGGAAAAACTGAAACTATTATACACTGCTGAAATAATGCAACCACTGTGAAAAAGCCTGGCACTTTCTCAAGAAATTAAACACAGAGTTAGCATATGATCCACCAATTCTACTCCTAGGATCCTATAAAACCCAAGAGAACTGAAAGCAGGTGTTCAAACAAAAACTTATATAAGTTTTACGTGACCATACATATATACACATTTGATATATATACATATATATGGTAGTAGCATTATTCACAATAGGCAAAAGGTAGACAGTACTAATGTCAATCAACAGATGAATCAATAAACAAATGGTGTATATCCATACAATGGAATATTATTCAGCCATAAAAGGGAATAAAGGACTGATTCATGATACAAAATGGATGATATTATACTAAGTGAGAGAAACCAGACAAAAAAGTATGAATTCATTTACAGGTTTCCCTTGTCACCCGAAAGTAGAGCATTCCCATGAAAAGTGTTATAAAGTGAAATGGCAAATAAAGCAAAGAAGTAATTACCATTAATTTACATGAGAAAATTTTTGAGCTTTCCCATATCCAAACAAATAATCTCTCTTAGGCTTTTCTGATACCTTAGGACACATCTTGCTAATGGATGCACAAAATAAATAGAAATAAAAGCACAGATGCTCACAGACATAGTTCAAATCTCTGCAGTCTTGATGCTGAGATGCTGAGTGTAGTTCCCAGGGAAGGAGCGTGGTGGTTGCATCTCTTGCTGCTGGGAGTGTCTACTGCCTCTGTTAATGGCTCATTGCTGAATGTTATTTCCACTTTTTGCCTTTTTTTTTTTGTAAAAGTGAAAGTCCTTTTAGGATTCCTTATGGTTAGCAAAAACAGGTACTAATGCAGATCTTCTGTGAAAGCAAAGTAGAGTAGTACAAACTTTTGAAAAATGGGAGTACCTGTATATGAAATGTCTGTAATCGGGAAAATCCACACAGACAAAAATCAGATTAGAGGTTTTCAGGGGTTGGGGTAAAAGAAGAATGAAGAATGACTACTTAAATGTCCCAGGTTTCTATTTGGGTGGTGAGATTTTTCTGGAATTGGATAGTGATAGTTGTTGCACAACATTGTGAATGGGGGCCATTTCTGAGCAGACATTCCATAAGCCACTGTATGATTCAGTTATTCATTTTTTCTCTACCCTGAGATCTCCAGGATCAAAAAATACCATCTTCTTCTTCAGTCTGGATCCTGTAATGAAAATGACCTGGAGCAGAGCAGAAAACAGACTAGTTTACCAGTTCACTAGTTCATGTTTGCTGTCTCTGTCTTTGAGCCATTGAGACTTTGGGGTCGTTTGTTCCTGGAACATAAATCAGCCTAAGATAACAGACTTAGCTCCCCTCATTAACTGTGTTTCACACAGAAAGTGTCTCTGCTTGCACCTCAAGTTACACAAATATATTTCTTGATGGTGGATCCTTCAGCTTCTCCCATAACCATTCCCACCAAAGAAACTCTAAGATTTCTATTGCACGGTCAGCACTCAGTGTCTGCTGACTGGATTAATAAAGTAAGAGCTGGAAACTCACACAAACATCTTCCATTGATAGATCTTCCCATAAGATGTGCTGACATAAAAAATCTGAAGGTAGGACCTGGGTCAGAGGCACATCCCAGTTCAAACATGACTCAGAGATGAAGAGGTGCCTCCAGTCTCTGGAGTTCTGAGGGAAGTTTCCTGATTTGTAGGTACTTCTGTTATCAAGACAAATGGACTGGAATTATTGCAGTGTAGAGCCATAGACTTAGAATGATGGCTATGAGGTCTATGGCAAAGGCCAGCTGGAACATTTCTCCACCTTCTTCTCCTCTCCATGTCTAATGCTTTCTTGGTCTATGGAGGAGAAGGAAGATGGGTGGGGGTGCCCTCAGGAATCAGTGTGAATATGGGGAGAAGAGGAACCAGTGCAGGGCAGAGTCCCTGGGATGAATCAAGAGGGGCTAATCCAGTAAGAGAGTTAGAGATGGAGGGGGGCCAATGTAAAGAGAAAAGAAGGAAGGGTACGGAGAGAAGCAAGGTAGGGTTCCTCTGTGAAAGAGAGGAAGTGGAAAGAAGTTGGATAGAGTAGGGTAGAGTTCCATAAGAGGAGAGAAAAGATGGCTTAAGGCTGCCTGTGGGAGAGGGGACGTAAGCAGGGGTGTTGATCTCCATTGCGAAGGCAGGGGACACACCAAGGAGGATGGGAGGGATTGGGACCACACTCACTTTGCAGGTAAAAATGCTGTCTGTAATCCCAACGGGCAGGCAGCAGAAAAGGGCCACACTGAACCGAATCAAGTAGTTGTCTAAGTGGAGATCCAGGGACATCTCATCACCAGGGTTCTGTGGCATGACCTACAGGGCTTGGAGGGCAGCAGATTGAGGATGATCAGGGTGAGGGGAAGGGTCTCGTCACAGTAGCCAGAAGAATGGACAGCAGAGATCTAAAAGAACAGGGACCGGGCTGAACTGACTCTGTGGATCAGAGGAACTCTTTAAGGTGGCACCATCCCAAGGTGGGACGGCTCGACCCCCACCCCACCCCACGTCCCCATTTCCTCACTATCCTCTAGAGTGCAATTTGAGTTGCCTGACTTCCCTCACTTCTTGATTTATCCTTCCTGTCCCCCACAACCCTCCCTGACACCCAGTGGCCCTCTCTGTGTCTCCACAACACCATTTCTGTCCCTAGTGAATTTTCTCTGTCCTCCTTTAAACCCTCCCTTCTTCCCATAATTTTTTTCTTGTCCCCTTATGACCTTGCCTTTTGCTACTACAATGACACTTTTCTTGTAACACACCATCCCCATTACTCTTTATCCCCTACACAATCTCCCCCATTTAACCTACAATGTAGTGTGTCCCTTATAACCCTTTCCCATTCCCCCATTAACACCCTCTCTGTCCTCCCTTAATTTGACCCTGGTCCCCTACCAGTCCCGTTCCTATAACCCTAACCAGCTCTCTTTCCTCCTCACCCCCTCTCTGTCCACACTTGATCCTACCCTGATCTTTAACTTCCTCACTCTTTCTGGATAGCCCTCCACCTAACCTCACTAAGGACGCAGCGCCAGGCCTCCAATTCCTCAGGACTGGAAATTGCCAGAGTGTGGAGTGACGTCATGGGGCGTGGCCTCTGTGTCCACCAATACTAACTTTGCCCTTTATTTCCAAGATGAGATTTGCTGTTTAAATAGAAAGGGTGGACCAGTCCCAAGTGTTTGGTTCAGTTTTGTGCTTAGATGCCCTGAATATGAGGCTCCTCACCCAGGAAAACCTCTTCTTCTGAATGAAGTGGATGGGGTTTTAGTCATTTGCCTTTATCCTGCAGCTTGAACTCCTGACTGGTTCAACATGTAAAATGTGTGGGTCTCACTCATGGGCGGGTATATTCATGATTGAACCTCTAATTGGGTCCATGCATACAGAGGACAGGACTTATTAGTTCACTAAGCATATTTTACTTAGGAGCCTACTGTGTGCCCGGCCCTGTGCTCAGTCACTAGGGAACAAATGGTGACCAAAGCAAACAGGCCATGGCCATGGCTCTTCTGGAGTTAATTCCTTCCAGAGATGGAAGATAAAGACCCAAATAAACTCGATGACTTCAGAATGGACCACTGACTATGATGGTAATAGAAAGAAGGAGAGGGACCTGACAGAAATGGGAGGGCGTTTGAGCTGAGATGTACAGAATGAGCTAGCCAAGAGATCTGGGGGAAATGAAAGAGTTCCAGGCAAGGGGACAAGTGCAAAGGTCCTGAGGTGGGAATGAGGTTTGTGTGTTCCAGGAGCAGAAACAAAAGCACTCTGGCTGAAGTGGAGGAGGCATGAGGGGAGGATGTGAGGAAGGTAGGAAGCAGATGAAACAGGGCTTGGACATCTGAGTGAGGGATTTGGATTTGATCCTAAGAGCCATGGGAACCTCCTGGAAGATGTATATCTAGGAGAGATGAGGTGTGATTTAGAATGTGGAAAAGCTCTGGCTGCCATGAGAAAAATAAAGAGTGGGAGCAGCAGGCTCCTCATTTGCCAGGAAACTCAAACCCTCGCAAAGCAGAAGCTGGGCCTAGGGGTGAGTGGGACAGGTGTCAGGGAGGTGTCCCCATTTGCAACATCCGTAGGAGCAGTCTCTGAGATAAGGCACGACTTGGTATGGTCTGTCTGCTTTCTGTCTAATCTGGGGCTCCCTCCTGCCCCTGCTCAACCAACTTTGGTGTAGTTCCAGTGGCCTCCCCAGAAAAAGCAAGGCCTCTTAACTCTTATCCTGGGGTCTTAGAATCACCAGGACACACTTCTTCCCTACCCTATAAAACCCTGAGCCAAAGTCAGATGCTTAACTGACTGAGCCACCCAGGTGCCCCCATAAGTATTTTTAATGTGATTTTTAGAATAGACATAAGTATATATTCTTTTGTACAGTTCTAAAAAAGGCTATTGTGTTGAGATTCACTGAAGCAGGATTTTTCCGTTTTAAATTAAGAATATGAGGAAGAGGGGCGTCTGGGTGGCTCAGTCAGTTAAGCGTCCGACTTCGGCTCAGGTCATGATCTCAAGATTCATGGGTTCAAGCCCTGCGTCGGGCTCTGTGCTGACAGCTCAGAGCCTGGAGCCTGCTTCGGATTCTGCGTCTCCCTCTCTCTCTGACCCTCCCCTGCTCACGCTGTCTCTATCTCTCTCAAAAATAAATGAAACATTAAAAATTAAAAAAAAAAAAAAGAAAATGAGGAAGATACATATTTAGCAGAATCATGTTTTGGGGAGATACTAATTTGTACACCCTTGTATATTTTTGTTCTATTATCATACCCTACTTTACACTTAACTGTCAAGTTTCCTTAGCCTCCTCTGGTCTGTGAGAGTTTCTCAGTTTTTAATGAACTCAGTGTTGAGGTCAGGTATTTGGATAACATACTTCAGTTTGGGTTTGTCTCATATTTTTCTCATAGTTAGACTGAGATAATGGGTTTGGAGGAAGAACATCCAGACATGAAATGCTCTTTTCATTACATCTTACAGGGAGAACCTGATACCCACATGACTTGTCACTGATATTGTTAACCTTGATCACCTCGGCTAGGTAGTGTTTGCCACTGTAAAGTTACTTTGTTATTTCTTCAGCTCCATCTTTGATTCTTTGGAAGCAATTGCTATACGCAGCCTACATACAAGCAGGTCAGGGAGATGTTAAGCTCCACCTCCTGGAGAAGGGAATAGCTACACATAAATTATTTGGAATTCTTCCGTAAGAAAGATTTATCTTTTCTCCAACATCCATTTATTTAGTCACTCATACATTTATATAAATATGGACTTGTGGATATTTATTATATACTTTGAGTTATAATCTAATATTATATTACTTATTTTGTTGTTCACATTGATCCAGTTTTGGCCACTGGGAACTCTTTCAGATTGACTTTGTCCCTTTCATAGGTCCACATCCTTTTGTTTTTTAATCACTTCCTTACTTTCTGGTGCTGCAAAACACTCCAGGCTCATTTTGTATTTTCCCTGACTCAACTCTAGAATCAGCCATTTCTCCAAGGATCTCTGGTTCCTTTTGTTGGAGAATGGTTTTTGAATACAAAGAGCTAGTGGTCCCTGTGTGTGTCAGTTGATTAAGCGTCAGACTTCAGCCCAGGTCATGATCTTGCTGGTGTGTCTCAGTCGATTAAGCGTCAGACTTCAGCCCAGGTCATGATCTTGCAGTTCATGAGTCTGAGCTCAGCATCGGGCTCTGTGCTGACAGCTCAGAGTCTAGAGGCTGCTTCAGATTCTGTGTCTCCCTCTCTCTCTCTGCCCCTGCCCTGTTCACTCTCTGTCTCTGTCTCTCTCCCCAAAATAAAAATAAACATTAAAAAATGTGTGTATATACATACACACACACACACACACACACACACACACACACACACACTTTGTTATATATATAGAGAGAGAGAGAGCTAAACTCTAGCAGTGTGGAAGGTTTTAAACTATAAAATAAATTTCTTTAGCAGACATACAACTACCAATATTTTTTTTCCTGTTTGATAAATTGTGAGTTTCTAGGAATTGGTCACTGTAAAAATTGTTTAATGTTTATTTTTGAGAGAGAGGCAGACAGACAGAGCGCGAACTAGGGAGGGACAGAGAGAGAGGGAGACACAGAATCTGAAGCAGGATTCAGGCTCTGAGCTGTCAGCGGAGCCTGATGCTGGGCTCAAACTCATGCACTGTGAGATTAAGACCTGAGCTGAAGTCTCCCACTTAACTGACTGAGCCACCCAGGCACCAGATTGGTCACTTTAATCTAAATTTTTATACTTCTTAAAAAAATAATAAATAAATAAATAAATAAATAAATTTTTATACTTCTTGGCATAATATTGCTAATAATATTAAATTTTAAATGATTATTATCATTTGATGGTTTGTTAGGATCTGTAGCGATTCTCTTTTCTACTCCTGATAATGGTTTTTGCACCCTCTCTCATTTTTAAGATCAGTGTTGCCAAGGTCTTTTCAATTCTGTTAACTGTTTCAGTGTTTGGATTTCTTGAGTCTCTTCATATATGTATTTTCTATTTCATTTCTTCTTTGACTTTTACTCTCTACCACTTTTTGGGTTAATTAGCTTGTTTTAAACTTCTTGAATGTTTCAAAACTTACTTCTTTTTTTTAATGTTTTATTTATTTCTGAGAGAGAGAGAGAGAGAGAGAGAGCAGGGGAAGGTCAGAGAGAGAGGGAGACACAGAATTTGAAGCAGGCTCCAGGCTCTGAGCTAGCTGTCAGCACAGAACCCAACGCAGGGCTTGAACCCATGAACCGTGAGATAACCTGAACTGAAGTCGGATGCTTAACTGACTGCGCCACCCAGGAGCCCCCAAAAATTACTTCCTGATTTTCACCCTTTCTTTTCTTTTCTTTTTTAAGTTTGTTTGTTTGTTTATATAAGTAATCTCTGCATCCAACGTGGGCTCGAACTCACAATCCCAAGATCAAGAGCTGCATGCCTTTCTGACTGAGCCAGCCAGGTGCCCCTCAGCCTTTCTTTTCTAATGTATGCATTTACAGCTATATGTATACCTCCAAACATGGCTTTAGCTCCACTCAGTTTTTGGTTTCTAGGTACACTTTGTTGAATTATAACATACATACATACATAAAAAGTATACAAATCCCATGGGGCACCTGGGTGTCTCAGTCGGTTAAGCATCTGACTTCAGCTCAGGTCATGATCTCACAGTTTGTGGGTTCAAGCCCCACATCAGGCTCTGTGCTGACAGCTCAGAGCCTGGAGCCTGCTTCGGATTCTGTGTCCCCCTTTCTCTCTCCCTCCCCCCCACTTGTGCTCTTTCTCTCTCTGTCACTCAAAAATAAACATTAAAAATTTTTTTAAAGTATACAAATCTCAACTATATGCTATTATGCTACTTGCTATTATTACTATTATTATTATGCTATTATGACTTTCACTAGTACCACACTCTTGAAACCACCACTCACAGAAATAGAAATTTCCAATATCTTAAAAGTCTACACAAATATACTTACATTTATATCACCATAGATTTGGCTAATTCAGAATTTCATATAAAAGGAATCATAAAGGATATGTCTTTAAAAGTTTGTTCCTCTTCTTTGCTGCATAGTATTTCCTTATATGATTATATCAAAACCTATTCATTCTTTTCTTAAGATTTTATTTTTAAATAATCTCCATACCCAATGTGGGGCTCAAATTTACAACACCAAGATCAAGAGTTGCATTCCCCATCAACTGAGCCAGCTGGCACCCCTATATTCTCTTTTGTATATCAGATGTTCTAGCGTTTTGCCTATTTTGTAATTATGACGTCTATATTTCTGGGTTATGTATGTATGCATGTATTGATATAATTCATATACCATAGAATTCACCATTTTGAAGTAGATAATTCGGTGGATTCTAGTATATCCACAAGGTTAGGCAACCATCACCACTGTCTAATTCCACAACATTTTCATCACTCTAAAAAGGAAACTCATATCTATTAGTCAGTCTCATCTCCACTCCCATCCCTGGCCACCACTAATCTACTTTCTGTCTCTATGGATTAATCTCTCCTGGACATTTCATGTCAATGGAATCATGCAATCTATGGCCTTGTATGTCTGACTCCTTTCACTTTGCATACTGTTTTCAATGTTCATTCACATTACAGCACAGAGAAGTGCTCCATTCCTTCTTATGCCTGAGTAATACTCCATTGTATGGATAATACCACACTTTGCTTATCTTCTAATGTGTTCGTAGATATTTGGGTTGTTTTTACTTTTGGGCTGTTATGAATAATACTGATATGAACATTTGTTTTCATTTCTCTTGGGTATATACCTAGGACTGGAATTGCTAGTTCATAGGATAACTTTATGTTTAACTTTTTAAGGAACTGCCAAACTGTTTTCCACAGCAGTGTACCAAGCATGTCTTTTTATTCTGATGCTTTGACATCTTGGAGCCTTGATGACTGAGGAAAGACTTCTTCTCCCAGAGCTAGCTAATTCCTGGAGATAGCAAATGACTCCCCTGGGAGCATGCCTTTGATATGCAAACCAACTAGTCCAGAGACTACCCCAAACTCCCTCCTTTGTGGGTTCTCACAGGGCTCTTACACTCCAGGCCATTATCCCTCTATCCTCATCACCCCAGCACCTTGTACCAGAAGACTAGAAACAGCCTCTATATTCAGAGCCCACTGAAATGATTAAAACAGGTCAATCTTTAGCCTGCTCACCATGCTTTGCCATGCCTTTCCTGCCAAAACCACAAGATAGGCTCTTGGGGTGCCAGGGTGGCTTAGTCGGCTGAGTGTCTGACTCTTGGTTTCGGCTTAGGCCATGATCCCAGGGTCATGAGATCAAGCCCCATGTCGGGCTCTGCACTGAGCCTGGAACCTGCTTAAAATTCTCTCTCACTCTCTCTCCCCCTTCTGCCTCTCTCCCCTGCTCATGTAGCCTCTCTGAAAGAAAGAAAGAAAGAAAGAAAGAAAGAAAGAAAGAAAGAAAGAAAGAAAGAAAGAAAGAAGAAAGAAAATCTCTTGCACATATTTTCCCCTCACTTTCTCTGACTCCTGGATGACCCTGGCACTTCCCAGTGTTGTCCTGCATAGTATGGTGTGCCCTCTCCCCTTAGGAACTATGAATAACAATCTATCTTTTTTTTTAATGCTTATTTATTTATTTTGAGAGAGACAGAGAACTTGTGCAAGATCAGGGGAGGGGCAGGGAGAGGAGAGACAGAATCCCAAGCAGGCTCCTTGCTGTCAGTGCAGAGCCCAGTGTGGGGCTCTATCTTATAGCCATGAGATTGTGGCCTGAGCCAAAATCAAGAGTCAGTCACTCAGCTGACTGAGCCACTCAGGCATCCCACCAGACTCTCTTTTCAATGGCAGTCATCTCCTAATCTGTTAGCCCCACCATACCTGAATAATAATAAAGTCCACATTTTAAAAGAAGCAGCTGCACCACTTCACACTCCCCCAGCAATGAATAAGGGTCCTAATTTCTCCACATCCTTACCTACACTGGTTATTTTCTTTAAAAAAAAAAATGAATTATTATAGTGGCTGTCAAATGATACCTCACTGCAGTTCTGATGTGCATTTCCCCAATGACTAATGATCCTAAACATCTTTTCATGTGCTTATTGGCCACTTGTACATCTTCTTTGGAGAAATGTCTGTTGAAATCCTTTGCTCCTTTAAGAAATTGGGTTATTTGTCTAACTGTTGAATATCTTTTTTTTTTTAAGTAAGCGCTATACCCAATGTGGGGCTTGAACTCACGACCCTGAGATCAAGAGTTGCAAGCTCTACGGATTGAGCCATCCAGGCACCCCAAATATCTTTTTTTAAATGTTTATTTTTGAGATTGAGAGTGCAAGTGGGTGGGGGAGGGCAGAGAGAGGGGGACAGAAGATCCGAAGCAAGCTCTGCACTGACAGCAACAAACCCAATGCAGGACTCAAACTCACCAACAGTGAGAGCATGACCCAAGGCAAAGTCAGACACGTAACCAACTGAGCCACCCAGGTGCCCTTCTTTTTGTTTTTAAGTTATATAAATTCTATATGTTTTCTAGGTATAAGTCATTTGCCATTTATATACATAGCACAGGTGTATTTTCCTATGCTATGACTTTGTTTTTTTACTCTTTAATGGCATTTTGGAAAGAATATAAGTTATTCATTTTAATTTAGTCCCATTCATCAGTCTTTTCCTCATGTTTAGTTTTATGTCCAATTTAGGACATCTGCCCTTTGTCTAAAATCCTGAAATTGTCTTCTATGCTATCTTCTAGAAGGTAAACTATTTTACATTTCACATTCAGATCTGTGATCATTCTGGAATTTGTTTCTTTCTCTTTTTTTTTCAAATTTATTTTTGAGAGAGAGAGAGTACAAATGGGGGAGGTGCAGAGAGAGAGAGAGGGGGACAGAGGATCAGAAGCAGGTTCCCTGCTGGCAGCAGAGAGCTTGATGTGGGGCTTGAGCTCACACACCGCGAGATCATGACCTGAGCTGAAGTCAGAGGCTTAACCGACTGAACCACCCAGGTGCCCCCGGAATTTGTTTCTGCATATAGTGTGAGGTTGGATCTAGATTAAATTATTCCATACAAATATGAAGTTCACCCTGCATCATTTATTGAAAATAACATCCTGGGGCGCCTGGGTGTCTCAGTCAGTTAAGTGTCTAATTCGGCTCAGGTCATGATCTCAAGGTTAGTGGGTTCCAGCCCCACATCAGGCTCTGTGCTGACAGCTCAGAGCCTGGAGCCTGACCCAGATTCTGTGTCTCCCTCTCTCTTTGCCCCTCCTCTGCTCACACTCTGTCTCTCAACAATAAGTAAATGTAAAAAAACAGTTTTAAAAAAAGAAAATAACATCCTATACCTACTAAACTCTAGTGCCACTTTTACCATAAATCAACTGACCACATATGTGTGGGTCTGTTTTTAGAGTCTATTGCATTAGCCAACATGTCTATCCTTACACTAACACCACAACATCTTAATTATTATAAAATTCAAGTAAGACTGGCCATTTATTACAATAAGTCAGCCAACTTTGTTTATCTTCCTCAAGATTGTCTTGGCTCTTCTTAAGCCTTTGGATTTCCATATACATTTTAGAATTAGCTTAACAGTCTCCACTCCCCGCAAAGCTCTATAGGTCAATTGGGAGAATGGACATCATTACAATATGGAATTAGCTTAATAGTATCCACCCTCCCAAAAAATGTTCTATAGATCAATTGGGAGAGTGGACATCTTTACAATGTGGTCTCCAATCCATGAACATGGTCTAATCTTTCCTTGTATTTAGGTCTTCTTTAATATATTTCACTAATGTTGCATAGTTTTATGTGTGGAGATCCCAGGGAGGGAGGAGGTCATAAGAACTCCAAATGGTAGCCAAGTTAGACAAAGTTGTGGGTAACCTGGTACCTACTACTTGCAGTTGGCATCTGAAGAGAAGCAGCAGTCTTGAGGGACTGAGCCCTTAACCTGTAAAATCTGATGCTATGCCCAGGTAGACAGTGTGAGAATTAAATTGTAGGACATCCAGCTGGTGCTGCAGGATTGCTTGCTGTGGGAAAAATCCCTACATATTTGGTGACCAGAAGTATCAGAAGTATAGTGTTCTTTGAATAATAAAGGAGACAAACAGAAGGGAAATACTGTGTTTTTCCTTCTATAGATGTCAATTTGCTTTTTTCACTCTCATTTCTCATGAGTATACAGAGTTTTGCAAGAGCTACATGATGTGTGATACATAGCAACAGACTAAATGTAGAAGCAGATATGAGAATCCAGTATCTTCTATTCAGCTGGACATGAAGAGATTTGCAAAAAGGTAAATCAATGCTACTCTGCTCACAAATGTTTTGGAAAATATAGTTATTTTCATGACAACAACTAATATTTGTATTAGCATGTAAAGGGTTTTTATTGGTTTTTTTCAAACTAATAAATAATTTTTTCAGCTTTAATCCCAGTACAGAAAATACCAATAGATACAACTCATATAAGCAAAAGCTTCTGGGGGGATTCTAAAATAATTTAAGAATGAAAGGGGTCCTGAGACCAAAAAGTTTGAGAACTGATGTTTTATAGTCATCATCAGTCCTTACGTAATGCTCGTCCCTGCCAGTCGATAACAGGCATTCTGTGGGCCCTCTCCTGCCACACACTGGGCATCTGAAGAACTGCAGGGCATCACCTACTTGTGGTCCTACTATTTAATCATTAAGATGTACCTTATCTTCAGAGGTCTGAGCATCAGTCATGCAACTCTCCCTTCTCTAAGTCCTGTAACACTACCTCTTCCCTATTGTCTTCCACGTCTAGAAGTAGGAGTGGAGTTACCTTAGCCTTTACCCTTTGCTCTTACAGGATTCCAATCCCTGTTTCAAATCCCCTCTGTTGGAAATATCTGTGGTGTCTATTTTCCTGACTGAACTCTGATTGATATGCCTGCTATACTGAATATCCTCTCTTTAGATGGCTCTTAGAGGGCCCAGGAGCCCTATAAGAAGTTTCCCTTCTTAAGCTAGTTTTGGGGGGTGTTTTTTTCCTTGCAATTAAACCATCTGTGATTAAGGCATAGGGTTCATGCTTTACCTGCATCCACACACATTCCATCCCTCCTTCCCAACATGAAGAGGTTGAGGGATGGCTCCCATGTGCTCTGAATCCCATTCATTCTTCTCCTCCTTCTCCTCCTCCTCTTCCTTCCTCTTCTCTTCCTCCTTCACCACCACTACCACCATCACCATCATCTTATATAATACTCACTATGTGCCAGGCACAGTTCTAAGCATTTTACATACATTAACTTACTTAATCCTCACAACTAAATGTGGGAGCAACCATTTTTATCCCTATTTTATTTTATTTTTATTTTATTTTTGAGAGAGAGAGCCCATGCACACATGTGCCCGCAAGCCAGGGAGGGGCAGAGAGATAGAGAGAGAATCTGAAGCAGGTTCTGCACTGAACCCACAAACCACAAGATCATGATCTGAGCTGAAGTCAAGAGTCAGAGGCTTAACCAACTGAGCCACCCAGGCACCACAGGAGAGAGAAAATCTTAAGCAGGCTCCATGCCCAGCACAGAGCCTGACATGGGGCTCGATCCCACAACTCTGGGATCATGTCCTGAGCCAAAATCGAGTCGGAGGCTCAACCAAGCCACCAAGCATTATTAACCCTATTTCAAAGGTAAGAAAACATGCACAGAGAGATTAAATGACTTGCACATGGCAACACATCAAGTTAGCGGCATGTCAGGGATTCAAACCTAGGTAGCCTGGTTCCAAGTCCCAGGAATGTTGATGCAGTCCACATTTATTGGGCACTTACTTTATGTCAGTTCCTGTTCTAGATATTAAGCCTATAGGGATAACAAACAAATGTTCTCGGCCCCACTAAAACATCTCTCCCCCATCTCCATCCCCTCTCTCACGGGTACATTGTCTATCTCATCTTTCCCACCAAAACCAAAACAAACAAAACGCAAAAATCCACTCCTCTGGGCCACTTCATCCCCTTCAAACTATGAATCTGGGTTGGGGCACCTGGGTGGTTTAGTTGGTTAAGCATTCAACTTCGGCTCAGGTCATGATCTCATGGTTTGTGAGTTCAAGCCCCACACCAGGCTCTGTTCTGACAGCTAGCCCAGATCCTGGAGCCTGTCTTCAGATTCTGTGTCTCCCTCTCCCTGTGTCTGTCCCCTGCTCACACTGTCTCTTTCTCTCTCAAAAATAAATAAAACATTAAAAAAATTTTTAAAGAACTCACTTTAAAGTGATTAGTGATGGCTAATGGAAGACATTTTCCCTCTCTTAAAGTTAACTAATTGGGGAATTTAACTACAGCTACAAAATCCGTCCACGGCAGTACACAGATTAGTACTTGAATGAATAACTGGGGAAAAGTGTGTGTACACCAGGGAGCAAGAGTCTTGGGCTCATCTTGGAACTCTGCCTACCACGATGGTGATTTCCCATTTCCATCATTTCATCTACACTTATTAGACGACATTCTACTTTAAGACCTTCCCCTTTCCACTTCTTTCTCTTTCTTTCAGTCAATATGGACTAAAGAATTCTTCTCTAAATCAATATTTTATAATCTATTATTGGCATTATTCCTTTTTCCTTCCCTCTTGTTTATAATCTCCTAGTTATTTTACAGGACTTGTCTACTTGCTCCCTTCCATCTAGAGGTGACTCTGGTACTGCCCTCCTGTGGGGTCTGCAGATTAGGGTCTGCAGCAAGGAGGAGCCAGGATCCCATCTTAGAGTTTCCAACCAATCCCTATCAGGACGGGTGGAGCCAACGTCCTGATAGAGCATGGAACCTGGCTCCAAGCTCAGAGTCCTGGAGAAGCAGAGAATTGTGGGACCACGCCCCCTTCTGCAGACAGCCAATCCGGACTTGAGGTACTGATTTCTCCATTGTGAAGAAGTGGCCTTTTAACATTTGGAGTCTTGGGATGCTGGAGTCTCGAGTTTAAACTAGGGGAGGTATGGTGGCTTTGGCTCTCTGTTTCCAAGACACTCAGGATCTGTCTTTGTCTGGGTGGAAAGATCATGCCCCACAAACAAGCACCACCGGCTAAAGCCGCCCCACCCGCTAAAGCCGCCCCACCCGCTAAAGACGCCCCACCGGCTAAAGATGCTCCACACGCTAAAGATGCTCCACACGCTAAAGACGCCCCACCCGCTAAAGATGCTCCACACGCTAAAGACGCCCCACCCGCTGCAGGCGCCCCGCCAGCTAAAGACGCCCCACCTGCTGGAGCCCCGCCTGCTGCAGATGCCCCTCAGAAGCCACCAGAGAAAACACAGACACCTGAAGAACTGGCATTGTATGCCCCGACTTACAAATGTTTCACCATCCTGGCCGTAATTCTTTTCCCTCCCCTGGGATTAATAGCTATGTTCTTCAGTTACAAGGTAAAACAACGCTTTTGCCATGGCCCATCCTGCCCTCTACCTCCCCTTGCACCTGTTTCTGCCCTGGGACCTGGGTAGGGGTTTTCCCTCAATCACCTCTGGTCCCCAGCCCTTTCCCAAGGGTGTCACAAGGTTCGATTCAGAATCCCACACCTAACATCCCATCCCTACAGACTTTGCAGGCCAACAAGAACAGCGAATGGGAAGAAGCTTATGTCAAGTCAGGCCAAACTGTTTGGATGGATCTATTTGCCATACTCATTGGTTTAGGCATCATTTATGTCTATACGCTATTTATGTGAAGGCCATGCCAAGTAGTCCATGAGTCCACCTCAAGTAGGACTTACCCACCAAGACCCTAACCATCCAAATCAGCCACCATGCAAGAACCAACAGCTAACACATCTTCTAGCCAGAAAACCTAACAGCCAAGGAACTCAACATCCAAGCAACCCACTAGCCCAAGGATATCATGCTACTTCATCCTCTTGGCCACTAGAGCCATCTTCATCCAAATTGAGGGTCCTCACTTTCATGCCTTAGATGTGCTTAGCTGCATGATACCGGGATGCTCTTCCAGGAAAAAAAAAAATTAAACCAATAAAAATGAAGGCAATGTTCCAGCTTCTCATGTGTGTGGGTATGTGTATTTGTTTCTGAGTCAGTGTCTGTGTTTTGCTGGAACTACATGTTTCCTATCCCTGCTTTTTCTAGGCAAACAGAACCCTCCTCCAGCTTTTGAGATCCAAAAGTCAAACTGTTAAGAGAAGAATGGAAAGACCTCAAGAAATAAACTATAGATTTGGTGGAAGAACCGATGAAGATTACCCCTCCCCCAATCCTGAAAGGAATAGAGGAAGTAGAGAAAGAGATTATATGCAAGTATATCCCTACGGAGGTCCCTGAGGCTTGCATCTCAGGAAGGGGTGTAGTGTCAAAGACCCCAGATACTATTTGTATTACTTCTTCACAAATAAGTCCTAAAAAGGCTACACAGTTACAAAGAAAATATGCTGCATGGTAAGGAGGTCTAGGAAGAAATGATCCTAGAGAGCCAAGTAGGGTAGCCCATGTTGCAGTTTGGTGAGAAGGAAGTGGGGTTTACAGAAATGTAAAGTACAAGGGTGGGAGTGACTAGCAGAGAGGAGCCAGGGATAACACAGGAGTCATCCAGAATGAAGGAGAACAGAGATCTAGGCTGACGCCATGGATGACAAACACTGAGGGGTTCCTACTGGTACCCTAACTTCATGAACAACCCCAAATTCAGACCTAGACTTAGCAGAACTAAATTTCCACAACAAAGGAGAATGGGAATTATCAATAGAAAGGTTAAGTAGCTGTGGAAAAGACTGCTAACTCTATGAAGGCTCATCTTTTCCTCCTGGGAGCACTACTAAGCCACATTTCTTAGATTCCCCTATGTGGCCATGAAACTCTTTGGCTCTATGGAATCACTTCTATCAGAAGTGCCACAAACAGCCCTGGCTTTAAAACATCTCCCATGGGCACTTTCCTCCATACACTTCTTCCCTTAGCTGACTGGCCAACTGACACCCATGGTGCTTTGAAGGCCACAAGACATAGAGAGGAAGAACTCTCATCAGCCTCCATCTTTGAACCATTGCAGGAACAGCCACTTTTTCCCCAACTGCCCCCCTGGTTGAGCAGGAAATATGTATTGTGCCATCACGTGTCTGATCTATTTTATAACTCCGAACATGCGGGAAAATAGTTACATTTCTCAGACATCTGGGGTTGCTACTTGAAATTCATGCCCAACAGATAGATCCATTTTGTTGGGCAGTTTATAGGAAATAATGAGTGAAGGAAACAACAAAGGTCTTAGTCCATAGTTCACCTTAATCTTAACTGTCATGATGTTATGTCTGTCTCCTCCAAGATCCTGGGTATCAGTGTAAATTATATATGCTTATGGGACAATGGTCCATGTTATGGGTGTGTCTAGAGAGGGGATTATTCCTGGTTGTCTGCTGTGTTGGTAGGTCTAGAAAGTCAGTCATGCCTGTCCCTCCCCAGAGAAGCCCAGAAAGCTGGACCTGTCACATTCAGCTGCAAAGCCATGTGGAATTAGAATGGCCCATGTCAGCATGAACAGCAAGGTCCAAAAAAAGTCACACTGTGCTACAAGACTTGGAAAGCCAGCCAATCTTCCCCATTCCAGCTGACTCCCCCTAACCTGTATTTATTTCTCAGGCATTTATCTGGCATTTACTATCATGTAAATATAAAGCAAATAAAATTTATAGTCTTGCATCTTGAAACATCATCAGTTTAATGACTATAATGACACATGCAGATTTAACAATTTTATCCACTCCTCTCTCTCTCTCTCTCTCCACTGTCTCCCACAAAATGAGATCACAATTTTTAATTCAATTTACAGGCTTTCCATTTCATTATGCCTGTATAAATATACTCTATTACTGGACTATTCTGGTGATTACGTACTCTTGCTGAACTAATATTTGAACTCAGCAGCCAACCAACCCAGCTACCTGCAATCCTTCAGATTTTTCTTCCTTTTCTTTGTCTTCTCCCTCCTCTTCCTCCACCTTCTTCTCCTCCACATTCTGCTCCTCCTCCTCCCCCTGATCCTGCTCATCTTCCCCTTGTGTTTGTTTTACTTCCTCAGTTATCTATGTGCCCCTTCACTAATCATTCCCAAACTCTCCAGAAGAATTCTATCACTGCTTTCAACAGAATTTCCCCATGGTCAAGTAGGCCAGGTAATTTTTCAATTCTCTTTCTCCCTTGGATCATTAAACCTGTTTATTTATTTACTTGGGAATTTTTTATTTACACAATGTTCACAAAAATACATTCTCGAGTAATACAAAGAATATGGAAGAGCTCATTTTATGGCTGGCTGTGGTATCATTTTCCCCTCTCAAAGGTAATTGCTGTCCATTTTTTGTTGTAACTCTTTCTAGTTACCTTTCTATGCATTTCCATGTGCATTTGTGTCCACACACATTGACATTATACTGGTTTTCTGCTTACTGCTAGGTCTTGATGATCTTTTCCTATTAGTATTGAAGATCTTCAATACTCAATGCCCTGTATTCTACTTTGAATTATCCCCCTCTGTCTTCTTCTGGCCCAAAGGGTACATTCCCATGTCCTCAGACCTGCCTTTTCTCTCTCAATAATTGCTCATGGATTCCAGCACTTGGCATGAATCTGTATGCCCTTCTTCCTCCTGGGAGGATAAGGATATCCTGAGCAGAGTAAGAGGGAGAGTATCAATAGAATAAACAGCTACAGGAGAGCAAATTCTGTTCTATACCATGAACTAGTTTTACAAATTTTATTTCTAACCACTGAAAACTTAACAAACTTTAGGACACTCACACTGTGACATTATTACCATATCCTATGATTTTGATTCTTAATCTCTTACAGTCTTCAATTCTGATGATCCATTTATTGTATCACCCTTACAACAATACTTAAACTGATGTCCTTATTTTCTGGAAGAAACATATTCTTTTGAATTTTCTTTCCTGTTTTTTTTTGTTTTGTTTTATTTGTTTATTTATTTTTAATACTTTTTAAATTTTTTTAATGTTTTATTTATTTCTGAGAGAGAAACAGCATGAGCAGGGGAGGGTCAGAGAGAGAAGAAGATACAGAATCTGAAACAGGCTCTAGGCTCTGAGCTAGCTATCAGCACAGAGCCCAACGTGGGGCTTGAACCCACAAACTGTGAGATCATGACCTGAGCTGAAGCCAAATGCCTAACTTACTGAGCCACCCAGGCGCCCCTATATTTTTTATTTTAGAGAGAGAGCATGCACGCAAGCAGGGAAGAGGGGCAGAAGGAAAGAGATAGAGAATCTTAAGCAGGCTCCATGCTAAGCATGGAGTCCCACAACCCTGGGATCATGACCTGAGCCAAAAAAAGAGTCAGACACCCAACCAACTGAGCTACCTAAGTACCCCTGAATTTTCTTTGTTAAGTTAGAAGGAGATTACTAGCATGAAATCCATGGATATGTGGATTAAAAAAAGAAAAATAATACTTCCCCAATAACCCATGATAGAGCTAGGTTTCTTATTTAAATGAAGAGCTTGAGAATCCGAGTCTCATTTAAATCAAGAGTACACTAGGTCTCTAATTTTAAAAATTTTTTATTGAGATGCATGAGTGTACAAATCATATGTGCATACCAATGAATTTCCACACACTTTCACAAAACACACACTTATGTAACCTGCTCCTGAAACAAGGCACACACCAGAAGATTACTATACCCTCTTCCAGTCACTTCCCACAAAAGATAACTCCCACCCTAACATGCTCTCCCTTTTTAAAGTAACTGCCTGGTGGGCCATCTCAGGGAATGCCAAATTTACTAATGGGACTTCCTGTTGATGGATATTTAGATTATTCCTACCTTTTGGCTGCCACAAACCATTGTGCAAAGAACATCCCTGAGCATGCTCCTCTGTTCACATGAGCAAGATTTCTCTAGAATAGAGTCCAAGAAGTGGGATTATACGGTTGATTTGAAGAGTGAATTTGAAAATAGAAATCACACAATTTGAACAACACAGAGAGAGAAAACATTAAAACAAAAATTAACACAACCTCAGGGACCTTGGAACAAACATGTGTATATCATGAGAGTCCCAGAGGGAAACTTTATATAGTGTGGTTAAAAAAAAAGTTTTTAAAAAGAAAGAAACGATGACCAAATACTTCCCAATTTGCCAAAAGACTTAAATTTACACACTCAAAAATCTCAATGGCCCTCAAAGAAAAAGAATCAATTAAAAGAATCTATGGTCAGACCATATTACTCAAACTGCTTAAAACCAGAGGCAAAGAAAAAGTTATGAACACATCCAGGGAAAAAATTATATATTGCATAAAAAGAGACAAAAATTCAAAAGACTGTAAAGGTCTTACCAGAAATCTTGACTGCCAAAAGGAAGGGGAACAATATTTTTAACTGCTGGGAGAAAAGAACTGTCAACCCAGAATTCCAAAACTAGTGAAAATGTTCTTCAGGAATGAAGGTAAGAGGAAACTAGCAGAATACATTGTCACAGACCCAGTCTAAAATAATGCTAAAGTTAATTCTTGAAGAAGGGAAATGACACTAGAGGAAAACTTGGAATATCAGGAAGAAGTAGACGCAATAGAAATGGTCAAGATCTGGGTAAACATGAAATATTCTTCTTTTGATTCTTGAAAATATAGGGGCTCCCGGGTGGCTTAGTCGGTTAAGCGTCCTACTTTCGCTTGGGTTGTGATCTCGCGGTTCATGGGTTCGAGCCCCGCATCGGGCTCTGTGCTGACTGCCAGCTCAGAGCCTGGAGCCTTTTTCAGTCTGTGACTCCCTCTCTCTCTGACCCTCCCCTGCTCACACTGTCTCTCTCTCTCTGTCTCCTAGAAATAAATTTTAAAAAAAAAATTAAAACATTTTTAAAAAAAGAAAATATATATGACAGTTGAAAGCAAAAAATATAATGTTGATGAGATTTTTCAATATATGTAGATGTAATACATACAGGAACTAAAATATAAAGGGGGCAAGGTGAAGGGACCAATATGGTGGCAGGTTGCTATATTCTACGTGAAGTTGTAAAATATTAATTCTAGACAGACTATGAAAACTTTAATTCCCTTTATGGTCATCTCTACAGCAACAACTAGCAAAATTTGCAAAAATATATCCTCACAAAATCACAAGAGATAACTTAAATGTAGTACTAAAATAGTATTCAAGAAATATAAAAAGCAGGAAAAAAAAGGAAACAGAAGAAAAAAAGAGAAACAAATAATAAAAAGGGAGAATTGAGGGCAAATATACCAATCATCACATTAAATGCAAAAGTTATAATATAGAGATTTTCAGAATGTATTAAAATTTCAAAAAACAAGACCCACCTATATCCTGTCTATAAGAAACCCACGTTAACTATAACAATGTATGTAGGATAAAGTAAAGAATGTGGAGGAAATGACATGAAAAAACTACCAAATAGAGGTGCTTGAGTGGCACAATTGGTGGGGCATCCGAATCTTGGTCTCGGCTCAGGTCGTGATCTCATGGTTTGTGGGTTCAAGCCGCACATCAGGCTTCTGTGCTGACTGTGCAGAGCCTGCTTGGGATTCTATCTCTCCTCTCTGCCCCTCCCCTGCTTATGCGTTCTCTCTCTCTCTCTCAAATAAAAAAAATTTTAAACACTACCAAAACAAAGATGGGTGATTATAATAATATCAGACAAAGTAGATGTCAAAGCAAGGAAAATTTAAAAGGATAAAGAAAGACATTAAATAATGATAGAAGAGACAATTCAACAGGAAGACATAAGAATCCTAAATGAGCACTGACAACAGAACTTCAAAATACATGCTAAACCTGATAAAACAAAGGAAGAAATAAACACATCCACAATTATAGTTGAAGACTTCACATTCCTCTCTTAATAATAGGACAAGTAAACTGTATCTAACTGTCATTAAGAGAACACTCTAGCCAAAGAAGAGAGATATACACAAAAGGCTATGGGAGATGAATGGGTATGTTAATTAGTTCCATGTGGTAATCATTTCACAATGTGTATATGTATCAAACATCATATTGTACATATTAAATATCTATAATTTTGTCAAAAATAAATAAAAATATTTAAAAAGAAAAAATACTCAGAGGGACTTTAAATAATGACAAAAGAGACAATTCAATAGGAAGACATAGAATCCTGTATATAGGAGTACCTAATAGAGCTTAAAAAAGGGGAAAGATCCACAATTATAATAGAAGACTTCGCTTTTCTTTCTCAATAACTAGTAGGACAAGTAAACAGAAAATTAGCAAGGATGTAGAAAAATTGAATACCATCAACCAACTGTATCTGTCGTTTATAGAACACTCTAGCCAAAGAAGGCAGATACATATTCTTTTCAAGTACACATGGGACTTCATCAATATAGAAAATATCCTTGCTCATTAAACAAATTTAACAAATTTCTAAGAATTAAAATTATAAAATGGGGCGCCTGGGTGGCTTAGTCGGTTAAGCGTCCGACTTTTGCTTAGGTCATGATCTCGCAGTTCGAGGGTTCGAGCCCTGCGTCGGGCTCTGTGCTGACTGCCAGCTCAGAGCCTGAAGCCTGTTTCAGTCTGTGACTCCCTCTCTCTCTGATCCTCCCCTGCTCACGCTGTCTCTCTCTCTCTCTCCTAGAAATAAATAAAACATTAAAAAAATTATAAAAAGCATGTGAAATCACACAAAGCAAAACATACAGAGTCATATTATCTGATTGTGCTTTAAGAATTCGAATATGCCCCCCCGCAATATTCCTGCCCACTCTGGGGTATAATCCTATATAATTCCTGACTGTCAATATGATGGCATATCTCTTCTGTGACTAGGTTAGGTATGTGGCACAGCTGACTCTAAGAAACAGACATTATCTGGGTGGACCTAACCTAAATTCATGACGCCTTTATATCTGGGCCTAAAGATCAGAGACAGAGGAAGTCAGAGACTCAAAGTGTGAGAGGGATTTTGATGGAGGGGGATTCTCCCTTGTTAGTCTTGAGATGAACAAGATCACACAGCAAGATATGCACATAGATTGTACGAACTAAGCATAGATCTTGGCTGATAGCCAGCAGGGAAAAGAGAATGGCCTCAGTCCCAAAACCCCAAAGAACTGGATTCTGCCATGACCAAATGAGCTTGGAAAAGCATGAGAACAGAGCACCACACGAGAACACTTTTCAGTAGACACATTCATTTCAACCTTGTGAAATCCTAAGAACTCAGCCATACAGTTTCTGGATTTTTCACCTACAGAACGATGTGATAACAAATAGCTATTGTTTTAAGTCACTGAGTGTATGGTGATTTGTTACATAGAAATAGAAAACTGACATGTTGGCTATAATAAAAGTAAAGCGAGGATCAATAGCAGAAAGATGACATGAAAATCTCCCAACTCTTGGAGAAAAAAACATGCAATTCTTCATGGGTAATTCATGGGTCATGGGCAATTAGAAAATGTTTTCTAAAACATTTCAGACAAAAATGAAAGTAAATATCATAATATGTGGGATGCAGCTAAAGCAGTGCTTAGAAGACATATAACCTCAAATGCTTATATTAGAAAATAAGAAATGTCTCAAATTAATGATCAAAGCTTCCAACCTAAGACACTAGAAAAATAAGAGCAAAATAAACACCACCACCACCTCAAAAAAAAAAAAAAAAAAAAAACAGAAGAAGAGATAAGAGTGAAAATCAATGAAATTGGAAAGGGAAAAACTATGAAACCATGTAGAAAATCAATGAAACCCAAAGCTGGTTCTTGAAAATGACCAATAAACCTCTTTTAAGACTGACAAAATAAGACAGAAGACACAATGACCGATACCAGAAATGAGGGAGAAAACGCCACTACATGTGCCTGAGATACTAAAGGGAAAACAAAGGACAACCACAAACAAGTCTTCACACATAAAATTCTACCACTTAAGTGATAACTGACCCATCCTTCAGAAACAAAAACCCAAAACTGATCAAGAAAAAGAGATTAAATAGTTTTATATCTATTAAAGAAATTGATTTTTAAACTTAAAATCTTCTGAAAAAGAAACCTCCACACCCCGACTTAATTGGTCAATGATACCAAAAAGATAACATCATTTCCACACAATCTCTTCCGGAAAATAGGAGAGGGGAGAATATTTCCCAACTTGTTTTATGAGGCCAGCATTATCTTAATTCAGATTGTGTATACAACACAATATCTCTTGTAATTATAGACAGAAATATTCTCAATAAAATATTAGAAATCCAAAACCAGAAGTATATAAATAGAATACACCATTGCTGGGGTGCCTGGGTGACTCCGTCAGCTGAACGTCCACTCTTGATTTTGGCTCAGGTCATGATCTCATGGTTTGTTGAGACTGAGCCCAGTGTGGGGCTCTGCGCTAACAGCACGGAGTCTGCTCAGGATTCTCTCTCTTCCTCTTTCTCTGCCTCTCTCTCTCAAAAATAAATAAATAAACTTAAAAAAAAATCCACCATCACCAACTGGAGTTTCTCCCAAAAATACAAAGCTGGATCAATATTAGAAAATTAGTCAATGCAATCCACTATATTAACCATCTAAAGAAGGAAAACCACATTATTAACTGATGCAGAATAACTTCATTATTAACTGAAGTCATTTGGGAGTATTCAACGTTAATTCACAATAAAAATTCAGCACACCAGGACTAACAGGGAACTTCTTCATCTTGATAAAGGGCATCTACAGAAAACCTATCTAAAATCATATGTAACAGTGAAGGGGAAGGTTTCCTCTCTAAAATTTGCAACAAGGCAAGAATGTCCTATTCCACATCTCTCCTATTCCTATTCCTATTCCACATCAGACTGGAAGTCCTAATATGCACAATAAGTCAGAAAAATAAAGAAAGGTCATAGGGATATAAGGGAAGAAATAAAACTACCCTTATTTGTGGATGACATGATTGTCTATGTAGAATACCCCAAGGAACTTACCAAAAAAACTCAGAAAACAAAAACAAAAAACAAGGGGCACCTGGGTGGCTCAGTCAGTTAAGCATCTGACTTCTGCTCATGTCGCGATCTAGCTGTCTGAGAGTTTGAGCCCCATATCAAGCACTGTGCTGACAGCCCTGAGCCTGGAGCCTGCTTGGGATTCTGTCTGTCTCTCTCTCTCTCTCTCTCTCTCTCTCTCTGTTCTGTCTCTCAAAAATAAAATAACATTTTAAAAAATCCTCTTAGAGTTGATAAAAATTGGTTTAGCAAGATCACCAGTTGCAATATCAACACACAAAACTCTAATGTGCTTCCTTATGCTAGCAATGAACAATCAGAAATCAAATTTATTTAAATAAATAGAGGAGTGCCTGGGTGGCTCAGTTGGTTAAGTATCCAACTTCCGATCAGGTGGTGATCAGGTGGTGATCTTGTAGTTCATCAGTTCAAGCCCCAAATGTTTGGGATTCTCTCTCTCTCTCTCTCCCTCTCTCTCTCTCTGCTTCTCCCTCACGTGCACTTTCTCTCTCTCAAAATAAATAAATAAATTTAAATAAATAACGATAAATAAATAGGTAGATAGAGGGGATTAAGGATACACTTATCTTGATGAGCACTAATACATACAATTGTTGAATCATTACATTGTACACCTGAAAGTAATATAACATTACATTAATTTACTTCCATCAAAATAATAAATAAAAATAAATAACAGTTACCAAGAAATGATAATCATAATATCATTTTCAATAGCTCCCAGAAACCAAGTAGTTGGGCATCAATCTACACTATTATGTGTATCAGCTGGGTTTTTAAACTGCAGCTGCAGAAAAAAGAAAGAAAAAGCCTAAATAAATGGAGAGGCTTCCAATTATAGTGAAATGGGGGCCCAATGTCTCTCCTAAAATTGATCTGAAATTCTAACGCAATTCCTATAAAAAGGCCAACAAGATTTGTAGATCTATAGAAGTATAGTCAAAATAATTCTGTAAAAGAAGAATGAAGTTGGAATACTCATTCAATTTTTAGAATCACTATAAAGCTACATTATAAGAGAACATGGTATTTGCAAAGAAACAGACACACTGATCAACAGAACAAAATAAAGAGTGCCAAAAGAGATCCATATACATACATATATATATGACCAATTTATTTTCAAACGAAGGACAATGCAACTTATCAGAGAATGAACAGTTTTTAATAGTGTTTATTAATTAAAAAACTAAATGAAAATCATTATCATCACCATTTCATCTAAAACCTCACCTCTTATAAAATAATGCACTCAATATGGATCATAAATCTAATGTAAAATGTAAATCTATCACACATTTAGAAGAAAACATAGGAGAAAATCTTCCTGACACTGGATTAAGCAGAGATTCTTAGACATAGGACCAAAAGCACGTCCATAAAAGAATTTTTTTTAATGGGCTTAATATAAATTAAAAACTTTGCTCTGCAAATGACACTGTTGGAAAACAGAAAAGATAACCTACAGACCCAGAGAAAACATTTGCGAAATCACATGTCTGAGAAAGGACTTCTACCCAAAATATATGAATGACCTTCAAAACTAAACTGTAAAAAAAAGCAACCCCCAGAATTGACCAATCACCTAAAAGAGTAGGAAGAACTTGCACTCCTTCAGAATAATCAGTAGCCACATGAGTACTGGATTCCTGCGCCCATCACAGACAACCTCCAATCAGCCAATAGTAACAGAAAGACAAGCTAGAAGGCAGGTCCATCACGGTCTCCACGGTAACCCCTGGCAGGTTGAAGTGAGGGAAAGCCCAGAGCCAGATGCCCTGATGGGAGGTGTTTGAAGAGGCAGGGAAGGAATTTATGGGGGGGGGGATAGGATAAGAGAAAGCATGGGTAGAATAAGGGGGCAAGAAGGGTTTCAGGAGGCAGAATGAGGGTGTTATAAGAAGAGAATTATTTAGAGGGAACAGTGGTTTAGGAGAACAGGAAGGCTGCTATGAGTGGAGGAAGGAGAGGTTCAGAAGGTCAGGACACAGGTTTCAGAGGTGGAGAGAAGGTGGTAGAGAGAGAAAGAGGAGGATTGTATAAGGGGACAAAAAGAGGCTATGAGACAATGACAGGGAGAGGACTTAGAATTTAGAATTGGTCAAAGAAGTTCTTAGAGGAGCCAACAGAGAGGTAATTTGTGGGGGGAAGGGGAAGGGAAGAAGTTTATGGGTGAACAGTAAGGCTTATAACAAGATCAGGACAGCTTCCCAGGAACAAAGTGAGGCATATTACAAATAGGATAAGGAGCTATTTGGAGACAATCACAGTTTTGTAGGGTGAGAGCTTTATGAGGGAACAAGGAAGGTTTTACAGATGGAAAGTGAGAGTGTTCAAGTGTTGCGTAGGGTCTTCTTAGTAGGGTGTTTTACAGAGGCAAAAAGAAGGCTGCTTTGGGGGACCATGAGGGTGTTATAGGAACACAGTGTGATAATGGCTCAGTTGAGGTTTCATGGAGAATAAGTGAGAGTCATCAGAGTCAGTTAAGGGTTTTGTGGGGGTGGTGTCAGAGGCCAAGTGAGGCATGCTGTAGGGACCTGCAAAGCAGTTATAGAAGACAGGGAAAGATTATAGGAGACAGGGAAAGGGTTCCAAGGACCTGGCACGGATTATAGAGCATAGGTGAGAGGGATGCTGGGAGATCTAGGTAGAAGGAGGTATTAAAGGAAATAAGGACAGATTAGAGGGCACATGGTAGGAATTAGCGGGAGTTGGCAAGACTTTTAAAGGAAGTCAAAGAAGAAACTATACGGCCAAGTATCTTGAAAAGGAGTCAGAGGGGACAGCACAGTACAGAAGCCGTACTGAGCCATAACCCACTCCCTTCCCACAGGCATTTGAAATTTTGCGGGACACGCCCCCCAGAGACCACATGTGCCTGTCGATTTGTGCCTTACTCCTGTGTTTTCCCATAGGCATTGTAGCCTTGATCTCTCTCCAGGTGGGAATCTGCATCGCGTCAATCCTCTCTTCTTTACTCCCTTTTCATCCTGGCCTTGACCCTGATTCAAATTCTTTCTTTTGTCCCTCCTATGGATTCAAATCCCCACCTAGTTTCATGCGGTCCCATAGCTCATCCATTACAGTAACCCACTGAAGCCCAACTATTCCTGTCCTGCCTCTCCCCTCTAATCAGACAAGGCACAGCAACAAGTGGAATAACGGAGCCTTGGCAGCTGAGACGTCCCACCAAGTCTACAATATGGCAGCTATGGGGATTCTCTTGGGAAGCCTCATCACACTCGCCATCTTGATTTTCCTCATGATGGACTTATTTTCTCATTAACCTCCTTTTCAGCAAATCACTAAAAATATATAACAGTATTACCTACCTTGGCTCTAAGTATCCGTTTGGGCCAAATGGGACACCTGTTCTTCTGTTCTTAAATGTCTGGTTGCCAAGTGCTGACAGCCTGAGCCAGCACCTTGACGTAGTTGATGGGGCAAGAAAGGGGCATGTTGGGTAGCCCAATGGACCTTCATAACCAACCCTGGGATCTTGCCAAGGGATGGGGGCCATGGAAGCAGGGTATGGCACTGCTCCCTCAGGACAGTCTCCCCTCCTGCTCACATCATGCATTCATGTCATAAATCTGTTCTTGCCAAGGACCTTAGCTCTGTAACCTGACTCTGGAGATATAGCAGTGACCACTTCAGATCCAACCACACACACCCCGTCAGAACTTATAAATTGGGTGAAGATAGATATATCATCAGACAGTGATAGTCCAGTGTGGTCTAATCTCTAGTAGAGTGAACCTAGAGAGGAGGGTTGTAAGAGGCCAAACCTAATCTTGGGTACTTACGGTCTACCAGGAAGCCAGGGAGTCAAGCAGCTGTCAGTGAACTGATCAAGTCAAAATTCAAGAATTCTGATCAAGTCAAGAATTCAGGTCAAGTTACAATTGTAGAGAGCTTCTGTTATAGGGATGATGGCCTCTTCTCCCCCCTCACCACCAAAGCTTGTCATTTATTCATCATTCAACAAATATTTCTTAGCACCTATGATGTACCAGGCACTGTACTAGGAGCTGGAGATTCAACAGAGCAAGACAAGTAAGTCTCCTTTCTGAAGGAGCTCACCTTCTACTGGAAAGAATACCATAAACAAATAGACCTCTAAACAAGATAATTACAGGGAGTGGTAAATGATAAGGAGAGAAATCAACTAGTGTAATAAGCTAAAGCAGTGCCACTAGTGGTCCACTAATGTTGATGGTCTGCAACAAGATTAAGTGCAGAAATTGCACAGTTCAAAACTCACAGAAATTTGACATGGCCATGACATCCAAGAATATAATCAATAGACTTGTCTTATTGGACAGGATATAGAAACCAAAAGAATTTGTACATGGCATTTTGGGGATATCAAAAAATGAGTCCTACTCTGCAACTACCAACAGTCTGAGGTACACTAAGCTAAAATGAGGTCTAGAAGCATATTGTTTAGAATTATGCCAGTGGCTGTAACAAATAAACCCTTCCATTTCAGTATCTCAAAAAATAGTTTCACAGAGAACCTCCCCAAGTGGGCATTTCTGGTTGCCCACATATTAAGTTAGGGATCCAGGCTCCTTCCACTTGGTAATTCCACCATCTCTTAAGTGCCTGGAGTCTTCTGAATCTAGGCAGAAGAGAGACTAGAGAATCCCCACTTGCTTCTTAAAATATTCATCCCAAAAGTGAATCCTTATACACTCTTGGATAGAAATGTAAACTGGTATAGCCACTATGAAATATAGTATGGAGGCCCCTCAAAAAATAAAAAATAGAAGCACTTACACCTGATCCAGCAATCCCACTTCCTGTGAATATATCCAAAGGAAAAAAATCACTGTCTCAGAGATATCTGTACTCCCATAATTACTGCAGCATTATTCACAACATCCAAGAAATGGAAACAATCCATCAATTGATAAAGGAATGAAAAGGATATATCAATATATACAAAGAAATATTATTAAACCATGAGAAATATGAAATCTTGCCATTTGCAATAATACAGATAGAACTTGAGGGCATTATGCTAGTAAAATAAGAAAGAGAAAGACAAATACTGTGCAATATCCCTTATGTATGAAATCTAAAAAAGCCAAACTGACAGAAACGGAAAGTAGAATGATGGTTGCCAGGAGCTGGAGGCTGGGGAAATGGGAACAGACTGTTAAAAAGATACAAATACTCATGTAGAAACTAATTTGACAATAAACTATTTGTAAAAAAAAAAAAAAGAAAAAAGAAAAAAAAAGAATTCTTTTGTACAAAAAAAAAAAGATACAAATACTCAGTTATAAAATGAGTAAGATCTTGGGATCTAATGTATAACATGGTGGTTATGGTGGACAATACTGTATTGTATACTTAAAATTTGCTAAGAGAGTAGATCTTAAGCGTTCTCATCAAAGGAAAAAAAAAGGTATATATGTGAGGTAATGGATGTAATAATTTGATTGTGGTAATAATTTCACAGTGTATATGTATATCAAATAACCATGTCGTATACTTTAAATTTACATTTATGTCAGTTATTCCTCAATAATAAATAAAGCTTTGGCCCTAAGTGACAAACATCTCTTGCTCTCAGTCCATTGGACATAACTAATCTCAAGGCCTCACCTGGTTGCAGGGGCCTCTGGAAAACGTAGTCTTAGACTGCACAGCCAATAGACACCTGTGACAACAGGGTTCCCAGAGTGGGAATGGCAGTCGGAAAGCCTCAACACTGGAATGAGCTTGGAGATTCAAAGAACAAAAAGGAGGCCATTGTGGCAGTAATGTCATACATCTACTCTCCAAAGTGGGTTCTCTCCTCCCTGTAGGGATCTATGAGATATCTGTACTCCCATAATTACTGCAGCATTATTCACAACATCCAAGATGTGGTCCCTATAGGGACCTCCTCCCTGTAGCACCTATAAGAACCTTGTAGGTGCTTATGAAGATTCCTAAGATGACCTCCCAATCCCAGCTCTCCTGAAGAGGAAATCCAACACTTATTCTTTGCCTTCCATCTGACAGAGATCTGCTCACAGGAATCTTTTGCAGATATATGACTGGCTATCTTTAGGACCTCCAACACTCGCGCCACCCCCCCCCAAGCCTGGCTCTGCCCTGGGTGATGCTGGGGATATCGTAGTGACCAACATAGTAGTGACCCCATCCCTGCCCTCAGGACATCTGCAGTCCAATAGAGAAGACAGGCTAACCACTAGATGGGGCTGTGAGTTGTTCTTTCATTTCTTTCTTTTTTTTAATTTTTAATTTTTTATAGTTTATTTATTTTTGAGACAGAGAGAGACAGAGCACGAGTGGGGGAGGAGTATAGAGAGAGAGGGAGACACAGAATCTGAAACAGGCTCCAGGCTCTGAGCTGTCAGCACAGAGCCTGACGCGGGGCTTGAACCCATGAACCATGAGATCATGACCTGAGCTAAAGTCAGACGCTTAACCGACTGAGCCACCCAGGCGCCCCTCATTTATTCTTTCATTCAGTGAAGTTTTATTGTGCATTTATTACAGTGCCATTCTGTGGTGTGTGAAAGATGATAAACTTAAGTAAGAAAATATTAAGAGTACTGTGGGATAAAAATAAAGCATGGTAAGTGTGATTGGAAGTACTGGAGATAGGAGAGGGGCTATAGTTTGAAATAGAGAGGCAGGTAATGCCCCAATTAGGATCTGACTTTTACCAAAGACTTGAAGGACTTGGGAGAGGGAACCAGACATGTATCTGGGGTGAAAGTCTCAGGCAGACGGAACTACTAGTGCAAAGCCTGGAGGGAGGAGCATGTCTGATATTTCTGAGATAGAGTAAGGAGGCCAGTATAGCTGATGTGAAGTAACATAGGGAATGGTCAGACACCCGATCAGGGAGGTAACATAGGCAGGATCAAAGACAGCTTACTCTACTCTTTTTTTTTTTTTTTAAGTGTAAAAAGGTGGATTATTAAAGCGTGAGGACAGGACCCAGGGGCAGGAAGAGCTGCCGAGCTTACTCTACTCTGAGTGACATGAACAGACATTGGAAAGATAAGTGACCTGTGCCGACTCAGATGTTAATAGTCTCCCTCTTACCCTGGAGGGAGGAGACTTTGGTGGACAGGTGACAGCAGGGAGACTGATGTGATATTCCAGATGGGAGGTGATGGAATATTAGGCCAGAGTGAGGAAGAAGAAAGGGAGGAAAAGCCTTGATGAATTTTAAAGGTAAATAGGAATTGCTGATGCATGATATGGGTATACGAGAAAGAAGGAATTTTGGCCTCAGGAACTGGAATCACAGAGCTGCCCTTGTCTGATCTGGGGGAGTGGGAGAGAAACAAGTCTAGGGAGCTACCTGTAATGGTCATTCTGACGTTTGGGAGCCAACGTTCTGGCTGCAGGCCGGTTCAGCAGTGGGCATGTGATTCTGCCTGAGCAAATGAAAATTGGATAAGTGGTTTCTGGAGCTTATGGTAGAGAGAAGCGGCCCACCTCTTCCATGTTACCTTCTAAGACCACATCTTTCTCCTCCACCTTGAATAGTGCAGGGGAAGCCGCTCTGCAGCCAGGCAGAAGAGCCTAAAGCTACTAGGATGAAGGGGGAACCAAAAAAGAAGCAAGCACTAGGAAGAGGAGCCAGAAACTGGGTCCCCAGTGACATCATCATCATCAACATCATGATAGTCGCTGAGCCATCAACTGTGTGCAGGCACTGTTCAAGGAGCCTACGCATGTTGTCTCATTTAAACCCCACAACACTAAAAACTAATATTATTACTGTCCCAAATTCATAAATGAGGAAACTGAGGCTGCGGAGATTGAGAGACTTGCCCTAGATCATTTAGCCTGTGAGTGGTGGAATGAGGGTTCAAACCCAATGAGTCAAACTGCAGAACTTTTGCTCATAATAATTGCCTTTCAGTGTTTGAGCTGCTGGATCACTCCTCACCTGAGGCAAGACAAAGCAGTACCCTTTTTAAATCACAAGAACCAAGATATTTCTTATTTGGGAGGAAAAACACTACATTGAGTTGGGTTTGGGGATATTTGTAATCAGAAAGAGACTTAGCTGTGAGAGTCCAGAGGAGGTAATCCAACCAACCGGAGGTCGGGGGTAAGTGGAGTCAGAGAAGGCTTGCATGGGAGGGCACATCTGAGATAAGACTTAAAGACTGAGGAGGAGGTAGCCACTGAATATAATGAAGGGTGATGGACGTAGAGGGCACAGCAGGAATAAAATCCCAGAGACAGGAAGGAGGGAGCCTTGACAAGTAATGCTCCAGTGAGAACACTGTCTTCCTCTCTGGAAAGGTCTTAACCTGGGGATAAGTATTCTCAACTCAGCCTAATCATCTCTTCCACTACCCCTCTGCTAACCACCACTCTTCCATCACCTGCTCCACTTACCTGCTCTGACCTGTCTTCTCCTCTGATCCACCATCCACTGAACACTCAGAATGTTCCTCCAACTTTTAATTTTTGATTTCTTAGTTTATTTAAATAAGGTTTCAAATCTACAGACTGTGAAGAAACAAGTCTAGCCCCTATGTGACATCCACATTTAGCATAAGTAAACATTTTCCTATATTTGCACCAGATCTCTTCTTCTTGGAAATTAAATGTTGTATGTACAAATTAAAGGCCTCCTCCTTCTTCTGTTCTCTTCTTCCCTCCCTCCATCCCTGAAAGAAACCACCAAACTCATGTGGCTGTAAACAAATTCTATGTGTATTTTGCACTTTCACTCAATAGTTGTGGACACACTTGATGGTGTAGAGTTGTTGTATCTGGGTGTGTAGTAGTGCTTAGAGACTTCTGCCAAAACTTTCCAGCTCTTTGCCTTCCAAGACTCACCTTCTGGGTCTCTCAACTGGCCCAGTTGATGTTTCAGTTGACATGGTCATAAAAAGGTCAATTGTTACAAGGAAATTAGAGACAGAATAATCTAAAATGTGCCAGATATTGATCACAAATTTTAAAACACTGTGTCCAAGAAGCAAATGATAAGAACCCATCTCTGGGTATTAATGCTACTAAAGAAGGTTTTATCTCCCAAAAGTAGTGTCTTATAGATGACACTTCTTAAGCTTTAATATGCATACAAATCACTGACAGATTTGGTCAAAATGCATGTTTAGGGGGCACCTGGGTGGCTCAATTGGTTAAGCATCCAACTTTGGCTCAGGTCATGATCTCATGGTTCGAGCCCCACCTCGGGCTCTCTGCTGTCAGCAAAGAGCCTGCTTTGGACCCCCTGTACCCTTCTCTCTCTGCCCCTCCCCAGCTCATGTATTCATTCATTCTCTCTCTCTCTCTCTCTCTCTCTCTTTTTCTCTCTCAAAAATAAACATTAAATTAAAAAAAAATTTAATGCACATTTTGATTCATTAAGTCCAGGAGTGGAGGGGCAAGGGATTCTGCATTTCTAACTAGCCCCTGAAGAATGCTGGTACTTGAACACCTTGTAATACAGCAGCAAATTACAGACCTTAATGTGAAAGCTTGAAGCTTGTCAAACAGGAACTAGGAGCAGAACACAGGTTAACCATGTTTGGTTGGGGATGATAATCATTTTGTCAGAACAGACTGAACAGTAGGGGTACAAAGGGGACTTCCAGTTCTTCTCCTGTGAGTAAGATGCCAATCTCACCTTTTTGTAGCAGCCTTTTGGAGGGTGGAGAAAAAAAACATCCTCTTCTTATGTAGGAGAGGAGGAGGAAAGCCATTGCAACTTCCTCCACGAACAACAGCTTGAGGTAACAGTAATTCCACAGACATCAAGAGTCTCTGCTTACAGAGTGTATCAGGTTTCCATCAGAGAAGCTGACCCACTAGGGGGGATGGATGGATGGATGGATGGATGGATGGATGGATGGATGGGGAGAGACAGAGAGAGAGAGAGAGAGGTAAGCAGATGAACTGGGATTTAACCTGGTGCAATCGGAGTTATGAAGCAGTCCCTAACATTGTGGTCTTAGTGTCTGATGCTGGCACTCGAAGTGCACAGGGCAGGCAGTGAGGAAGGGAAGGCAGACGGAAAGTGGGGAGAAACTAGGAAAGCTGGCCTCTGCCCTTGGTGGTGTGAGCATTCACAGGAGCAGTTGGCATCCTTCATCACAGAGCTAAACCCACACCTGGCCCAGGAGCTGAGAAGTTGGGGGGAAGATCCAGGAAAAGGTGAAACATTTGCTGGCCCGGCTGCTGCCCTGTGCAAACATGATGAGCCAGCAGCCAGTCAGTGACAGCCCGTGTGATCCACAAAATGGCTGCTTCACTTCTGCCCTCTAGAAGTGAAATCACATCTTGACCAAGGCTCTCTATTGGTCCATCCTAATAGAAAGCATACGGAGAAGGCAATTCCAAGATACAGTTCCTTCAGCCTGGTCAAGCTGACACATGACAAACCCACAGCACAGAGACTGGAGGAGAGTGGTGAGAAGACTGTCCATGGCTGCTGGGGAGATGGTCACCTGAGCAGCTCTGCTCTCCCTTGAGAGCGGAGGTACCTTGAGTGGATGTTTCTAATAATCTCTGGGTAGCATTGTTTTAGAGTTGGAAGGGAAACTGTAGTAGTAATCTCTTATTTGGTTTTAACCTTTCTTCCCAAACATACAGAATCCTTTTATGTTATAGCTTCAGTCAAGGTGCATCTGATTAGTTATTATTAGGTTAAGGTGATAGATGTTTCATTAAATAATATTCCAACTTTCAATTCTTTTAATAGATTTTATTTTTCATGAGCATTTTTATGCTTACAGAAAGTTACACAAAAGGAAAGTTCCCATATACTTCCTGTCCCTCCGCACATATTTTCCCTTATTATTATTCCCATCTTGCAGGAGTATGGTACCTTTGTTACCACTGATGACCAAGAGTGAAACATTATGACTAACTAGAATCTATAATTCACATTAAGACTCACCCTGTATTGTACAGTTCTGTGGCTTTTTATAAAAGCATAATGTGATGTACCCAGCATTTCAGTATCATACAAAATAATTTCGCCCTCCTAAAAATGCCAAGCCTCGGGGCACCTGGGTGGCTCAGTTGGTTAAGCATCCAACTCTTGATTTCAGTTCAGGTAGTGATCTCACAGTAGTCAGGCTGCACACTGACAACATGAAGCCTGCTGGGATTCTTGAGCACTCCCTCTCTCTTTCTCTCTCCCTCTCTGCCATACTCTGCTTGTGTTTTTTCTCTCTCACACAATAAATAAACTTAAAAAAAAAAAAAAGATTCTCTCTTCTTTCTCTGCCCCTCCTCTCTCTCTCTCTCTCTCTCTCAAAAAACAAAAACAAAAAAAAATGCTGAGCCTCACCTTTTCATCCCTATCCCCCAACTCCCCATCTCATGATCTCCTGGCAACCATGGATCTTTTTGCTGGTCTCTATAGTTTTGCCTTTTCTAGAATACTATATATTTGTGATCATACAGCCCATTGCCTTTTCAGATCATCTTCCAAAGTGGCTGTATCATTTTGCATTCCATCAGCTACGAATGAGAGTTCCTGTTGTTCCACATCCTCAACAGCATTTGGCATCGTTTGTTTTTTTTTCATGGATTTTAGACATTCCAATAGGTGTGTAGAGTTATCTTATTGTTTTAATTTGCAATTCCCTAATGACATGATGTTTGGCAACTTTCATGCTTATTTGCCACCTGTACATCTCCTTTGGTGAGATATCTGTTCATAACTTTTGTCCATTTTTAAGTAGATTGTTTTCTTATGGTTGAGTTTTAAAAGTTCTTTGTGTATTTTGGATACAAGTCCATCTTCAGGTATGTGTTTGGCAAATATTTTCTGCCAGTCAGTGATTTGTCTTCTCATTCTCTTAACAGCCAGCACTTTTTTTTAAATTTTTTAAAATTTTATTTATTTTTTAATCTACATCCAAGTTAGTTAACATATAATGCAATAATAGTTTCTGGAGTAGATTCCAGTGATACACACACACACACACACACACACACACACACACACAAAACACCAAGTGCTCATCCCAACAAGTGTCTTCCTTAATGCCCTTTGCCCATTTAGCCCATTCCCCCATCCACAACCAACCCCTCCAGCAAACCATATTTGTTCTCTGTATTTAAGAGTCTCTAATGTTTTGTCCCCCTCTCTGTTTTTATACTATTTTTGTTTCCCTTCCCTACGGTTGGCCATCTGTTTTGTATCTTAAATTCCACATGAGTAAAGTCATATGATATTTGTCTTTCTCTGACTGACTAATTTTGCTTGGCATGATACCCTCTATTTCCATGTATTTCCCTAATGACATATTTAGCAACTTTCATGCTTATTTGCCATGTAGTTGCAAATGGCAAGACTTCATTCTTTTTGATTGCCAAGTAATACTCCATTGTATATACATACCACATTTTCTTTATCCGTTCGTCTGTCGATAGACTTTTGAACAGACAGTATTTTTTTAAAGCCCCAGGAAAGGCTCATAGGCCAATGGCAGATACGCTAATTGATTTTGTTTTTTAATAGCAAAATACCCCACAAAAGGCAGATGGGTGGCAATGTCTGAGAGAAACAGCACCTTTTGAGAATTAAGCATTGTGGAGTAGTAGCTGCTAACCTTTCTTCCAGGAAACCCCCCTGGATTACATCAGCCCTTGGCACCCTCTTCTGCTTCTCAGCCCTTATGAAGCACTTAGAAGCTGGACTCAGCTTCTCCCCCAAATGTACTATCTCAGTGGTGATCCCATGGTCCCCTTGTCCCTGGGACAGAGACTCAGCCAGCCCTTGGATGTCCCCTTGCCTCCTCACACCCACGGAGTCCCACATTGTTACCAGCATCTCCCCCAAAGCTGTCCCTTCTCTCAGCATTTCAACGTCTGCTCTGCGCAGTCCCCAACCCAGAGCCCGGGACCTCGCCCTGGATGCCCCGCCCACTACAGCCAATCAGTCTCAGGACCCACTCAGTGTCCTCTGCTCTGCTCCGCAGCCCTACTTGGGCTGCCACTGACCTCGACTCCCACATACTCCCTCCTCCCTCAGTCCACAGTTTTATTCTCACCCCAACACCTCTCCCCTTATTTGTTTACTGAATACTTCGAGAGTTAGGCTTTATACTGGACACAGAGCACAGAGTAGTGAGCTAGGCAGGCATGTCGGTAAAAGGTCCCTGAATGCTGCCATTTCTCAAGAGCCTGTGTGAGGCTGAGTGGTCGCTCCAGAACTCCCACTCCAATATCCAGTGCTTTCAGGAACGGTCGACAGACCTCTCACACTCCCTGTGTCCCAAACTGACCCACTCCTGCTGCTTATATTCTACCATCCTTACCTGGTGGTGGCGATGCCTCCAACTCCCCCGCTGAACAGTGAGCTCCAGATGGGACTGGACCTGCCTCGCCCACAGCGGTGTCCCCAGGGCAGGATTGGCTCACGAACGTTATGGAAAGGTAAAGACGAACGAATACCTGGAAGAAAGCATGCCAGGGAGATGGTCCTGCTATCGGCCCCCTATCCCTCACTCAGACCTGAAACCCCCTGTTTTTGAAATCAAAGAGCGGTAAGTTTGGCATCTCCGCACCTGGCCTCCATGGATGAAAGTCCCATTATGACAAGAAAAGCAAGGGAGGCATTTGGGACCTTGTGCCCCTTAGGGGACACTTCGTAGTGAGCGGGGGGAGGCCGAAAGCGAACGAGCCTCACCGTTTCTCCACACCCCTTTCATCTTCACTCAAAGGAACCACCCTGGAGGAGACGGACACGCAGAACTCCTCCGCAGCGCTCAAGAGCCGCGGGGCCCCAGTCTGCCTGGCAACCCATGGCGTCACTGCCGGCGCGCCCGTGACGTCAGAGGCCGGCGCCACACATGAAGAGGGTGCGGGAAGCGGCTGTCCCGGCGCTGTGATGGAGTTAGTGCAGGAAGCGCGGGAACTGGGTTGCTGGGCGGCGGAAGAGATGGGGGCGCCCGTGGCAGCCCGGGCCCCGGAGTCAACGCTGCGCAGGTGAGGGATGCTCTCGGAGTGAGGACTCCATACCTTAGAGATCGTCTCCGGGGGTGAGAACCCCACCCCTCACTGAAGACCCGCCTTCCTCTCCCCCACCTCAGCCCGAATGAGAATAATCCTCGAGGGCGTTCTCCCAACCCCCGTCCCACACCCAGTAGTATACCCGGGAAGAGGATCCTGGATTGAGTGAAGACACCCCTGGCGGTGACCCCCACACTCCCACAACCCGACCCCGTGAGTCCGTTCAGAGTGAGGGCGGGGCACCCGCCCCGGAGGATCCTCTGAGAGTTCATGAAGCCCCTAACTGTGTAGAAGTAAGATCTTTGGAGCAAGACTGCCCCTACAGCACCCTACCACCCCTACCCTCCCCAGCCAGTGAGGAGACTCCGAGTCAGCAAAGACCTCCCCACTGGAGATTGAATCTATAGGAGTAATGACCCATATCGGGTAATGAGAGAGCAGTACCCGGCAGTATACTCTCCACCCCCACCTCAGGAAGTGACCAGAGGTAGCCCTCTCCTAGGAGAAAGGAATCTCTGCCCCCCTCCCCCCCAGGGAAATGAGAATATCCACATCCAGCGAAACGCCCACAACTCAGTGACCAAGAATTCGCTAGGAAGGAATATCTCACCTCAAAGAGTGTAGACCCTCCCCTTTCCCCTCAGAAGTAACAATTCCCTAGTAAAGACTCCCCACCATCGCCACCCCGGGAATAAGGATCCTCCCAACTCTGTGATGCCCGGGGCAAACCTTTACACACTGTCTCCACAGGCTGTGTCTGGGCCAGGGGGCTGACATCTGGGCCTATGTTTTGCAGCATGTGCACAGCCAGAGGTGAGCCTGGCTGCATGAGGGAGGCTGTGACAGGGGAGGGTGACGCAGGCCAACCTCACAGTAACACCTCTTCCTTCTACCTCTCCCCTGTAGGAATGTCAGGAAGATCCGAGGAAACTTACTTTGGTAACTGGTTCTAAAAGCGATTCCTCCCTATTTCCCGAGTCCCCTCCAGCCGTACTTTCACCCATAGACTCACACCTCCTGTCTCCTCCTGGAAGTCCCTGTCACCCCCTAACTCTGGCCTCATTTCCTCAGGTATGGCCACCAGGACAGTCCAGAGGTGAGAAGCATGTGTTATAAGATTTTCTTCCATCCAAAAAGAGGACTTCTAGATTTCTGCTGCTCTAGGCCTAGGCTTGTGTGATGCCAAGGACACTGGGTTGCAAGACAGCTCTGGTCCCCACACTCAGGGCTTACAGTCCAAGGGAGACAGGCATGCGCTGGATGTTGAGGGGACATGGATATGAGGCATCAAAGCTGATGAGGGGAGATGGGAGAAGGGACTGGTTTAGGAGATATACTGGCGCCAATGGAGGACCTATTGTGTGTAAGAGGCCCCCGTGACATCTAAGGGGAGGATTCCAGAAGACGTTGGGACTCCTAGATTTGGCACTTCGTGGAGAGATGAGATCTGGGGCAGAGATATAGTGTCATAAATGTAGAGACCGGAAACAGGTTAGGAGGATAGGTGAGACCATCCCAGGAGGAAGGAGGAAGACAGATGATACCCTCGTGTTCTTGGCCTAGAGAATTAGACAAGAGAAACTGCTTAGGAAAACCCCCCCTGCCACCTCCCTGTGCAGGTGAGGAGACCGGTGTTCCACAAAGGGCAGTCAGGCCAGGCCAAGCCCCAACCAGGCCATGCATCTGACTCTGTACCTGATCCCACCAGGCCCGTCGGAAGCTGGAGCTGGAAGCCACTGTTGCTCGCCTGCGGTCAGAGATCCAGGAGTTAGACCAGAGCCTGGAGCTGATGGAGCAAGAGACTGAGGCTCAGGGTGACCTATGGGGCTGGGAAGATGAGCAGCCTGGGGCAGATGGAGTGAGAGGCGGAGGCTCAGGGTGACCTATGGAGCTGAGAAGATGAGCAGTGCTGATGGCCACCCCATTTCTCTTATAGACATGGCCATGGCACAGGCCCTGCAGAGCATTCAAGACACCCAGCGTCGTGCTCTCCTCCTCCGGGCCCAAGCTGGGGCCATGCGAAGACAGCAGCGTGGGCTTCAAGATCCCATGCAGCGGCTACAGAATCAATTAAAGCATCTGCAGGACGTAGAGAGGTAGGCCCTCAGGTGCCCAGGGACCAGCCTTTACTAGGCCAGCGGACAGACATTTTCCTTAGAGACCCAGACCCCTTCTTGGGTTCTAGGATTCTGAGCTCTACTCCTTAGGATTTAAAGTCCGTAAGACCAAGAAATTGTGTCATCTCAGCCACTGATATTTCCAGTGCGTAGAATGATGCCTGCTGTATATCTTGGGAGTGTGCTGGGGAAAGAACAGTAAATAAGAGACAAGTCCCCACCCTCACGGAGCTTACACACTGATGCAGAGGAGATAGATGATAAAATAGGAAGCAAACTCTATAATTGCAGGGAGGCATAAATGCTCTGATAAAAAAGGTGGTGTATAGAAAGGGAGAGGGCAATGCTACTCTAGGTAGGATGGTCTGAGCAGACCTTTCTGAGGAGGTAACATTTGTGTTGGGGTAGGAATCTCCATGGAGAGCAGCAGCAAGAGCAGAGGTGCTGAGTTTGGTGTGTGGGAAGAACAGCCAGGAGGCCAGTTCAGCTTAAGTTACACAGGCAAAAGGGAGAGCATGAGGAGGCGAGGTTGGCGATAGGACAGAGTGCTATGGAAGCATTGGAATTTTACCTTAAGGATGGGTTCGTGCCCTAGCTTGGCCACTTACAGCTCTGTGACCTTGGGCAAACAATTTTAACTCCTTTGTGCCTCCGTTTGTAAGCTCTATAGAATGGAGATAATGGTAGACCTACTGTATAGGGTAGGTATGATAATTCAGTGAGTCAAGTCACACAGAGTTTGTGATACCCACTATCACTGTTCTGAGTATGATGGGAAAACACATTGTTTTCAAGGCTTGAGGGCAGAAAGGTGACATGATATGTCTGAGGTTTTACCGGGATCCTTAACTACTAGATGGAAAACAGACCACAGGGGCCAAGAGGAGAGGCCAGTAAGGAAGCTAATACAGCCAAGAGATGACAGTGGCCTAATTTTAGAGGTGGCCCCTGAGATCCAGGCTCGGTGATCCCTGTGATAAGCCTTGCAGCAGGAGGAGACATAGACATCCGTTCTTCTAGCTCCTTTTCTCCCAAGGTCCCCCCACCCCAACTCTTTCTCTCTCCAGGAAGGCCAAAGTTGATATAACCTTTGGACCCTTGTCGTCAGCAGCCCTGGGACTGGAGCCTGTGGCCCTGGTAAGAGTCCTGGGCCATGGGGAAAGAGGTGGGGAGTCTGGGATCAGGTGGACCCCTGGGTCCGCCTCATGCCCCATCCTCTTCTTCCCAGGCTGATGTCCGAAAAGCCTGTACCCTCCGGACCCAGTTTTTGCAGAACCTCCTAGTTCCTCAGGCCAAGGGAGGCATCGTCTTGTGAGTGTCATCCAGGCCCCACAGACCCTGCCGAGAAGCTGGGCTTTGAGGGGGGAGTCACTTCGCTGTTAATTCCTCAGCCACTGAGCCTCTGGACTATGTCAGCCGCAGGCCTTGCCCTGACGGCTCCAGGCTGGGACAAGGAGCAGACAAATCCATCACAAATAGTGACAGTCAGTGGTTAGGGATGTTGGGGGCAGGGAAGCCTGAGAAACTCCGGGTACCCAAAGGAGACACTACTCGGCTAAGGAGTCAGGGAGGACAGATTCTCTGGTGAGGAGGCTTAGCAAGGGTAAGAGGTTAAGAGAGTATTCTAGACAAATAGCACATGTAAAAGGCCCTAAGTCCAGCTAGTTGGGAATTCAAGTCCAGGAGGCATAGATGGACTTGGTTTCCTCATCCTTAAAATGGGAACAATAGCCCCCACCTTATAGGGTAGTGGTAGTCAGTAGAGGGAGAGTTGACATGTTTGTAATATTCTCTGTCCCCTTTCCTAACCTTGTAGAACCCCTCGAGATGACCACTTTGGAGCTTCCTACCAGCAGTGGCTTAGCTCAGTGGAGGTGAGGGGAGCTTTCAGGAAAGGCCACACCTTCTGCCCCATGAGCAAACCCCAGGGTGCCAGAACCTAACTCTTAATCCCTGCCTCATCACCCTGGGTCCCAGGTCACAGCCCTGTCCCCATCCAGCCCTACTTCACCCTCCCCACCTCCCCCCAGACACTACTGACAAACCATCCTCCGGGCCACATCCTGGCCTCCTTGGAGCACCTGGCTGAAGAGCGGGAGGCAGAGATTCGGTCCCTGTGCAGTCCAGATGGGCTCCAAGATACGGAGATAACCAGGTGTGAGGCGGAGTGCTCCTAAGGGTGGGGCAGGGCCAGGGGACGGGTAACCCGGACCAGACTCAGGACCAGGCGCAGCCATCAGCTGTCGGGGATGGAGCTGAAACACAGTGATCAGTCTGGCAGGTGGGCTGACAATGGCCACCCCCGAAAGCTCAGGAAGGGGAGAGGGCTCCTCCCTTAGCCGTTTTATCCCACCCCCAGGTCCCAGGCACCAGACCAGCCAGACTCCAGCCAGGCCCTGCCGTCCATGGTGCATCTCATCCAGGTGACCCCCAGGCATCCTTCCCAAGACTCCATCTCCTTCCCAAGACTCCATCTCCTTCCCATCCCGAGCCCATTTGATCCCTTCACCCCCAAGGATCATACCCACCCTGACTTTATACCCCTGCCCCAGGAGGGCTGGCGGGACGTGGGTGTGCTGGTGGCCCAGCGGGGCCCCCTGCTGAAGGAGCATCAAATCCTGACCCAGCGCCTCCAAGGCCTGATGGAGGAGGTGGAGAGATGTCCCCTGGAATCCAGAGAGAGGTGAGGGGCTCCCTCAGCAGAGGCCTCTAGGCCACCTCTCTCCCAGAGGCCTCTGAATACTGGACTTTTTCTGTCCCTCTGCCTCCCAGCTCTGCCTCCCTGCCCTCCTGGTTTATCTCCGTGTTTGTGGCTCCTTGTGCATCCTGCCAGATCTGATCCCCCTCTTCCACTATGAGTCTTAGTCACCTTCCTCTGCCTTGCTCTCTTCTGCTTGTGCCCCAGGCAGGCATTGGTGCTGGGACTCCGAGGCTGTGGCCTGTGGGCAGAGCTCAAGGCCCTGCGCGCCCAGAGCCAGGAGCTGGAGGAGGTGACTGGGCGCCGGCAGCTTCTGCTACAGGAGCTACAGGCCAAACAACAACGGATCCTGCACTGGCGCCGGCTGGTGGTGAGAGGCGGGCCTCGGGGAAAGTGGAAGTGCTGCATGGAGGGCCAGAGAGAGGCCGGAGCCTTGGGATCCAGAACTGGGCCTCGTGGTGGGGAGGGGCCCAGGATGAGCCTTCCAAGAGGAAGGAGGACTGTACAAAGGGGCAGGCAGGGCCAGAGGCTGGGAGGTAGGAAGTAAAAGCAGCCCATCTCCATGGCCTCGTGGTTATCCAGGAGGAGACACAGGAACAGATCCGCCTGCTCATCAAAGGCAACTCAGCCAGCAAGACGCGCCTGTGCCGGAGCCCTGCGGAGGTGAGGATGGATTTGAGGCAAGGTCTGCGTAGGGCTAGGGCTCCCACAGATGGGGCTGGGTGGCTCCAGGCTGCCCCTCCCATCCCTTTCCTTCCCCACAGGTACTGGCTCTGGTTCAGCAAAAAGTGGTCCCCACATCTGAGGCAGTGGCACCACAGTCCCAGGAGCTGCTTAGTTGTCTGGAGGAGGAAGCCCGGCATCTTCCCCACCTTCCGCTGGACACCTTGCTTCGGCACAGCCCTGGAGGGTAGCACCAGGCCACCCCCTGTCTCCCCTCCTGTGGATGACTATCACTCCCTGATTCTACTCCCAAAAAATAATCCCAGGCCCTCACTGTTCCCAAGCTGCCAGACCTCACCCTCAGGTCCTCAGTCCCAACTCTGGAATCCTAGTCCCCAGACCCACCTCCAAGTTCCTGGGCCTCCTGAGCCCACCTCTCAGCCCCCAGAACCTCTGGAACCCAAGCCTCGTCTCAGTGCCCCCCCCGCCCCCGGACTCTCCCTCCAGGCTACAGCCCCTGCCCACTGTCCTGCCATCCATCCATCAGCTGCATCCTGCGTCCCCGAGGGGCTCCAGCCTCATAATGCTGAGCCACAGACTGGGGCTGCCTGCAGGGAAGGTGAGTTTCCATCCCCTAGGACCTGCCTTCCCACCCCTACCCCCTCCCAAAATGACTGTCCCTTCCCCTCCCTCCAGGCTCCAGAGCTGCTCCTTCCAAAGGCCGCCTCTCTTCGTCAGGACCTTCTGTTTCTCCAGGACCAGCAGAGTCTCCGGTGCTGGGATCTGCTCCGCATGAAGACCAGCCTGCCCCCAGGACCACCCACCCAGGGTAAGGCCTGCCTTCCCTTCACGAGCGGCATTCCTGCCCGTTCCCAGGGCTGCCAGCCTCCAGCAGAAATCACAGTGCCGACCGTGCGCCGCGTCAGCTGTGAGCATGCTCACGGGTTTCACCTGCGCCGCAGCCCCATGGGGTTAGCACTGCCATGTGCCCCACGTACAGAGGCAAGAACTAAGACAGGAGGCCTTGGTGGCTGCTTAGGTAGCAGAGCTAGGATTTAAATCCAGCAGTCTGACATGTAGTCTGTACTCTTAACCAGGTGACACTGCCTATCAAATTGTGAAGCAGTCAAGTATCAGCATCTAATAAGATACTTGAGTGGTTAAAAGCTAGGCTGTGGAGTTAAACTCTTCTCAGCCCTACATCTTCCCTGCTGTGTAATCTCCATGTGCTTCAGTTTCCTCTTCAGTGGAGTAAGCATAATCGTAGTACCTTACAGAGTTGCTGCAAAGACGAAGTTCGGTTACCCAAATAGGGCACTGAACAATGCACGGCATACTGGAAGCACAGTGCATCTCTGGTGTGATTGTGACCTTTTTGTCTGCACACGTGCAGTCTCTTTCAGTTCTCACCATAAGGGTAGAGATTAAGACCCAATTTACTGATGACAAAACTGAAACTCAGAAAAGTGGTTCATCAGTAGATTCCCTCAACTAGCACTTGCTGGGTTGCTACTGGCCCCCAGAGCTCCACGGGGAGAGAGGCCCCCAGCTGTCCAGCCCCAGGGATCCCAGTGGTGGAAGCAAAGCGAGCAGAACCAAAGGATGAATAGGTGGAAGAGGTGTATTGATGGGAAACGAACTGGGGTGCCATCAGCAAAGCAGGAAGAGGCCATTTTCTGGCCTTTGAGTTTCAGGCCTTCTCCTCCAGTGAGCTGGGAGCTGTGTGCCTGGCAGAGCTGTGTGCTGTGTGCTGTGTGCCGTGTGCCGGAGCTGTGTGCTGTGTGCTGGGTGGAGCCGTGTGCAGGGAAGGAACTGTGTGCGGTAGGGAGCTGTGTGGTAGGGAGCTGTGTGCGGGGAAGAAGCTGTGTACGGGAGGGAGCTGTGTGTGTGGAGGGGGAAGGAGCTGTATGCGGGAGGGAGCTGTGTGCAAGGAAGGAGCTGTGTGCAGGGAGGGAGCTGTGTGCAGGGAGGGAGCTGTGTGCGGGGAAGGAGCTGTGTGCGGGGAAGGAGCTGCGTGCAGGGAGGGAGCTGTGTGTGGGGAGGGAGCTGTGTGCGGGAGCAGCCGGAGACACAGCACTACATCGTCCAGCCACATGGGCACCTTGGGCTTTAGCATGGCTGCAGCAGAGCATAGTTCCCTCTGATCTGAAAAGCAGTTTTGTTTTTCTTCTGCCTGGTTTCCTTCCCTCAAAAAATGACCTCACCCTCCTTCCTGAGGCCAGCAACCCAGAGTCATCCTAATTCCCCCCAGGACCCTAACCTCCTGTGCGCCCCCCCCCCCAACCTTGAACTTGTCAACAAGCCTTGTAGGTCCTACTCCAGAGTGTGCCAGTCCGCACTCTGCCCCGCTAGCCTGTGGCTCAGGTACACCTGACCGCAGAAGTAGCTGAAGAAGAGGCACATGTCATGCCTGAGGTCAGAAGGCAAGGATGGAATGGAGTCAGGATTCAGGCCCAAGGGCTCTGACCACACTGCTGATCTGTGCTTAGTCTGAGATGTGCCTGTGGAGAGGAACTAGATCCAGTCATAGTCTCCAGGGAAACTGCTGGAGTGAAGGCCTACAGCAGTGTGAGGAGAAGCCTTGGGGTGGGGGATGCTGGGAAGGGCTTCCAGGAGGAAGCCCAGAATGGGCCCAGAGGGATAGGTGAGGATTGGTAGTAGCAGAGGTCACATAGTGCAAACCCTCAAGTACTGGCCTGAGGAGCTCAGACTCTGTCTTGGGGCTACTGGGGAGCCTTGGAGGGTTCCACACAGGAGGGGGAAAGGATCAGGTTTACGCCTTAGGAAGACCACTCTGGCTGGCATGTACCAGAGGCATGGACCAGAATGGGAGGCTGAGACCTGGAGCCTAGAAAGAGGGCTGGGGGGTGAGTAGGGAAGGGGAGAAGGGGGAGGAAGCTGAGGGATGGGCAAAGAGGATTGGTAGTCTGTTGGGGAGGGAGGAAGGTATCCAGGATGAAGCCTGGGGGATGGTGGGCTTGCCCCTGAGATGAGGACCCGAGAGGAGGGGGGAGGTGTGGGAGAGGTGAGGTCAACACTGGGTGACTGGAGACTTGGTGACCCATTGGCTGCAAAACCCCAGGAGCCAGAGGACTCAGCACTGCCTCCTGGGTTTCTCCCCTGCAGAGCTGCTGCAGACCCGGGCAGCTCGGGAAAAGGAGCAGAAAGAGAATCTGGGACAGGCCCTGAAGCAGCTGGAGAACCTGCTGACACAGGCGCTGGAGCGGATCCCCAGGCTACAGGGGGTCGTTGGGGACTGGTTAGAGCGGGGCACGATGTGGGGGGCGGGGTAGGCAGGACTTGGGGGTGTGGGCGAGGAAGGGGGGCGTTGGGGGAGGCCCGGGCCTTCCCTGTGACACTGTCCCCTTCCCCCAGGTGGGAGCAGCCAGGCCAAGCCGCCCTCTCCGGGGAGCTCTGCCAGGGCCTGTCCCTGCCCCAGTGGCGGCTGCGCTGGGTCCAGGCCCAAGGCGCCCTGCAGCAACTGTGCAGATGAAAAGGGGGCTCAAACAACTCAAGAGCTTCCTGTTTGTTCACCCCACCAAAGGCCTTTGGAAGAGAGCATCATCCAGATGTGTCAACCCACCGTCTCTACCCACTTGCTGGCCCCCTCACAGCCTGTTCCGTTCCCCTCAATTGCCTTACACCTGTCTCTTCATCCCATTAAAACCAAGGCAGCAAGCTACTCTGGACCCCACCCTAGGTCCCCCTGAAACTGCCCTCATCACCTTCACCCTTAGCAAAATGTCATTGAGCACCTGTCCTAAACACTGAGGATCTAGCACCGAACAAAATGGACAAAAGTTCCAGACTTCAGGAAGCTGTTGTTATAGGACAGGGAGATGGATCCCTGACAAGTTAAGTGAGCAAAATGTTTAGTATGTTGGAAGATAGCTGCTCTGGAGAAAAATAAAGCAAGCTGTAAGAGGCGCAACTTTAGATAGAAGGTCGCACACACTCTGTAAAGGTAATGAGAGGGAAGCACGTGGGTGCCCAAGGAGGGCTTGTAGGGGGCTGGGGTGGGAGGGAGGTGACAGCTTTTTTTACATATAAATCTCTAAAGTCATTTGGAAATTATCCAAATGGATCCAATTTCATCATATTTACATGTATCCCAATAGCACTTCTTAAAATTCTCAGAGCAGGGGCGCCTGGGTGGCTTAGTTGGTTAAGCGTCCGACTTTCGCTTAGGTCATGATCTCACGGTTCGTGGGTTCGAGCCCCACATCGGGCTCTGTGCTGACTGCCAGCTCAGAGCCTGGAGTCTGTTTCAGTCTGTGACTCCCTCTCTCTCTGACCCTCCCCTGCTCATGCTGTCTCTCTCTCTGTCTCCTAGAAATAAATAAAACATTAAAAAAAAAATTCTCAGAGCAGTGGTTGCTTCTGAAGGAGAGGTGAGTAGCAGGGATCAACCGAGGAGGAGACAAGGGAACTTTCTAGAGTTGGAAGTGGATTGTATGTTGAAGGTAATGAGGGTAGGTGTCAGAACCCGTCTAGCTATACTTTTTATGTCTGTGCATTTCACTGTGAATTACTCTTCAATTTATAAAGTAAAACTTTACCCACCTATATAAATAAAATTTCAGGTGATTTGAGATGCCACCTCTTCATATGTTAAATTTCCATGGTTAATTGGGCAATATTTGGATTCTCCAAGCCTACTGTCTGACTCTCATATGCCATCCCCACAGTGTTTTGATTATAAAGATTTTGAAATAAGTTTTAGTATCTGAAATGGCTGGTCTTGCTCTAATTTTTCAAGGTTTCCCTATCTCTTGCTAATTGTTTTTCCAAAATGAAATGAACTTTATACCCAACTTACCTGTTTCCAGAAAAAATACACACACAGATGGGAGTTTTACAGGGGTTGCAGGGAGTTTACAAATGAGGGAGATTTGACATCTTGGCATCTTTAATATGTTTGCTTTACAATGTGCCACCTTAGTGTTCCCCTCCTCTTCATCTTGGCTTCTAGCCAAGACAACACAGGGGTCCTTGTCCCCCCTGCCTGCTTTGTCTTTCTCTGTAGTATGTCTTCTAGTATACTTTCTGTTCTACTTTATTTATCCTTTATTGTCCTCCAAACAGAATATGAGCTCCATGAAGGTGAAGTTCTCTATAAACTAGAAGTTGGCCAAACTTGCCTATATATAATTCAAAATCCAGATGCAGTAAGGAGAATTATTGATGAAAACATATAAACAAGAAAAAGAAAAGAAGGAAAGGGTAGAAGGAAGGAAGGAATAAAAAGGCAGAGGGAGGGAAATTTATAGATTAAAAGACTTAAAATTTTTTTTTTAATGTTAATTTATTTTAGAGACAGAGCACAAGCGGGGGAGGGGCAGAGAGAGATGGAGACACAGAATAGGAAGCAGGCTCCAGGCTGTCAGCACAGAGCCTGTCACGGGGCTCAAACCCATGAACCATGAGATCATGACCTGAGTCAAAGTCGGACGCTTAACCGGCTGAGCCACCCAGGCGCCCTTCAAAAGACTTAAAATTTTAAAGTTTATTTTGAGTGAGCATGTGAATGAGAGTGGGAGGGGCAGAGAGAGAGGGAGAGAGAATCCCAAGCAGGCTATGCAGTGTCAGCACAGAGCACAATGTGGGGCTCGAACTCACAAACCATGAAATCATGTCCTGAGCCAAAATCAAGAGTCCAAGCCTTAACTGACGGAGCCACCCAGTTATCTTAAAAAGACTTAAGATTTTAAAAGTTGGAACAATTTGAGCAACAAAATAACTAAAGTAATATTGAATTACAACCCAAAGTATAAAATATGAGTCTATACTGATAAAAATGATATAATAAAAGGAGAAAAACCCCTGTGCAGAATATGTAAATATTCCATTCTCAAGGAAGTGGAATATAACTCTCCACCCCTTAAGTGTGGACTGGGCACAGTCACTTCCTTCCAAAGAGCATGGAAAGGGAGTAAAAAGAAAAGTAACTTTATAGTGGAGAAACCTGACAAACGCTTCCCCAGCTGGGAAATCAAAGTTAATGCTAACAGTCATGTTGATAGTATGTACCCTTGATATGACATGATGAAAACTTCACTTTACCTCTGCAGCCTTCCCCCCACCCCCACAAAACACATAACCCCCGTCTAATGATGAGAAAAACATCAGATCCCAAACAAGGAACATGCTACAAAATACCCAGCCAGGACTCCTCAAAACTAACTCATGAAAAACAAGGTAAGTGTGAAAAATTGTAAGTAAGAGGAGCCTAAGGAGATAAGACAACTACATGCAGTGTATCCTGGATGATATGATCGAACAGAAGAGATTAATTAAACACTATGGAAATTTAAGTATGGACTCTAGTTAATAATAATGTAAAAAAAGGGGGAGGCGACCTATTCTCTTATTACATCTGTAGCACAGAAGCAAACAAAAGCCAGTATCTTAACAAAGCATTCATTAGTGCTGATTTAGTGTTGTAACTTCAAGAAACCAAGCCAGTCAACAAGTTTTGACAGAAAAAAAAGAAAAAAGACCGACCAACCAATCAAATCCAATGTGCATACTTTATTTGTAGCCTGATTTTACACATACTTTTTGAAGGGAAAATTGAATAGTTTGGGTGTCAGATGATAGACCCAGAAATTAATATTTCCGTGTGTGTGTGTGTGTGTGTGCGCGCGCGCGCGCGCTGAAATCCGAGAATGAAATTAGAAGTTAATTTTCTTGGGTGTAAAAATGCTGTTTTTTGCTTGTAAATAGTCCTTATCTGTTAGAGACATATCATATAGTATTTAGGAGGAATTGACATATGTCTGGAATTTGCTTTAATATACTCCAGCAAGAAGGAGGGGGAGAAGTATAGATGAAACAGGGTAGAATATCAGTAATTGTTGAGAGGTACTTGGAGGCTCATTACATTCTCCAGAGTTGTGTATTTTAAATATTCCTAGTAAAACCTATTGAGGACTGCGAAAAAAGGAGAGGTTAGCCGTGTCCGAAGAAAGGACACGGACACTAAATCTACACACGTGACTTTCTGAGTTGTATTTTACTACTCTCTCGGCCTTTACAGCGAACGATTCCCTCCATCTCTCTCCCTTTTCATCTAGCAAAAAGTCTTCAGGTGTTACCTTCTCCTTCTGGAGAAGGTAGGCGCCCACTGTGAGCTTCCCACATCCTGTTCCTGGTCTTTCTGGAAGTCAGTGGTGTCTGTCTACCCAAGAGGGAAAGGCATTAGGCAGTCTCCAGCCTCGACCAGCCCTTGGCTGACGCGGATGTCAATGTGTTTTAAAACTTCCGGAACGAGCTTCGGTGGCACAGGCGGGGCCTCCCAACTTTTCTGAGCTCTCAAAGGTCCAGTTTCCTCTTTAGGGACTGGGCCAACGACTTTACAGCGCTCTCAGTAGCCCTCGTTCCTCCAATGAAGGCGTAGCCGCCTCGCTTGCCTTCACTTATTTAGATCCAGATTCTTCATTGGTTTGTTTCTCCCGCACTCTGATTGGTCGATATCCCTCTTGGGCGGGGGCCCTCCAGGTGTGGCCAGATTCTCATTGGCCTTGCTCCAAAGGCGAGACCCCCATTGGCGTATTATGTCACGCACCAGCGCCCGTCGCTTTGGCTTATACGTCATCCGAGGGCGCCATCCCCGACAAGACTAGAGAGTAGACAGCGGAACTGGCGGAGGCCGCGGAGTCGCGGCGGTAGTAGCGGCGACAGCGACGGCAGCAGCGATGGCCGGGGCGGGGCCAGCCCCGGGACTCCCCGGTGCAGGAGGACCTGTGGTCCCGGGCCCTGGCGCCGGCATGCCGGGCAAGAGCGGGGAGGAACGCTTGAAGGAGATGGAGGCGGAGATGGCCCTGTAAGGCCCTCGGCAAGGCGCAATAAAAGCCCTCCCAGAGCCAGAGCCACCGAGCCCTGGAGCCCCCAGGCCGCAATTAGTCCGACGGGGCTCCGTCATGGGGAAATAGGACCCTCGGGATTGTGCGGGCGGGAGTAAGAAGAGGTTGGCAGGGGTGAAGGCTCTATCGCGGTATACCCAGTGTTTCGGAATTAATGGAAGGTCCTGAACTGTGTTGTTGGTCTTGCCTCCTTAGGTTTGAGCAGGAAGTTCTGGGGGCTCCAGTAACCGGCATCCCAACTGCTGTGCCTGCGGTGCCCACGGTCCCCACTGTAGAAGCGATGCAGGTCCCAGCAGCTCCTGTGATCCGCCCAATTATCGCAACCAACACTTACCAGCAGGTATGGCTGAGCTAAGCACAGTGCCTTGAACATAATGTTTGTATACAGAGAACTATTGATATATTGGCTCACTGATTAACGTGACAGAAGTTTTTTGTGCCAGGCATTGAGAACACAGTAACAACTAAAGCAAACAATATCTCTGCCCTTTGGGAACTTATATTCTAAAGCATGTTGTCCAGAAAGTTGTCTAAAATGATGAAAATGTTCCGTATCTATTTGAATTTACATTTAAGTTAAATAGTTTCTCAGTGTGATTAGTCACATTCACATGCTCAGTAGCAAGCTATATATGACTAATGGAAAGAGAGACTACTAGAAAGAAGACAAATAAGTGAAGCTTGTTTATTCTGTCAATAAATAATTATTGGGTGCCTTCTATGCACCAGGCACTGTTCTAGGCATTAAGCACATAGCAGAGAACAATGTAGAGACAAAAAATCACTACCTTTTTGGAGTTTACATTGTACTGGGGAGAGACAGGTCAAAGAATAAGAAAGGCAGACGTTTGTCAGCATGGTCAAGGAAGGCATGTCTGAGGAGGTGACAGTTAAGCAAAGATATATATGACACGATACGGGGAACCATGAAGATATCTGGTGGAAGAGCATTCCCAGCGAAGAGAACTGCCAGTGCAAGGGCTGTGACACAGGTGCATACCTGCCATGTTCAGGGAACAGCAGGAGAGAACAGTGTGGCTAGAGTGGAGTGAGCAACGGGGAGGGTGGGGACAGATGCGGACAGAGAGGTGACAGAGATCAGACCTGGTAGGGCCTTGTGGGCCACCTAAGACCTTGGTTTTTACTCTGAGGTGGGATGCTGTGGAAGGATTTTGAGCAGAGGGGTAATAGGATCCAACTTAGAAATTAATCATGGCTGTGTTTGGAGAACAGACTGTAGGGGGCTAGGGCAGGGTCAAGGAGACTGAAGAAGAGGCTACCATAATAAACTAAGCAAGATGATGGTCCAATGATGGCTTGGACCAGGGAGACAAGACGGACAGGCTGGACATAGTTTCAGATAGTGCCAAATGCATTGAGGAAGATGAAACAGGGTAACAAGGTAAGTTGTTCCTGGGAGGGGCTAAGGACAGTTTTTACTAATGTGATCCCCAAAGCCTCCCTGAAAAGTGACATTGTAGCTTAGACTAGATGTTGACAAATAGCCAGCCCCACATAGAATGCAAAGAATGAAACTTTGGCCTCCCAGGGTAAGCCAGCCAGGGCAGCTTGGCAGGCCCCTCACTCCAATTTCTTCCCCAACAGGTCCAACAGACTCTGGAGGCCCGGGCAGCTGCTGCGGCCACAGTGGTCCCTCCCATGGTGGGTGGCCCTCCTTTCGTGGGTCCAGGTAAGTAAGGAGTAGAGGAGAGGGAGCCAGGGGATCGGGCAAGGTGATGACAAAGCATGCCTGGGATTTGCCTCCCACCATCCTTGTCTCTTCCCATCCCAACAGTTGGCTTTGGCCCTGGTGATCGGAGTCACCTGGATAGTCCAGAGGCTCGAGAAGCTATGTTCCTGCGTCGAGCAGGTAGGTCTCAGGCCGGAAACCCCACATTTAATCAAGCACTCTTGTTTTGACTGCTCTAGCATCTTGCCTACATCATTGCACCAACTCACCCGCTTCATTTCATCCCCACCCTGACATTACCATCTTCCTAAAGCACAAACCTGATTATGTACTTTGTCAGTTTGGCCTTAGTAAAGCGTCACTTGACCCTTGCAAACCAACCTCTGTACTGTCACTCCTAATCTTTATTCCTCATTGTGTTTTTCTCCATAGCACTTAATACCTTATAACAAGCTATGCAGTTTTTTTAAATGTTTATTTTTGAGAGAGAGACAGAGAAACAGAGCATGAGCAGAGGAGGGGCAGGGAGAGAGGGAGAGAATCTGAAGCAGGCTCCAGGCTCTGAGCTGTCAGCATTGAGCCCAGTGTGGGGCTCAAACTCACGAACTGTGAGATCATGACCTGAGCTGAAGTCGGACACCTAATAGATTGAGCTACCCAGGTGCCCCAAAACAAGCTATGCTTACCCATTATGGTTATCCTCCTTTGTTTCCCCTAAAATACAAGCTGCATGAGGACAAAAGTCTTGGTGTCTGGCACGTTGTAAGCATTACGTACTATCTGTTGATGGGATAAATAAACCATAAACAAGCGCCAAGCTCCTAACCTGCCATTCAAGACCCTACATCACCCGTCCCTTACGGAGAGATTCTCACATACTCCCAGAGCCATAGGCATTGCTAGGATATGCCTGCAGTATTCTTATTGACCTCCCTTCTCCTGTTCACTGCCACCCGGCTATAATCTTCCAAAGCCTATTGCCCAAATCAGAATCAAGTTAACCAAAATCAACAGAAATCTATCCTTTCCTTGGGTCATTCTTAGTTTTGTTGAGGTGACTTTTATACACAGAGTCAGTTTTTGTGGCACGACTTCCTTATATGTATGAAAAGAATATGTGTTCCGTAAAGTTCGGGTACAATCTCTGTTGGATGAGACTTGTTGTGTTACTTAAATCCTTTTTTATCTGACACTTGAGGAATCTTAACATCTCTTACTCTTTGATATGGTTTTGATCAAAATGCACATCTGATCTAGTCACCTTGGCCAGCGTCCAGTCCTGCTGTGGCCCCCTGGTGCCCTCAGGAGGACAGCCATGGTCCAGCCAACAAGCCTGTTCTTGGATGCCTACTGTCCTCTTGACCATTCCCTTATGATGCTCTCCCAATTCCAACTTCTGCTATTATAATTTATGCTAAACTGATAAAAGGGAAAAATTGTTCATAAATGGTCTTCTTGCCAGTAGTCATTATAGTCACTTTTTGCCTGACCAAGACAATTGGGTCTTTATTATCCTTTGGGTCTCAGCTCACAGGAAGCCCCTAGTCGCCCTGGCTAGGTCAGAGGGCTCATCTGGGCTCCCACCATTCCCCAGGTCTCCCCCTCCTAGTTCCAGTCACCCTGCCTGGGCTTTATCCCATCCCAGCCCTGATCACTGTGGGCTGTCACCCTCTGGTGATGGGTCTGTTCCTCCTACTCTGGACTAGGAGATCCCAGAGAGCCTTTGGGCTTTTGGTGTGTCCTTATTATTGCCCAGAATAGGGACATCCCAGGGGAGATGCTCCGTGGTAAATTCTTGCTGAATGAACAAATCGAAAGACTTGCATCTCCCAGAAGGTTCCCCAGACTCTTCTCCAGGATTGCTTGGATGCTGAGAGTACCCACACCCACACACCTCACCTCCAGTGCCCCGGTCCCCCATGACACACACCCCCATCTCTCTCTCCCACAGCTGTGGCCCCCCAGAGGGCCCCTATCCTGCGTCCGGCCTTCGTCCCCCACGTGCTACAGAGAGCAGGTGAGGGGCCAGGGTCATCATCCCTGCCACATAACTTGCCCCTCAGCCCTCCGACTCCCCCACTAACACCCTGACAGATTCTGCTCTTTCTTCTGCAGCAGGTGGTCCCCGCCCCATGGCCCTGCGGCCCCCTCACCAGGCCCTTGTGGGCCCCCCTCTGCCTGGGCCCCCTGGACCACCTATGATGCTGCCGCCGATGGCTCGGGCCCCGGGCCCCCCCCTGGGCTCCATGGCTGCTCTGAGGCCTCCTCTGGTAAGTATGGACAGGGAGCTGTTGGTCAGAGGTATGAAGGGTGGGGAGATGCTCAATCCTGTCCTGATAGGCCGTGTCTAAATCTGCCTTCTCCCTCTTTCTCCCTCTGTCTCAGTCTCCATCTTTCCCGATTCTTTTTGGTGGCTGAATCTGTTTTCCTTTCCTTTTGTGAGAAAAGTGAAAAGAGAAACACTTGTCGTGGGTTGTTTCTGTCTCTATTTTTATCCTGTTCTGTCTCTATCTCTATTTTTCCCTTGTTTGTCCCTCTTTGTTTTTCTGTCCTGATGTCTTTGCCCCTGTGTCTGTCTCTGACTAGAGACTCCTTTTCTCTGTCTGTGTGTCTCTTATCTGCTTTCTGGCCTCAGGCCCTTGCTTTGTTGTATAGGATGGGAGTTAGGTCTGAACCTGTGAAATGGCGCCCTTCATTGTCTCCCCTTGCCCACAGGAAGAGCCAGCAACACCCCGAGAGCTGGGCCTAGGCCTGGGCTTGGGCCTCAAAGAGAAGGAAGAGGCAGTGGTGGCGGCGGCAGCTGGGCTGGAGGAGGCTAGCGCAGCGGTGGCTGTTGGGGCAGGAGGTGCCCCCACCGGCCCTGCAGTCATTGGGCCCAGCCTGCCGTTGGCCCTGGCCATGCCTTTGCCTGAGCCTGAGCCCCTGCCCCTCCCCCTGGAGGTTGTACGAGGCCTACTGCCCCCACTGCGCATTCCTGAGCTCCTGTCCCTGCGTCCTCGACCCCGGCCCCCACGGCCTGAGCCACCCCCTGGCCTCATGGCTCTTGAGGTAAGCTCTCAGGGAGCATAGCAGTCAGGGGTGGGGGGCAAGTAGAAAGGCCTGGGAGAGCAGGCAGGAACCCATGCCTTCCACACCCAGAAAGACACGTAGTCCTCTATCAATGGAGGTAGGAGGGACCCAGGAAATTGGAGGGGCTGGGAGGACATGGGAGAGAAGGAGGCAGATACATGTACCTCACTTCCAGTTCTTTAGGAGTGAAATGAGATATCCAGTTCTTTAAGTATGGAAGCAGGAGGGCGAGGGGTGAAAGAAGGTGGGAGAGCCTGAAGGGGACACATGGGTCCAGAAGGCTCCCCACACCAAGCCCTTTGCACCCCATTCCTTTCCTCTGCAGGTCCCAGAGCCCTTGGGTGAGGACAAGAAGAAAGGAAAACCAGAGAAATTGAAACGCTGCATTCGCACGGCAGCTGGGAGCAGCTGGGAGGACCCCAGCCTGCTGGAGTGGGATGCAGGTAAGTGGGCCCAGGTGCAGGGCCAGGCATTGCTCAGTCAAGGACACACCAAGGTCTCCCCCTTGGGGCAGAATCAGGGAGGGTAAGCTGGGTAGGGCGACAGCCACACCTCTCTAAGGCAGGCACATGCTATTTGCCTACTTCGTGGATGGCTAGACATTGGCTCTGGAGGACAGGCCATCACCTTAGTCACCGAACAGAATTTGGTAGAGGTTATTGGCACCTAGGACCTTCTGATCTCTGCTTTATTCATGAGAAGCCTGGAATGCTACAGATAAAAGAGCATTCTTTTTTCTCCCAACATCTAAAAAAAAATTTTTTTAAGTTTATTTATATTGAGAGAGAAAGAGAACATGCGGGAGCATGTGCAAGCAGAGGAGGGGCGGGGGGGGGGGGCGGGGAGAGGGAATCCCAGGCAGCCTCTATGCTCTTACCCCAGTGTCCAACACGGGACTCAATCTCACGAACTGTGAGATCATGACCTGAGCCAAAGTCAAGAGTCAGATAGATGCTTAACTGACTGAGCCACCCAGGCGCCCCTTCTTATGAAAAATTTTAAACACTGAACCGTCAGCAGCCATATATAAGTGCCACCTAGATTCAGCAATTAACATTTTGCTGTATTCACTTTATCTTTCTATGTGTATTTTATGTTTCTTGGATTTTGCTCAGTCATTTGAAGCGAATTATAAATGAGGTTCTCATTTCACTCCTAAATACCTCAGTATTCATCTAGGAAAAGTGACATTCTGTTTTAGATCATAGTACCGTTAACATACCTATTGGAATGGTAATTAAAATGAATGGTAATTCTATGGTATCTCATACTCCCTTTATATTTAAATTTTCCCAGTTGTCCCTAAACTCTGTTATAGCCATCTTTCCCCATGAATCAGGGTGCATGCAGTTTTAGGTCTCTAGATTATCTCTTAAGGAGAATGGTTTCCCTCTTACCACTTTGTCTTACATGTAACAGGTTTTTGAAGTGTCCAGCCCATTTGTTTTGTAGAAGGCCCCTCCCTCTGAGTTTGTCACATTATTTCCTCTTAGAGTAGCCTAACTTGTTCTCAGAGAGTGTCCTTAATCACTTCAGAAGCTGTGGGGCAACCACAGTGCTAGCTGAGGTGACAGCCCTACCTCCCATCTGAGTCATTGACTTCTGTCTCTTTTGGGACTGTCTACCTGCCCCAGGCCAGGACATGGCAATGTCCGCCTAGGTATGGGCGGTGCAGGCTGTAGACCCTAGTTCTGTGACCTTGAGCAAGTCACTTAGCCTTTCTATCCTTTCCTCACTCCAACAAGGGGATAATAATAGTATGTGCCTTGTGGGGGAAGGGATTCTTTGGGCGTCAGTCTGGCTCAGGCCCAGCCCAGAGGATGTGCTCGGGAATGGCAGCCGAGGTCAGCCTTGGAGAAGGATCCAACAGTGTGTTCACATTTGAGACTCAAGAGGGAATTGGAATGGGCTTTCTGTAAAACAAATGGGTGTCAGGGGCCCAGGGGATATCCATGGGGACCAAGGGATGCTGGGGGCTCAGAGGAGAGGCCTGGCTAGGACAGAGTTGGAGACTTAACTCATGGGAATGGAGAACATGGCCCTAGGGTGGGGAAGAGCAGTGCAGGCCGGTAAAGGTGAGGACTCTGGAGTCAGGTGCCAGAGTTCTTGTCCCAGCTCTGCCACTTCCTAGTTGTGTAACATTGGGCAGGTAGCATGACGTCTCCGTGCCTCTGTGTAAAAGGGTTGTTGGGAGTGCCAGATGTGTTAAAACGTCATGAGTGCTTAGCTGAATCTAGCACAGGGTAAATACCATACAGGCGTTGGCTGTTATTACTGAGAGAGCCCCAGTCAGAAACCGTTGGGGATACAAAGGCAGGAGGGTTTGGGGGATGCCTTCAGAGAAGGTGGGGCTCTTTAAATAAAGCAGATACCGGGCCAGGCATCTGCATCTTCTGACGTCCTCTCTCCCAACCCCAGATGATTTCCGGATCTTCTGTGGGGATTTGGGCAATGAAGTGAACGATGACATCTTGGCACGCGCCTTCAGCCGCTTCCCGTCCTTCCTTAAGGCTAAGGTGATCCGAGACAAGCGCACAGGCAAGACCAAGGGCTATGGCTTCGTCAGCTTTAAGGACCCCAGTGACTATGTGCGCGCCATGCGTGAGATGAATGGTAGGTGAGACCTCTCTTAGGGACAGTGGGTGTGACCAACATCTGGCCTAAGCCTGACCTTGAACCCTCCATTCCCACAGGGAAGTATGTGGGCTCGCGCCCCATCAAGCTGCGCAAGAGTATGTGGAAGGACCGGAACCTGGATGTGGTGCGCAAGAAGCAGAAGGAGAAGAAGAAACTGGGCCTCAGATAGGGTCTGTGGCCAGGCACCCGCTCCCACCTGGCCGGGCGCTGGCTCTTCCCCCAATTCTCTTTGGAAGATCCTCAACTATCCACCCATCCACCCTCCCCAAAACCAGTTTCAATAAATTTACGTTATTTCCATCCCTGGCTGGGCTTGGAAGCACTCTTTGGGGAACAGGGCTTGATATCCCCAGACGTGGGAATAGTGAGGAGCTTCACAGGTTTACCTAGACAGACATGCAAATGGACATTTTCAGTGCCCGTTACATCTTCCTGAAACCTCCTGTGTGCTGAGTGCAGCCCATTCCACAGAGGAGGAGGCAGAGGCTTATAGCAAGGCCAAAGCAGAGCTGAGACTCAGACCAGTTGTCTTCTGACTCCAGCCTGTGTTCTCAGCACCAAGGTAGGAGGTCTTCTGGGCCCTGCCCTTCTGGAGCTCACAGCCTTCCAGGCTTTCATCCATTCAGCAGCCTCACCGAAGGCCTAGCCAGTGCTGAAGTGGTGACTGAAGCAGTCCCAGACCCTGTCCCCTCAGAGCACATGGTCCAGTGGCAGAAGATAGGCCTGTTGCCACACAGCGAGAGCCCAGAGTGGTCGAGGTCAGGATGGAGGAGCCCAGGGTGCTGACCTGGCAATCAGGGAGGGCTTCCTGAAGGAACTCCCCACTTCTGACTCTGTCTCATGCTCTTCGTGTCATTCTCTCCCAGTGTCTGCAGTTCTCATCGTTTGGATCTCAGACTGTTTTCCAGTTTCTTCACTCTGCCAAACCCCAGCCACCTTCCCTTGCTGTCCGTCCGTGTGGGCATCCTCGAGTGTTTCTCTGTGTCTTTTTCCCTGAATGTCTCTGTGAGTGCCCGTTTCTTGTCTCTAAGTGTCTGTATCTCTCTGAGTTTCTATTCTTTCTCTGCAACTGTGGGTCTCTCTTTTCCCAGCCCCAAGCTTGACTCTGCCTGTCAGAAGAAGTGTCCAAGCAGAATCTTGAACATTAGACTGAGAGCTTAGACTTTGCCTTAAAGGCAGCAGCAAGCCCTAAGAAGCTTAAACCAAGTTCACGCAGGGGCCTGGCGTCAGATTTGCACTTTAGAAACAGCCCTGAGACTGCCATGCTGTGGACTGGAGGTCTGAAAGAGGCTGGGGCAGGAACCAGGCAGAGGAGGAATCCTACACGATTCAAGCACGCGGAGGGGATGAGGGTCTCCCGGGGCATAGCCAGCAGAACCCTGGGTTGAGAGGGGACACAGGGAGGAGGAAGGAAACCATGCCGAGACCTCTGCGGGAAGCTGATTACCCAGGAGAGGTGTCAAATTTCCTCGGTTCCCGCCTTCCTCCCTTACTGCTCCCTCTCTGACGTCACATTTTCCAGTCTGGTTAGAAGGGGGAGGGCCTCCCTCCCTCCCAGGAAGTGCCCTTCAGCCCCCTGCCACCTGGCCTAGACAACCCAGCCCCAGGACCCTCAAACCCTACCCCCACATCACTAGCCCTCCCTGCTCCTGACCCCCTTCTGCTCACTTCAGTCAGGGCAACAAGAGAGGAGATGGGAAGAGGGAATGATACCAAAAATGAAGCTTTTAAATGTGTGTGTTGAAGTCCTCCTGAGGAAAGGGAGAGAACACTCGCTGGGGTTGGGAGACAAATGGACAGAGATGGGGAGGATGTAGCAAGCAGAGATGGGAGCGATGGGGAGGGAGACAGGTGGAGAGGCGAGAACTGCAGCTCAAGGCAGTACAATGGGAGGGGAGATGGGGAGAAAACCCAGAGAGAGAGAGAGAGACTGAGAGATAAGGAAGTAAGGAGAGAGATGGGGAGGGACTGAGACTCAGCAGAAGAGACTGGGTGACAAGGCCTCACTGGATCAGGCCTGGTGCAACAGAGACCCAGAGCCAGGGACACCAACCTAGGATAGAGAGTCATGGAGGCTAACAGGAGAGAGACGAGCTTCAGGGAGAGGTGGCCAGGGGCCTGGTGGGGGACAGCAGGTTAGGGTACCCTGCAAGCCCTTGGGTAGATGGTGGAGCAGTGGCATGGGAGCTCTTTGCTCACCCAGTGCTGAGGCCAGTCCCGACACCATCCACCCTGCCTTCATGTGCCCTGGGAAGTGGCTCTCCCTTGTAAAGCCCAGTTTCCCTCCTAGAGCACCAGCAGAAGAGCAGTGCTCACACACCCATCCTCCCCGCCTCAGAATGGGAAATGGTTAGTGGTCAAGCACGGTGAATAGTGGAAAATGCCCATATTAAAGAGGTTATTCTTTTTTTTTAACACATTTATTTATTTTTTTAATGTTTTATTTATTTCTGGGAGAGAGAGCGTGAGCAGGGGAGGGTCAGAGAGAGAGGGAGTCACAGACTGAAACAGGCTCCAGGCCCTGAGCTGGCAGTCAGCACAGAGCCCGACGCGGGGCTCGAACCCACGAACCGCGAGATCATGACCTAGTGAAAGCCGGACACTTAACCGACTAAGCCACCCAGATGCCCCTAAAGAGGTTATTCTTAACGGCAAATACTTATTAATACAGCATAATTGGTACAACCACAGGCTCTGAGGCCAAGCCACCTGGGTTTAGGGCTACCAGGTTTAGGAAATAAAAATACAGGACACCTAGTTAAATGTGAAGTTCAGATAAACAACAAATGATGTTTTAGTATAAGAAAGTCCCAACTATTGCATGTGTATATGTATATGTTATACGTATGGGGGGGGGAGCGTCCGAATCATATGAAATAAATTACAGACATCATAACACTTTGCCCCTAAATATATGTCTGTTTCCTTATAGAGACATCTTTCATGTCATAATACCATGATCACATCTAAGAAAATGAATAATTCTATATCTCATATTCAGTTCATACTCAAATTTTCCCCATTTGTCTCAAACTATTATAGCATGGAAGGGCATGGATTCTGACCATGAAACAAGTGGAAGGAAGTCTTTCATTTTCCCTTTCATAATATGAAGACTAGTACCTACGTCATGAAAAGATTAAACGAAAACCCCGTGACACAGTCGATGGCACACAATGAGCCCTCAATAAATGTTGGCTATTAGAAGTACTGTCATTATTGTTTATATTGTTGATCCTGGTACCATGATTGACACTCCTCAAGAGCAGCCCCAGAATGTCCTCAAAGCCCTCTGGGTCAGCTTCCCCCAACCATATCCTTCCTCCCCACCCACTCCCCACCCCCACCTCACCCCACTCCCACCTCCCCACAGTCCCCCTGCAGATTGTGACGTAGGCTGACCTGGGATCTGGCCGGAAATCCCCCTTCCTGTTCCAGATAAGCCTGGCACAGCCTAGCTGACCCCAGACCCTCCCCCTACTCCCCATGTCGCAGGATCAAGACCCAAGACAGAGAACCTGGCCACCAAGCCCCCCACCCCGCCCCCATCACCCCGTAAACTCCCCTCTGCACCCCGGGTCTCGCACAGACCACTCTTCCCAAAGCTCCTGTCCAAGTCCAAGCCACCCCCGCAACAGGATACCCGTAGCTGTCAGGTGGTGGAAGGCCATCCCTGGGGCGTGGGGGGGGATGCTTGATGCTTGGCCCCGCCTCTGTCCCTGCAACTCGACCCAGCTGCGACCCCCAGCTCTGACGTCTCGGAAAATTCCCCCCTGCCCAGGCCCCCAGGGGAGGGGGTTGCATGGTATGAAATGGGGCTGAGACCCCTGGCTGGGGACAGAGAAACCCGCCAGAGGTGAGCCATGAACTGGGGACTGGAAGTCTGGGGGCCTGGACTCTTGGGTCTGAAGGAGGGAGAGGGCTGAGGGCCCCTACTCCTAGTCTGCGAGAAAAAGGACACTGGAGGCCAAGATTCTAGGGTCCTGGGGAAGGAGGGATAAAAGTCCTGGACTCCTGGGTCTGAGGGAAGCAAGGTCTATGGCTGGACTCCAGGATCCTTAAGTGTCACCGGCTCACCCCTTCCTCCTTTTTCCCCTGCCCAGAACATTCACAAGGAACATCCATGGACTTGTGGAACTGGGATGAAGCTTCACCACAGGAAGTGCCCCCAGGGAACGGGCTGTCAGGGCTGGGTAGGCTGCTGCCCTGAGTCACTGCATGGGGAGGGTGCACAGGTGGGGGCCTCTGCTGACCCCCACCCAGCCCTAACCTCCTCATTGCCTGCAGAAGGCGCTGAACTCGGCTTCTATTTCCCTGAGCTGGCCCTCCCAGGGGACACGCTGACCGCGGAGACACGCTGGAAAGGTGGTTGTGGGCTGGGACCCCTGGGAGCCGAGGAAGGTGAGAGGCTGGGCTCCTGGGACTGAGGGAGGAAGAGGGGCGTGTCCGGAGGCAGAATGGGAGGAGGGCTGCGGGCTTGAAGTTCTGAGGTTCAAAGAGGTCGAGGCCAGGGTCCTGAGTTCTAGGTCTGCGTGAGTAGGGGCTGGAGGTAATAACTCATTCCCTGAAAAATAAAGACTGCTGGGTGAGTGGTCGAGGGGGCGTCACTAGTCACTGCTCGTACCCTTCCGTAAACTCTGCTCGTTCTTATCCCTCGCAGGACTCTCGCCGCTGGACTGGGGCTCCGCGTTACCGCACGTAGACGCTCCATGGGGGGCTGGTGAGTGTATTTGCAGAGGCGAAGGAAGAAAGGGACTGGGGTCCTCCACCGTAGCTAGCGGTTTAACCTACTCGATCTTTGAGGGGAACGGGGCGAGGACGGGGAACGCCTGTGTCCTCGAGGTGGCATGGCCTAGATCCGGGAGCCCAGGAGCTTAGACCCTAAGAACCCTCGGGCCGGGGACCGGGACACCAGGGCTACCCTCACTTGAGGTCTGTTACTCCTCACAGAGCCCGCCCGTCAGGCTCTTCCGTGGTCGGGAGACTGGGCAGACTTGGCGTGCAACGGCTCGGACCACTGGAACGGCTTCTCCCAGGCCCTGAGCCCCGCCCCTCCCGGCCTGGGCCCCGCCCCCTTCGCTGGTTGTGCAGGGGCAGCGGCTCAGAACTGTGCCACCTCCGCGGGAGGGACCAACTCGTGGTCCTGTGCCCAGGCTGCCGCCAGCTCCACCAACTGGGACAGTTCTGTTGGCCTCGACACCGCCACCTACTGGGCCAAGGGCCTCTGCGGGGAGCCTCTCGCGGACTCTACCATTTCGTGGGGTGGACCTGCGGGCTCAGACTATACCACCCCCTGGGTCTCGGGGCTGCATACGGACTGCACCACCTCTTCAAAGGGATACCAGCCTTCAGATCTCACCACGTCCTCCGAGCCAAGCCAGCAGTCGAACCGCACAACCTTGGCTTGTTACCCCAAAAGTAACCATCGAGGTGAGGGGTCCGCAAGACCAGAATCTAATGAGGCGGGGCCTAGGCGCGTAAGGGCTGGACCCAGGAAACTGGAAGTGAGGGGGCGCGGCTGTTACCTAAGAGACGGAGCTAGGTGGTGGCAGTTGGGTCCTGAGGGAGGGGAGGACAAAGACACTCGTAGTCTTCTAGGGAGCAAGAGACCAGAACCTAGGCTCCTAGATTAGTTGAGAGGAAAGAGGTGAGGGTCTGGATGTCTGAGTCTCCGAAGATGTGACAGTCACACTCCTAAGTTTCAGATGGGGCCCCCGGCTGCCTGGGTCCCTGAGGCCGATTTGGGGGATCCTTATATGAAGGGATCCGGACTCGTTGGGCCCGAAGGAGGAGGGGATGGACTCCAGAGGGCCCCAAGTTGGGAAAACCGGACGCGTGGACCTTCGAGGTGAAGGAGCCCCGGACATCTGGGTCATCGAAGCGACTTGGTCTGGGGCTAGGAAGCCTGTGTGTTCACCTGCCCGTACTCCGCAGGTCCCATTCAGCTGTGGCAGTTCCTCCTGGAGCTGCTACGAGACGGGGAGCGTAGCAACTGCATCCGCTGGACGGGCAACAGCCGCGAGTTCCAGCTGTGTGACCCCAGAGAGGTGGGGCAGCTTCCCAGACCCGCCAAGTCCCGCCCCAATCTCCTTCAGTTCAATTTAGCCGAGGCAGTTTCCCTAGCACTTGGCCCCGCCCCTATCTCGTACTCAGCTTTACCCCAGCGGGAGTTAAAGGGACTAAGTCTTGCCCAGAACTTACCCGAAACCGCGTGCCCCGCCCCGCGTGTCGGTTGCCTAGCCCCGCTCCCTGCTGACCTCTCAGACTAAGCCCAGCCTCCGTCCTAGGTGGCACGGCTCTGGGGTGAGCGCAAGAGGAAGCCCGGCATGAACTATGAGAAGCTGAGCCGAGGCCTACGCTACTACTACCGCCGCGACATCGTGCGCAAGAGCGGTGGGCGCAAGTACACTTACCGTTTCGGGGGCCGCGTACCCGGCCTGGCCCATACCGACTGCGCGGGGGATGGACAGGGAGGTGCGACCCAATAAAGATATCCCGTCAAATTAGTCGTGTGTGCTGCCTGCATCCTTCCCACTGATACTGACTAAACCCACTAGGGACCCTTAGGCGTGCACCACCACACTCACATCCTACCCCCAGCCCCAGCCTATGTGATCCTAAGACATGCCATGACTAAAACACACCCAGACCCTTAGGGGACCTACTTGTGTGCTCACTGTGTGACCGGATATTCCAAGGAATCAACTCAGTCCCTTCAGGGCCTACTGTGTGCCTGCCTGTGCTGGGACTTGTAAAGAAATCTGACCCAATCACTAACTTTTGAGTTTACCTACTGTATCCCTTCTTAAGAGAGGACTCAAGACTCCAAAAAAGAGCTTATGTGTGTTCTCCCCGTGCTTGGGACCTTTAAGGAATTAGACTTAGTGCTAGATCCCCCAAACCACCTACTGTCTCCCCACTCCAAGTTGAGGGTGGTTGGACTTGGATCTAGATCCCAAGGAGAGTGTGTGTACCCCATTCTGGGAACCACTGAGCCCCTAAAGAGTGGTTCTCCTATGGGCTGACAAGATGCCAATTTTAAATACCTGTTCTGAGAAGGGCTCACCAACAAGGTGACATTGAAGCAAAGACCTGAAGGAAGTGATGGACAGAGCCAGCTTCACTAAGAGCATTCCAGGCCAAGGGGACAGCAAATGCAAAAGGCCCTTAGAGGGAAATCAGCCTGCATGTTTAAGCAGGAAGAGGCCAGTGTGGATGGAGCAGTGGGAGTAAAGAGAAGGATAGAAAATGAGGGTATAAGAGGGACCAAACTGTATAGGTCATTTGTAAGGACTTTCGCTTTTGACAGAGTCAGACAAGACCCAGGGAGAGGGTTCTAAGCCAAAGGGAAGTGATGACTGGGGAGTTAACAGGATCTCTCTGGCTGAGTGGATGACTGTGGAGGGCAGCAGGGAAACCAGGAGGCCGGGAGTGGGCTACTTCTATAGCCTAGGCTGGCTGTGCCTGTGGCTTGAACCAGATGTCGGAGAAGATTCTGGATAGATTGCTTCAGGCAGAGCCAACAGGATTTCTTGATCAGCTAGCTGTGCGGTGTGAGAAGAAGAGTCAGGGATACCTCTGTGACTAGAAGAACAGATGTGTCACTTTCTGAGATGAACTGATTTCTGCAGACTCAAGCTTTTATTCTTAACCCCTCCTCTTTGTGATGCAGGACTTTGGTTTGAGTCTTCAAGCACCCAAATCTCTGTTAATTTGTGCCTTCCGAGGTTTAGGGAAAAACGGTAATGTACAGGGAGGTGGAGTCTGGATATTCCTCACAGTATTACAAATGACCCTGGGAGAAAGACTGGTTCGATTTCAAACCCCTAACAATTGATCCCGTAATAATCATGAAGAGGGTAGGGACTACTCATGTTTTGTTCAGTGATGCATCCCCAACCCTTATCGAAGTACCTGGCGCGGGGTAAGCGTTAAATAAGCAATACCTGCATGAATATCCGCGGGGATATTTGCCCCGATCCACTCTACGATAGTCGCAGGACTCAAAACTTCTTTACCTAGATAAAAACAAGATGAGAACCTATAACCAGGGGGTCTCAAGCGGAACTTTGAAATGCCCACGCAAGCTCACGATTGGGCCGGGAGTGATGATCAACAGGCATTCAGCCCAATAGGATTTCGGAGTTCTCCCCGGATGGGCGTGGCCCTAATGTCAACGGAGACGGCCTCCCCGCGGGCGTTCTAGCCTCGCGGAAGACTCTCACAGACGTTGACTCGCTCCGCTTCCGGCCGGTCTCAATTCCGCTTCCGCTCCGACTCTGGCGTCTTTGCTGAGGGTCACATTGAACTGCGAGGTGCTTCGGGGGTGTCTTTCGGTGAGTGTCCGGGGCTTGGGAAGGTGGGACCCTATGCTGGGGAACTGAGGAACCGGACCCTAGTTTCCCCGAGGACGAAGTGAGTTTCCGGCCGGCGGCGCCTGGCCTCCCTGGTCCCTAGGGTCCTGTTCTGTTAGTAGTGCTAGCTAACGATTAGGTCTTCCTTAATGCCAGGTAACATTTCACACAACTTTATTAATTCACTTAATCTTCCCTCCAGTCCTATGAGGAGGGGCCTGTAATTATCCCCTTTTGACAGGATCAGCGATATTAAGCCAGCGACCACGGTTTGGATTCCGTAGTTTGGACTGTAGTGCCTTCAGCCACCAGGCCGCAGGCGTGGCTCCCTGGTTTCTGGACTCTCCTGCCGCTTGGACGTTGAAGGGGCCTCAGAGTCATCCCTGAGCCACTCTGCCTCCCAGGTCTCCCCCCAAAACACTTCTGAACGCTATGTCCCCGCGCTGGTATTCTACGTCCCCTCCCCACGCCCTTCTACGCTTTCACCCCGAAGACTCTACTGAGATGCCCCAGATCCCCACCACTACCTTGGGTCCCTTGAATTTAACACTGGCCTGCTGACTTCTTTGTAACCCCATCACTCTTCGAATTCTCTGGAATAGAGGCAGTTTCACATTCCCTGGAGAAAACTGTCACCTCGTAAGAGAGATTGCTTATAGCAGAGGTTTTTACTCTGGGTCTGCAAAGTCCATAGAATGCAAGGTGTCCTAGTACTTGAGTGGGGGAGAATTACGTATGTATTTTTCCTAATGTCTTTTTTAATTCGTCTTTCTTTTTAAAAGTTTATTTATTTTTGAGAGAGAGAGAACGGGGAGGGGCAGAGAGAGAGGGAGACCGAGAATCCCAAGCAGGCTCCTCGCTTGTCAACACAGCCAGATGCAAGCCTCCAACTCGCCAACTATGAGATATAACCTGAGCCGGAATCAAGAGTTGGAGGCTTAACAGACTAAGCCATCCAGGCACTCCTTTATTTTTCTTAATCTCTAATTTAAATGTAGCATTTCCCTCTCTTAGGAATGGAGGGATCAACCTTGGTAATATTAGCATCATCTGTCCCTTAGTCAGCAATCAAAATCACAGCTCATCTTATATCACATTATGGTTGCACGTGTCACAGAATGCATTTTCACTCATAATTGCTTCAAAATTGTGGTAGTTAACAAATCCTCAGCTGCATACAGCTGGTTTTCTTTATGGTCGTATGCAATTTCTTAGTGCATTAAAAAATATTCTGAGAAAGGGTTCATTAGACCCCTGAGGAGTTCATACCACCGAAGAGATTAAAAACCTCCGCAGTGTAGGTTCTGCCCGTGATTGAGTGAGGCTCCTCCACTTGTATGACCTTGGGAAGTCACTTAGACACCCTGCTCCTTGTCTGTAAAACTGTGATAATAATACTTCCTAGCTTTTAGAGTGGCTGTAGGAGTTAAATGTGTAGAACTATGCTTGGCTTATACTGAGTACTCAGTGAAGGTTAGTCACTGTTATTCTGGAACGAATAAAGCCTGATTATGCTAAAGAGTCTTCACTCCCCACCCCCACCCCCCACAAGCCCTGCTGTGACTTCCATACTTAGATTTGTGGATTTGTCCCACCCTTTACCTCTGTTTGTATATGCTGAGAGGTAGAAGGTGGTGGCTTATTCACACCTAAGCTACCCCATTATTCTGTGTCTGGGTGGGCTGACCTCCCCCTGCCCAGGCCTCCTAGAACTTTGGCCAACCTCCATTGTCTGTGCCCCCAGGACTCTGCAAAATGGCAGAAGACATCAAGACCAAAATCAAGAACTACCAGACTGCTCCTTTTGACAGCCGCTTCCCCAACCAGAACCAGACCAGAAACTGCTGGCAGAATTACCTGGGTAAGCAGGGCATGGGCGTGGGAGGGGGTGCAGACCTTTTCCTGGTCCCACACCTCATGTTGCTTATCTGTTGTCTCCTATTGAATCTGTACATCCCAGGGCCTCTTCTTTTTTGTTCTGGACATCCCGCCTTGAAGACCCAGGCCCCTCATCACAGCTGTGTTCGAGTCCCAGGATCTAGGACAGGGTCACAATCTTTGGTTCCTATAATGATTTTGGGGGGGGGGGGGACTTATTTGTGTGTGTATGTGACAGATGTAACATACATACAGGAAATACATAAAGCATAATGCACACCTAAACACCTAAACGAATGATACTACAGTGCATCCTTTGTGTAACTATAACCTGGATAGAAAATTAGGTACTGGCCAGCGTCCTGAGCTTCCCTGCCTACTGCATGCACAGTCTTGAGCCTACTGCATGCGTGGTCTTGAGCACAACATCCTACTCTCCCCACTAGGGATGGAACCTTCCCAACTTAAGGCAATCACATTTTGGTTTTATCGCTGCTTTTAGGTTTGCCTCTTGATGAACTTTATAAACATCATACATATTTTCGGTTTTTGAATTTCTTTATTCAGCAGTTTTGAAGATTCATCCATGCTGTGATGTATAGTTTCGTCATTTTCATCATGTATAATTTTCCATAATTTATTCCTGGACCCTTGCGTGGTTTCCAATTGGGGGCTTTTATGAATGATGATGTTATAAACTTTCTGTGTAATTTGTTGTGCATATGAATGCTTTTCTTTGTTGGGAATGTGCCCAGAAGTAGAATATATGGAGTTGGGTTTTTTTTTTTGTTTTTTGTTTCTTGTTTTTAGTAATTGCCTACTTTGATTTTATTTATTTATTTATTTTAAAGATTTTATTTTTAAGTAATCTCTGCACGCAGTGTGGGGCTCAAACTCACAGCTTCAAGATCAAGAGTTACCTGCTCTACCAGCAGAGCCAGCCAGGCGCCCCTTAATTGCCTACCTTTTAAAGGTGGTTTTTTTTTTTGTTTGTTTTTGTTTTTTTTAGTTTATTTTGAGAGAGAGAGAGAGCCCCAACAGGGGAGGGGCCGATGGAGAGGATCCCAAGCAGGCTCCCCACTGTTCAACACATATCCTGGTGGGAGAGGGGGGAGGCTCAAACTCACAAACTATAAAATCAGGGTTTGAGCCGAAACCTACAGTCGAACAAATGAGCCATCCAGGCGCCCCATAATTGCCTACTTTTAAAAAGTAGATTATCCCCTTCCTGTCTTCCTCTATAAGATGCTAGCATCTTAGCATCAAGATCATCTTACCTTTCCCTGGCCCTGGTTTTAGACTTCCCTCATCCCCACACATGCTCCTCATGTTGCCTCCTTCCTAACCCCAGAATTTTCAAGTCAGACAGTAGTTCTCTAGGGGTCACAAGATCAAGTTAGCGAGGCCTGTCTAGCCTTTTTCAGTACATCTGTAGGAACATACGTTCTTTCCGACACTTGTTTTGTGTGTGTATGTGTGTATATAACTGCTGTGAAGTAAAACATATTTCTGTGAGTTTTGATCACAAATGTGTTCTGGAGGCACCTGGGTGGTTAAGTGTCGGACTCTTGATTTGGGCTCAGGTCATGATTGCACAGTTGGTGAGTTCAGGCCCTGAGTTGGGCTCTGCACTGACCTCACAGAGCCTGCTTGGGATTCTCTCCCTTTCTCTCTCTCACTCTCAAAAATAAACATTTTTCAAAAATGTGTTCCAGTCCTTGGTCTGGATTGACCCTGAGCCCCTTTCTTCACAGACTTCCACCGCTGCGAGAAGGCGATGACTGCTAAAGGGGGGGATGTCTCCGTGTGCGAATGGTACCGGCGTGTGTACAAGTCCCTCTGCCCCATATCCTGGGTATGTACTGCCTGCTGGGGCCCTTGAACGCTGGGTGGGGTCTTAGCAGAAGGGAGCCTGGTGACTCAGTGCGGGCCCATCTGTGAGAGGCAGAGGAAGGACAGGGCGTCGCACAGTCCATAGGACTTGACCTTTCCTTTGTGGCATTGCCTCCCTTCCCTCTTTTTAATGATACTCTCCGCCAGTCAGAGCTCCCAGCCAGGGCACCCAGGGCCGTCTCCTTGCTCGATCCTTCTTGCTCACACGGTCCACGAGTATATGCATAGTGCCGGCCGCCTGTCCCTGTGGGGCTCATCGTCTTGTTCAATTCTCTGCCTTTTTATTGTGAACATTTTCAAATTATACATAAAAGTAGAATAATTCAGTGACCTCCCATTTGTACCCACTCCCCAAATTGAACGTTCTCAAGATTTTTCCACATTCCCTTCTTTTGTCCCCTTTTCTTGCTGAAGTATTCTAAAGCAAACCTCAAACATGGCTTCTTACCCCTCCCTACTTCCCTCTGCTTCTCTAGAAGATGTGGACACAGTAAGGCAATCTAGTTAGCCGTGATCTGACCAGACCTTTTGTCACCATTTAATATTCTTGGTCACACACTTCTTTAAGTAAAGAATTTATGTTTGGGGGCCCAAGTTCTTCTGATTGAGCTCCCCCCCACCAAAATATTTATGTTTAACATTGTGCTGTTTCCTCAAGTCAAAGATCATCTTGACTGCAAGAAACATTGAGAGACGGTTAAATCTTTTTTTATTTATTTTTCCAAATCCTTTTTGAAAATACCAGAAAGGAATGTAATGAATGCTAATATCAGGGATGTTAAAATGCAAAAACCTTGTGTCTTTGGATCAAAATATGATAAAATTACAAAAGTCATAGTGCTCATTTAAAAAAAAATTGAGCAGTATCGTAAAATAAAAAGCAGAAGGCCCTTGTGCTTCCCGTGCCACCTCCTGCGGTCACTGCCGGTAGCTGCTGCCCATTTTCCTGTGAGCTTCTGTATGGATGCACGTGCCTGACTCAGCCTATGTAGTCTCTGAATGGCTTTGACCGCTCAGTGTGTCTGGAAGCCTCTTTTTATAATAATGGCTACAGATCTACCTTACTTGTCTTATGTTTTAGTAACTTTCAGATGCTTTTATTTAACCGATTCCCTTTCGATGGAGATTATGTTCTAATTTTTCAGTATATTCGAAGTGTCCTTGAGGTATGCCTTTGGGGCTTACTTCTTGAGAACAGATTGCCTTAATGCAGCCTTCCTCAGCTCACTTGGCTTTGCTCTCACCTCTCTGGCCACAAGGTCTCCTGTGTGTTTGAGTGCCCTGTGCCGTTCCAGGATTTCTCCTTGTCCCTGGGCGATCTCGGGTACTGTGATGTGAATTCCTAGCATCGCTCCTCCAGCCTCAGAGCCTGTGTCGGGCGCATGCTGGACAGTGCTGGGAAACGTGCTTCCGGTCCCAGTGCCGCCCTCCGCCCCTTCCCCAGGGCCTGGACCTGCGTTACCGTGGGAGCAGCAGGTTGTGCGGCTCCTACCCTCAGCTGCCTGCTGCGTCTGCCCTGTGAGGGCTGAATACACGTGTGTTCTGCCCAGTCCCTTTTGTACCTGGCTGCCCTGGCTTCTTGATTCCAAAAACTTGGTGAAGTAAAAACAAGTGTTTTGTTATTGCTCTTATTGTATAGTTTTCCCTAATGTATGTTTATTTTTGAGAGAGAGAGGGACAGACGGAGTGCAAGCTGGGGAGGGGCAGAGAGAGAGGGGACACAGAATCTGAAGCAGCCTCTAGACTCTGAGCTGTCAGCACAGAGGCTGACATGGGGCTCAAACTCCTGAACCCTGAGATCATGACCTGAACTGAAGTCGGATACTTAACCAGCTGAGCCACCCAGGTACCCCTGTTTGTTGTTTACAAAGAATACAGCCACTGCACAAAAACTTAAAAAATAGAGGAAGGGAAGAAAACTGTTCTCTCCATTCTCCTGACCATACTAATAATATTGCAGCATCTTCCAAGTGTTCCTTGGGTACTGTTTTTAATTAGTCTCTAATCCCAGTGTGTGTATTTTGGGAGGGCATTTAAAATATTTTTTCCAACCATCTTTAATTTTCTGGGTTAAAAAAATCTTGAGTTTCTCCATGAAAAAAATAGCATTGGCTGTCGAATCTTCAAAACATGAGATTTATGTAATGTAGAAAATGAAAGCTCCCTAGCCATCCCCTTCTGAGTCTTAAAGTTAATTTTCCTTAGTTATTTGGCATAAATCTTTTACTTTTATGTGTGCTTGTGTGTGTGTGTGTGTGTGTGTGTGTGTGTAGAAGTATTTATGTACTTTTTAATACTAATATGGCTCATACTCCTAACACTTTTGTGCTTTGCTGTTTTTACTTGACATGCATTGTGTGCCTACTTCCATGTCTGTACCATCTGCTCACTTACTGGGTAGCCACCGTCTTTAATAATTGTAAAATATTTCCTTCCCTTTTAGCTGGATTCCATCTTTTTTTCACTATTTTAAATGATACTTCAGTGTACATTTCCATTCCAGGAAATGTTTTCCCCTCTATTTGAATGATTCCCTTAGTTTCCTTTCCATGAAGTGGGATTATTGGGCAAAGGGAAATTTCCAAGTTATCAGACCAGCCCGATCCTTTAAAAAGAGATGGAGAGGGGGGCGCCTGGGTGGCTTAGTCGGTTAAGCGTCCGACTTTCGCTTGGGTCATGATCTCACGGTTCGTGGGTTCGGGCCCCGCGTCAGGCTCTGTGCTGACTGCCAGTTCAGAGCCTGGAGCCTGTTTCAGTCTGTGACTCCCTCTCTCTCTGACCCTCCTCTGCTCACGCTGTCTCTCTCTCTCCTAAAAATAAATAAAACATTAAAAAAAAAAGAGAGAGAGAGATGGAGAGGAGTGCCCAGGTGGCTCAGTCGGTTAAGCATCCAACTTCACCTCAGTTCATGATCTCATGGTTTGTGGGCTTGAGCCCTGCATTGGGCTCTATGCTGACAGCTCAGAACCCTGGAGCCTGCTTCAGATTCTGTCTCCCTTCCTCTCTGCCCTTCCCCAACTCGAGCTATGTCTCTCTCTCAAAAACAAACATTAAAAAAGAGACAGAAAGAGAGTCAATCCCAGCGACTCAGAAGTTCACTCATAGAGAACTGTGGAATCCAGGTGAACCCTGACGTGAAAGATGTCCATCTCCACTCAAGTCATCAGGAAAACACAGCTTAAAACAACAGAGAGAAGCTCGTTTTTACCTTGCAGTCTGGTGCAAGAAATATAAAGGTGGACAGTGCTAAGTGTCAGTGGTTCTGTAAATTGGTACAGTCTCTTTTGAGGTCAGTGTGGCAACATCTTTCAAGATGGAAAAAAACATACTCACATGTGGCACTTTTACACCTAGACTTACAAAGATGCTCGTGTGCGAGCATGTCCATTGCAGGGTTGTTTGTAATTCAGAAACAACCCGAACTAGATAAATGATGGTACATTTATCTTGATTTACGTGACAGAATACAGAAAGAGCTGTAAGACTTGTGGGAAAAGCAAGTTGCAGGATAATACGTAGTGTGGCTCACTTTGTATGTATGTTTTTTCAAGTACAGAGAATTCAGGATACATGGTGTGTGAGTGTGTAAATAAAATAGCCACATACACGTCACTTAACGGTGGGCCAGCTAATCTGTAAGCACTCGATATCCTCTAAGGGCAAACATGCTGAAAAACAGGATGAGATGGGGACTATTATCGCTTTCCTTGTGTTATACAATTAAAACCTGAGGCCCTGAGGGGCGCCTGCACGGCTCAGTCTGTAGCGCATCCAGTTCTTGATTTCGGCTCAAGCCATGATCTCATGGTTTTGTGAGTTCAAGCCCTGTGTCCCGTTCTGTGCTGGGCACGGAGCCTACTTAAGATTCTCTCTCACCCTCTGCCTCCCTCCCCAGCTTGCGCGTTCTCTCTCTCAAAATAAAAAATTTAAAATAAAAAAAATAAAAACAAGAAACTGAGTCCCTGAAAGATTAAGTAATTTGCCCGAGGTGTCGCAGCTAGGAATTCAGATTCAATCTTCCTTATTATCCATGCTTTGGTCCACTGCCTGTAATACATGGCACGTATACGCGAGCGTGAGGGTGTGTGTATGTCAGCGGTTGTGCTTCTGACTGCCTGTAGGAAGGTCCACAGCTTGCAGAGAGTTATTTCTAGGGAGTGTTAACAGTTTGATATGGACCTTTCCGGTTTTTTTTTTATATGTCCATATGCGTACATCTGTGATCAACAGTAGGATCACACTCTGTACTCAGTTTTGCACCTTTTTGCACTTGACTGTGTATCTTAGAGATCCCCTCATGCGGGGGCATAGATGAGCCTATTTTCTCACAGCTGCCTGGTAGTCTTTCCTGTATTCTGACAACCATCATTGAGTGTTAACTCTGGGTTCCTGAAATAAGGCACAGCCACACTCTTGAACCTCTTTACGGTCACACATCTCCCCAGGCCAGCTCTGCAGTAAATATGGGATTTTTCTGCGTGTTACTCGTCCCCCTCCAACCCCCACTCCTGACACAGTGGCAGTACTGGGCTTACTTGTTGACTGACTGAACAGGTGAGCAAAGTGAGGAAGACAGTTTACTCATCTGGTTTCCCCAGAGCGGAAGGGAGTAACATTGGCTGTGTTTCCACAGGTGTCAGCCTGGGACGACCGCCGGGCGGAAGGCACATTTCCTGGAAAGATTTGAACTGGCTCCACCCACCTCTCCTCTGAACTCCATCCTTCTCCCAGGGTGGTAAAGGGGGACCTGGGTACATGGTGATCCCCACCCTGGGATCCTGAATCATGGCTTAACTATTAATAAATACTCGTTGGAAAAGTGTAAGACTGTGTATGTGTACAAGAGCCGGATGATCGGGCAAGAAGCTGGGGCAGAATTAGTACCTTAACCAGTAAGAGGGGCTTCAGGGTGATTGTTTTTTCTCCTTTGTTTTGTTTTATGTTATTAAACTGACCACCTTCTCTATACCAGACAGTAGAGTGAGTGATTATACACAATAGCCTCAAGCCCCTGTATGTGCTAAAATTTATCTGATTATTCCTTTATTATCTTTGCCATTTGAAGGAACTTTTTTAATGTAATTTTTGAACCATGTGAAAACAGTATAATAAAAATGCCTGTGTACCCATCACCTAGTTTTAACAATTATCAAGAGATGACCAACCAATCAGTTTCATCCCTAATTCCCATCTCCCTCTAGGTGATTTTTAGCAAATCCTGGGGATTTGCAGATTTATTTTACATGTAATTACAGTGCCATTATTACATCTAAGAAATTAATGATACACTTTTAATATCATCTGATCAGTTTTCTGCACAGTGTGTAATTTCTCCCTCTGTTCTGGGCCTCCATTCCATGTTGACCATGGTGATGATTGGAGGTCATTTTTTTTTTTAATGTTTGTTTATTTTTGAAAGACAGAGAGAGTGTGAGCAGGGGAAGGGCAGAGAGAGGGAGACAGAATCCGAAGCAGGCTCCAGGCTCTGAGCTGTCAGCACAGAGCCCGCACGGGGCTCGAACTCATGAACTGCGAGATCATGACCCAAGCCGAAGTCGGACGCTTAACCGACTGAGCCACCCAGGCGCCCCCTGATCTACCACCTCTTATTTGCTCCTGCAGTTCCTGCCAAGCTGGCCTCCTCAGTGTGACGGGAACCGTGTGAGCGAGCGAGAAGTGTCAACATAACACCAGGCTGGCTCCTACCTCGAGGCCTTTGCACTTGCTGCTTGCCCTGCCGGGAATGCCTTTCCACCAGATATCCGCATGTCCCTCTTCAGGTCTTCCTCACACATAACGCAGGCTCTCCTTTGATCTCTTGACCTACCATTTCAACCCTGATACACAGCATTTGCAGCCCTTGACCCCTTTGGTTTCGTAAGTACTTAACCCCTAACATTCCCTATGTTTTACTTGATTCATCCTTGATCATTTCCCCACAGACACTGGAATGTAATTTCCAGGAGGGCAGGGATTTATTAAAATATATATTCCATCTTTAAATACTTTATTATAGGGGCGCCTGGGTGTCTCAGTTGATTAAGCCTCCAACTTCGGCTCAGGTCCTGATGTAGTTTGTGAGTTCAAGCCCCACATTGGGCTTTGTGCTGACAGCTCAGAGCCTGGAGCCTGCTTCTGATTCTGTGTCTCCCTCTCTCTCTGCCCTTTCTCTGCTTGCACTTTGTCTCTCTCAAAAATAAATAAACATTTAAAAAAAAAAACTTCATTATGAAAAATTTCAGGCATACAAAAAAACGGACAATCCATATAATTATTATGCCTACAACTTAGATTTAACAATTGTTAATATTGTGTCATATTTACTTTGTGTCTACATAATGCTTTTTACTGAACCATTGAAATGTATAGTTGGAGGGGTGCCTTGGTGGCTCAGTCATTTAACGTCCAACATCAGCTCAGGTCACGGTCTTACAATTTGTGGGTTCCAGCCCCACATTGGGCTCTGTGCTGACAGCTCAGAGCCTGGAGCCTGCTTCAAGTTCTGTGTTTCCCTCTCTCTCTTTTTGCCCCTCCTCTGTTCATGCTTTGTCTCAAAAATGAATAAGCATTAAAAAAAATTTTTTTTAATAAAAGTACAGTCGGCCCTCGAGCAAGGCAAGGGTTACAAATGCCAACAATCCATGTGTTAAAAAAAAATCTGTATAATTTTGACTCCCCAACAAACCTAATAGCCTACTACTGACTAGAAGCCTTTCTGACCACAGAAACCATCGATTAACACTTGATTATTTTCTATATTATATGTATTATATACTACCCTTACAATAAAGTAAGCTAGAAAAAAAATACTATTTTAAAAACCGTAAAGAGAAGATACATTTACAGGACTGCGTGTATATGTATTAAAATCTGCTTATAAGTGGATCCTTGCAATTCAAAGACATCTTGTTCAAGAGTAACTGTAGTTCCAAACATGTTGACACCTCACTCCTAAGTACTTAAGTGTGTATCTCTGACAAATGACATGTTTTTTCATACCATTATCACTTCTAAGAAAAACTAACATTAATTCCCTAATGTTTGATGTTCCGATTTCCCAAACTGCACCCCGAAAGTCTTCTATACCATTGTTTGTGTTTTGTTGCAGGATCCAATCAAGGTTAAAATTCTATGTTGGTTTTTTAGGTCTTCAATTTTTTTCAACTTCTACAGTAGCTGCCCTGCTCCACCCCACCCACTTTTATAAGATGGGATTTTTTTTTTTTAATTTTTGCTTAATGTCTATTTTTGAGAGGGAGGAGGGGCAGTGAGAGAGGGGACAAGGATCAGAAACAGGCTCCAGGCTCTGAGTTGTCAGCACAGAGCCCAACACAGGGCTTAAACCCACAAACTGTGAGATCATGACCTGAGCCGAAGTCAGATGCTTAACCAACTGAAACACCCAGGTGCCCCAAGACGGGATTGTTTTTTAAGAGACCAGGCCAACTGTCTTGTAGAATGTCCCTCACTCTGGATTTGCCTAATTGTTTTCTCCTGGTGTCAGTTAGCTAATCTGTCATCTTCTGGAGTTCTTAAAAACTGGAAGTTTGCTCTAAAGGCCTGATTAGGTGCAGGTTAATTACTTTTTGCAAGAATCCTCTGTGTGTATCTAACTTCTTGCTTCCCGTCAGGAGGTACCTACCTGATGCCACGTTGCCCCAATAGTACTGGCCAAGTCTAATCCCTGGGAATGGTGATGGCCACCAGCTATCTCCTCCAGAAAGATCTGTTTTCCCTTTTCGCCACAGGCAGATGACCTGTGGGGTGGTGCTGTGCTGAGTGGTTCTTCCACTGCACCTCCATCACTTTGCACATCTCCGCATAAGCCACACTGGGAAAACTTAACTGTGATCTGACCCAAACTTTGGCAGAAGGCCTGCTGACTCGTCCAGAAACAAAGGAAGATGAGTGATCTTGTAACTGCCTTGAGGCAGTTTCTCATCCGCCTCAGTCTCTTTTTTAATGTTTGTTTTTGAGAAAGAGAGAGAGAGACAGTGTGAGCAGGGGAAGGGCAGAGAGAGAGGGAGACACAGAATCGGAAGCAGGCTCGAGGCTCTGAGCTGTCAGCACAGAGCCCGATATGGGGCTCGAACCCACAAACCGTGAGATCATGACCTGAGCCAAATTTGGACATTCAATGGACGGGGCCACACAGGCGCCCCCACCTCCGTCTCTTGCTGGAGGCTGCTCCAAGTTCTCATCCACCTCCCTTGTTTCAACTGAGGACAGGACTTTCTTCCTCACTCCTTAGGGTAGAGCTGCAGGCTATAAAATGACTCTGAAGTTACCAAGCTAAGCACCTTACCTGCTTTATCTCTGGCCTTCTAACAACTTGAGATACAAATTTTGGGGGCACCTGGGTGGCTCAGTCGGTTGAGCATCCGACTTCGACTCAAGTCATGATCTTACGGTTTGTGGGTTCGAGCCCTGTGTCGGGCTCTGTGCTGACAGCTCAGAGCCTGGAACCTGTTTTGGATTCTGTGTCTCCCTCTCTCTCTGACCCTTCCCTGCTCATGCTGTCTCTCTCTCTCAGAAATAATAAAACATTTAAATAAATAAATAAATGGATTTTGTTATGACTCCTATTTTACAAGTGAGGAAACTGACACTTCCAGCCTCTGCCAGTTCAGGTGGCTGTGGGTTTCCTTTCAGTGTGTCTGTATAGGGGAGGAAACCTATACAGAAAAACAGAAACCTCCCAAGGCATATTAAGTAGAAAGAGACTTAATATGAGGAATTTGGATACAGTATCACACCCTAATTTCATTATATTCAACACGAGCCGACATTTTACAGGTTTTTTTTTTATTTTAATGTTTATTTTTTAAAAATTTTTTAGTGTTTTTATTTACTTTTGAGACAGAGAGAGATGGAGCATGAGCGGGGGAAAGGTCAGAGAGAGAGGGGGGGACACAGAATCAGAGGCAGGCTCCAGGCTCTGAGCTGTCAGCACAGAGCCTGATGTGGGGCTTGAACTCACGGACTATGAGATCGTGACCTGAGCCGAAGTCGGACACTTAGCCAACTGAGCCACCCAGGCGCCCTTTTGTTTATTTTTGAGAGAGAGCATGAGTAGGGAGGTACAGAAATGGACAGAGCATCCAAAGTGGGCTCTGTGCTGACAGCAGAGAGCCCGATGTGGGGCTCATGAACCTGCGCTAAAGTTGGACACTCAACCAAGCCACCCAGGTGCCCCAATATTTTTTATTTTGAAGTAATGTCTACACCTAACATGGGGCTTGAACTCACAACCCCAAGATCAAGAGTCACGTGCTCCACCAATGGAGTCAGCCAGGCAGGTGCCGCAAACATTTTTAATGACATTTATGAGACAGTTGGAAATTTGAATACTGACTGAATATTTTATTCTGTTAAGGAGTTATTGTTAATTTTTTAGGTGTGATAACGATATTGAGGTTGTGTTTTAAGCTATTCTTTTTTAGAGATACTGAGTATACTGAAAACTGATGTAATTATGGTTTTCAAAAATGCTTAAAAAAACTCCTTAGCAATTGGAAGACCTGGAGAAGTGGGCTCTGGCCTGGGTTTGCGGAAATGACTCAAGAAAATACTCAAGAACAGGCATGCCCCAGGACCCAGCTACCTCTCCTACAATTGAGAAGTTGAGGAATCAGGAGGTGCCTACTGGCACCAAGAATGTACTGTTTTAACTGCTCCAGGAGCAAGGGGCCACCATTACGATGGCTTCACCACAGCCCAGAGCTGGAACCAGGGCCGGGGTGTCCAGAACAGTGCCTGGGAAATACCTCAAGCCGAAGGCTGTACCCTGCCTCACTGCCACTCCCCGACTCCCCCAATTTTAGGGGCTTTCACTGCCAGAACCAATTGGACACCCTGAACTCTAAGTGAAGTTGAGCCCAGGTAACCTTTTTCCCCCCCGGGTTTTTTGAGATAAAATTGACCTATAATGTGTAAGTTTAAGCTATACACCATAATGATTTGATTCATGTGCGTATTGCAAAACGGTTACCATTATAAGGCTGGTTAATACATCCATCACCTCACATAATTACTTTTTTTGAGGTGGGGGGAGAGCTAGAGAAGCAGGGCTCACCCGAAGGAGGGCTCGAACTCGTGAACTGTGAAACCTCATGACCTGAGCCAAAGTCAGATGCTTAACCAACTGAGCCACCCAGACCCCCCCTCACATAATCACTTTTGTTTGTGTGTGTGTATGTAATCATGTGGCGAGGATATATAAAATTTACTCTTAGCAACCTCAGGCCCGTAACAGGTATTATTAACTATAGTCACTATGCTGCACATTAGAATCCTAGAACTTTCTTCAATTTATAACTGTAAGTTTGGACCCTTTGACCAACATCTCCCCATTCCCTGCTCCTGCCCCCCGCCCCCCACCAGCCCCTGGCAGCCACCATTCTACTCTGTTTCTATGAGCTTTTGTAGATTGCACACATAAGTGATACCAAGCAGTATTTGTCTTTGTCTGGCTTATTTCACTTAGCACAGTGCCCTTGGGGATCACCCATGTTGTCACAAGTAGATTGCCTTCTTTTTAAAGACTGGATGGTATTCGTGCATATGTGCATGCGTGAGTGCGTGCGTGTATGTGTGCGCGCGCGGGTACTACATTTTCTTACCCATTTATCAGTCTGTGGACACTTAGATTGTTTCCATACTTGACTATTGTGAATAGTGCTGCAGTGAACATGGGAGTGCAGATAGGTGTTTGAGATCGAGTGACATTGCTGGATTATATGGTAGTTTTATTTTAATATCTTGAGGAACTTTCATACTGTGTCCACAGTGGCTGTACCAGTTTACATTCCCACTATCAGTGCTCAGGCATTCTCTTTTCTCTACATCCTTCCCACCATTGACTATCTCTTGTCTGTTTTTATAATGGCCATTCTAACAGGTGTGAGGTGATATCTCATTGTGGCTTTGATTTGTATCCCTGCTGATTAGTGATGTTGAGCACTTTTTCATGTAACTGTTGGCCATTTGCATGTGTTCTTTGGAGAAATATCTATTCAGGTCTTTTGCCTGTTTTTAAATTGGGGTTTTGTGAGGGTTTTTTGGTTGCTTGGTTGGTGTTTTGCTATGGTGTAGTATGAGTTTGTTACATATTTTGGATGTTTACTCCAAGATATGTGGTTTGCACATTTTTCTCCCATTTTGTATGTTTCCTTTTCATTTTGTTGATGATTTCCTTGGCTGTGAAGAAGCCCCCCCAGTTTGATGTAGTCCCATCTGTTTATTTCTGCTTCTGTTGCCCTGGCTTTTGGTGTCAAATCCAAAAAGTCATCGTTTGAGAAAGAATGAATCTGGCCATTTGTAGCAACATGAATGGAACTCAAGAGTATTATGCTAAGTGAAATAAGTCAGGCAGAGAAAGACAGATACCATATATCTTCACTCATATGTGGATCAGGAGAAACTTAACAGAAGACCATGTGGGAGGGGAGGGAGAAAAATAGTTAAGGAGAGGGAGGGAGGCAAATCATAAGAGACTCTTAAATACTGAGAACAAACTGAGAGTTGAAGGGGAGTGGGGGAGAGGGGAAAATGGGTGATAAGCATGGAGGAGGGCACTTGTTGGGATGAGCACTGGGTATATGGAAACCAACTTGATAATAAACTATATTTTTAAAAAAAAGTAATTGCCAAGATCAATGTCAGAACTTATCCCTCTGTTGTCTTCCAGGAGTTTTATGGTTTTGGGTCTCATGTTCAAGTCTTTAATCCACATAAGCTGATTTACATGTGTGTGATGTGAGATAGGGTTCTAGTCTTTTGCATGTTGCTCTCAAGTTTTCCCAGCACCATTCATTGAAAAGCCTACCCTTTCCTCATTATAAATTTTGGGCTCTTTTGTCAAAAATTAACTGACAGTATATCTACAGATTTATTTCTGGGTGCTCTATTCTGTTTCATTGATCTGTGTGTCTTCTTTTATGCCAGTACCATACTTATAGCTTTGTGATATAGTTTGAAATCAGGAAGTGTGATGCCTTCGGGTGCGTTCTTTTCAGTGTTACTTTGGCTATTCTGCTCTTTTGTGGCTCCATACAAATTTTAGGATTGTTTTCTCTATTTTTGTAAAAAATGCTGTTGGAATTTTGATAAGGATTACACTGAAGTTATAGATAGCTTCAGGTAGTATGGGCATTTTACCAGTGTTAATTCTTCAAAACCATGAACACAGAACACTTTTCCATTTATTTGTGCCTTCTTCAATTTCTTCCATCAATGTCATACAGTTTTTAGTGTGCAGATCTTTCACCTCCTTGGTTACATTTATTCCTAAGTATTTTGTTCCTGTTGATGCTATCATAAAGAAGATTGTTGGGGCACCTGGTGTCTCAGTCAGTTAAGCATCCGACTTCGGCTCAGGTCATGATCTTGTGGTTCGTGAGTTCGAACCCCGTGTCGGGCTCTGTGCTGATAGCTCAAAGCCTGGAGCCTGCTTCGGATTCTGTGTCTCCCTCTTTCTCTCTGCCCCTCCCCTGCTCCCACTTTGTGTCTCTTTCTCTCTCTCTCAAAAACAAACATTTTTAAAAATTAAAAAAAAAGAAGAAGATTGTTTATTTCATTTTCACATAGTTTGTGGTTAGTGAATGTTGGTCTGCAAATTGCCCTCTACAGACAAAGGGCAGGGAGAGACTAAAGAGAAAGGGAGACCGCTCGGATTGGTGGGTGAGAGGTCTAATAAGCGAGGGAACTTTATGAGTCTTGTCCTCAGCCACCACAAGATGAGTACGTTTCTGCACCCACCTACCAGAATCTTAAAGTTTGTATAGAGGCATTGACTGGGTTCAGTCATGTATACCTTCCAGGTGGTCTCAACAACACCTTCCTCTGGCATGGCTGTGTCCTTGCAGTATGGCTCCCACCGTGGGGATGGTAGGCAGGAGCGTACATTCCGAAGACACAGTAGTGGGTGAGGAGCCTCCCAGTGCCCCGGTCCAGCTCAGGGGTTATCCAGCAGTCCTGTCTTCTCACCTCCTCCAACAGTGTGTTGAATGAAATACATTTTTGTATATTTATTTTGTATCCTTCAACTTTGCTGAATTTGTTGATTAGTTCTAACAGTTTTTTGGTGGAGTTTTAGGATTTTCTTTATAGAAGACCATATCATCTGCACAGAGAGGCTATTTTACTTCTTCTTCTCTGCTTTGGATGCCTTTTTGTCTTTTTCTTGCCTAATTGCCTTGCCTTGTGTTTCCAGTACTAGGTTGACAGGAGTGATGAGAGTGGGAATCTTTGTCTTCTTCCCGAACTCAGAGGAAAAGGTTTTGGCTTTTTGTTGTTGAATTTGATATTAGCTGTAGGCTTGTCCTATATGGCCTTTATTATGTTGAGGTATGTTTCTCCTATGCCCAATTTGTTGAGAGTTTTTATCATTACATTGAAGAATGTTGAATTTTGTTAATTGCTTTTTATGAACATATTCGGATCATCCTAGCTTTGTTACCTTTTTATTTTGTTAATGTGGTGTATCACATTTATTGATTTACATATACTGAATCATCCCTGCATCCCAGGGATAAATCCCACTTGATCATAGTGTATGGGCCTCTTAATGTGCTGTTGAATTCAATTTGCTAATATTTTATTGAGGATTTTGCATTTATATGTATCAGGGATATTAGTCTATAGTTTTCTTTTCTTTTAGTGTACCTATCTGACTCTGGTATCAAAGTAATGCTGGCCTTGGAAAAAGAGTTTGACGGTGTTCCCTTCCCTTTAATTTTTTGGAAGAGTTTGAGAAGGATTGTTATTAAGTCTTTGTTAATTTTTAAAATTTTTTTTATGTTTTATTTATTATTGAGACAGAAACAGAGCATGAGTGGGGGAGGGTCAAAGAGAGAGAGAGAGACAGACAGAACCTGGAGCAGGCTCCAGGCTCTGAGCTGTCAGCACAGAGCCCGACATGGGGCTTGAACCCATGAACGGTGAGATAGTGACTTGAGCTGAAGTCGGCTGCTTAACCGACTGAGCCACCCAGGCACCCGGTTAATTTTTTTAAGTTAACTTATTTATTTTGAGAGAGAGAGAGAGAATGCGCGCATGTGTAGGAGAGGGGCAGAGAGAGAGAGACAGAATCCCAAGCAGGCTCCACACTGTCAGCACAGAGCCCCATGCAGGGATCAAACTCACGAACCATCAAGAGTCAGACACTTAACTGGTGGAGCCACCCAGGGACCCCAGATTAATTCATCTTTAAATGTTTGGTGGAATTCACTGGTGAAACCATCAGGTCCTAGACTTTTCTTTGTTGGGAGGTTTCTTATTACGGACTCAATCTCCTTACTTGTAACCAATCTGTTCAGATTTTCCATGTCTTCATAATTCAGTCTTGGTAAGCTCTATGTTTTTAAGAACTTATATATTTTTTCTAGGTTTTTCAATATTTTGGTAAACAATTATTCATAGTAGCCTCTTATGTCCTTTGTAGCTCTGTGTTATCAGTCGTATTGTCTCCTCTCCTCTTCCATTTTTTATTTTATTTATTTGAGTCTTCTTGTTTTCTTAGTCTAAATAAAGGCTTTTCAGTTTTGTTTATCTCTTTAAAAGACTAATTCTTGGGGTGCCTGGGTGGCTCAGTCATAAAGCATCTGACTTCGGCTCAGGTCATGATCTCACGGTTCGTGGGTTCAAGCCCCGCATCAGGTTCTGTGCTGGTAACTCAGAGCCTGGAGCCTGTTTCTGAATCTGAGTCTCCCTCTCTGTCCCTCCCCTGCTCATGCTCTGTCTCTCTCTGTCTCAAAAATAAATAAACTATAAAAAAAATTTAAAAGACCAATTCTTGGGGTGCCTAGGTGGCTCAGTCTGTTGAGTGTCTGACTTCAGCTCAGGTCATGTTCTCATGATCTGTGGGTTGGGGCCCCTCATGGAGCTTTCTGCTGTCAGTGCAGCGCCTGCTTCGGATCCTCTGCCCCTCCCCCGCTCACACTCACTCTCTCTAAAAAAAATCAATAAACATTTTTAAAAAAAGAAAGAAAGAAAAAGACCAGTTCTTAACTTCGTTGATTTTTCTCTTATGTTTCTGGTATCTTATTTCATTTATTTCTGCTATGATCTTTGTTATTTTCTTCCTTCTACTAACCTTGGGATTCGTTTTTTTCTTTTTTCTTTTTTATAAAGTTCCTTGATGTGTAAAATCTGGTTGTTTGAGATTTTTCTTTTTTTTATATATATTTTTATTTATTTCTAGGAGAGAGAGAGACAGCATGTGCAGGGGAGGGTCAGAGAGAGAGGGAGATACAGACTCCGAAATAGGCCCCAGGCTCTGAGCTGGCAGTCAGCACAGAGCCCGATGCGGAGCTCGAACCCATGAACCACGAGATCGTGACCTAAGCAAAAGTCGGACGCTCAACCGACAAAGCCACCCAGGCGCCCCTCTTTTTTCTTAATGTAGGCATTTATCTCTATAAACTCCCCTTTTAAATGTTTCTGTTGCCTCCCATAAATTTTGGTATGTTGTGTTTCCATTTTCATTTGTCTCAAGTTGTTTTTTTTAATTTTCTTTTGATTTCTTCTTTGACCCATTGGTTGTCCAAGAGCATGTTGTTTAATATCCACGTATTTGTGTGAATTTTCCAGGGTTTTTTAAAAAAATCATTTTCTACTTTTATGATATTGTGATCAGAAAAGATGCTTGTTATGATTTTAGTCTTAAATTTTCTAGGATTTGTTTTGTGGCGTAACATATCATCTATCCTTGCGAATGTTCTTTGTGCACCTGAGAAGAAGGTGTATTCTGCTTCCTGTGCATTCTGTATATGTCTGCTAGTTCTGTTCAGTCTAAAGTGTATAGCTCATGTCCAGTGTTTCCTTATCGATTTTATATCTGGATGATCTATCCATTGTTGAAGGTAGGGTATTGAAGTCCCTACTATTATTGTATTGTCTGTTTCTCCCTTCAGATCTCTTAGTACCTGCTTAATATATTTAGGTGCTGCAATATTAGCTGCATATATATATACAATTTTTATATTCTCTTGATGAACTGAGCCCTTTATCATTATACAGTGACCTTCTTTGTCTCATTACAGTTTTTTACTTAAAGGCTATTTTGTCTGATGTAAATATAGCTTTTCCCTCTTTCTTCCTCTCTTCTCTCTCAGGGACTCTACTGTTGCATAGTGTACCTTAATGGTATCCCACCATTCACTTAGGCTTTTTTCACTCTTTATTTTATGTTTTTATTTATTTTTGAGAGACAGAAAGAGACAGAGTGTGACCAAGGGAGGAGCAGGGAGAGAGAAGGAGACACAGAATCCAAAGCAGGCTCCAGGCTCCAAGCTGTCAGTGCAGAGCCCGATGTAGGGCTCAAATTCACAAACTGTGAGATCATGACCTGAGGCAAAGTCGGATACTTAACCAACTGAGCCACCCAGGCGCCCTGGCTTTTTTCACTCTTTTAAAAAAATGTGTTTTTTTTGTTTTATTTTGAGAGAGAAAAAACATAAGCAGGGGAGGGCAGAGAGAGAATCCCAAGCAGACTCCACACTCAGCATCGAGCCCAGTGCAAGGCTCAGTCTCACAATCATGACATCATGACCTGAGCTGAAATCAAGAGTCGAGGCTTAACCAACAGAGCCACCTGGATGCTCCAACTATTTTTCATTCTCTGTTCCACTTGATCCAGTCTGTTGTTGATGCTTTGTATTATAATTTTCATTTCATTCATTGTATTCTTCAGCTCCAGAATTTTTTTGATACTTTTTTAAAAGTGTGTGTGTGTGTGTGTGTGTGTGTGTGTGTGTGTGAGAGAGAGAGAGAGAGAGCAAGAGAGAGAGAGGGAGGGAAAGAGAGAGAGAACATGAGCGGGGGCGGGGGGGAGGAGAGGGGACAGAGGTACCAAAGCAGGCTTTGTGAAGAGAGCAGACAGCCTAGTGTGGGGCTCAAACTCTTGAACTGTGAGATCATGACCTGAGCTGAAGTCAGGCACTTCAGCGAGTGAGCCAGCCAGGCGCCCCTCTTTTTGATTCTTCTTAATGACTTCTATCTCTCTGTTAAATTTCTAGTTTTGTTAGTGTGTATTTTTCCCTGATTTCTTGAATTGTCTTTCTGTGTTTTCTCATAGCTCACCGAGCTTCCTTAAACAACTATTTTGAATTCTTTATCAGGCAAATCGCAGGTATCCTTTCTTTGGGGTCAGTTACTGGGAAATTACTGTTCCTTTGGTGGTGTCATGTCTCCTTGATTTTTCATGTTCCTTGAAGTCTTGCATTGCCGGGTTCACATTTGTAGAAGCAGTTGCCTTATCCAGTCTTTGCTGATGGCTTCAGGAAGAAATGCCTCCATCAGGCTTTCTTGGGGATTCTGAGGCTTTCTCAGACCTTTTCTATGGATACACCTGCTCCATACTTCTTGTGCTCTCTTGGGGAAGGGGTTGCTTTCAAGATGCTATGGCTCCTCTTGATCCTGCAACACCAGACCGAGTGCCGCCTGCCTCCCATTTGCTTTCCCTTGGGTTGTACTTACTGCTCAAGTTTGCGTTCCTTCTCCCAGCCCCGCTGAGCCAGCCGACTCTTGGCACATGCTTACTAGCCACCTTCAGAGACTCACTCTCACAGTCCACAGGGAGCCAGCCACGGAGTGGGCGTGGGTGTGTGGGTGAGGCAGGCACAGCACGGGGGATGCCCCTGGCAGCCTGCCTGATGTCAGCAGTGCAGTCAGTAGGATCCAAGGCCCTCTGATGCTTTCCAAGGCCCTCAGCTGCTCCCTGACCCCTATTTGTGTAGAACTTTTCAACGTACCTGGTCTGGGGGTTTTCGCACCAGGTGTGTGAGAGAGCCTCCCTGTTGGACTCCCAGATTTCCACAGAGGCACTCTTGGTCATGGGTGATTGTCAAAGTCAGTGCTCTGTGGGGGAAAGAGAGAAGAAAAACCATTTCATCGTTTGATTACATCACTCTCAACCTTTTTTAAAGGTCCAAAAGCTCTGCAGGAAAAATACGTTTCTTACCTTCTCCTCTAACCAGCAGTAGGTGACTGCCATTACTGGTTTCTTGTGTCTCCTTCCAAAGATAATTTACCCGTTTGCAAGGAGACCTTCCCTCCTACCTGCTGTCCACCACTGAGGCCTGCTCTTCCTGGTGTTCTGAACCTTGCTTTTCTTCATTAATAGTAGTACTTACAGGTCATTCCTCGTCAATCTGATATTCTTAAGCTTTTCAAATTGTACAAGTAATACATGAATATATTCTCCTGATTAAAACCAAGAAAAGGACACTACTCCAGCAAAGGCAGTGTACTCACAGAGAAGCAGTGCAGTGCAGTGGTTAAGGGGATAGGTAAGAGAGCCAGACCGCCTGGGTTCAAAGTCAGGCTCCACCGCTTACCAGCTGTGAGACTCTGAGCAAGTTCCTTGACTTCTCTGTGTCTCTTCTCCCTCATCTATAAAATGAAGTTAATGATCCCTTCCTCATAAGGCTGTTGCACAGATTAAATGAGATGCTACATGGATGATGCATAAAATAGTGCCTGATACTATATGTAGGTTGTTTTGAACTGTGCCCAGCGGGTTGGAAATGCTCTCTAAATATTAGCTGCTCAAGTGGCGCCTGGGTGGCTCAGTTGGTTGAGTGACCGACTTCAGCTCAGGTCACTATCTCACAATCCGTGAGTTTGAGCCCCTCCGTGTTGGGCTCTGTGCTGACAGCTTGGAGCCTGGAACCTGCTTCAGATTCTGTGTCTCCCTCTCTCTCTGCCCCTCCCCCACTCATGCTCTGTATTTCTCTCTCTCTCTCTCAAAGAATAAATAAATATTTTTAAAAATTTCTAAATATTAGCTGCTCTTAGCACATTGGTCTTTCTAGGCTGTGGACATACCAAGGAAATACTCCTTCTAGTGTCTTTTTTTATTATTATTATGGTAAAAACAACTAACATGAGGTCTACTCTTAACAGATTTTTAGTTGACGATGCAGTATTGTTAATTTGGCACAATGTTGTACAGCAGATCTCTAGCACTTACTCTCTTGCATAACTGAAACTTTGTACTTATTGATTAGCAATTCCCCCCTCCCCTACCCCCGGGACTGGTACCTACCATTCTACTCTCTGCTTTAATGAGTTTGACTATGATAGAGATGTCATATAGGTAGAATTATGTACTATTTGCCTTTCTGAGACTGGGTTATTTCATTTATCATAATGTCTTCAAGTTTCCCCCATGTTGTCACATATTACAGGATATCCTACTTTTCTTTCTTTCTTTTTTTAAAGTTTACATATTTATTTTAAGAGAGAGTGCGCACATGTAAGCGAGCAGAGGAGGAGCAGAGAGAGAGGGAGAGAATCCCAAGCAGACTCCACACTCAGTGCAGAGATGACCCAGGCCTCAATCTTACAACCATGAGACCCTTGACCTGAGCTGAAATCAAGAGTTGGTCACTTATCCAACTGAGTCACTCAGGCACCTCAGGAAATCCTTCTTTTCTAAGGCTGAATAATATTCCACCGTATGTATATACCATGTTCCCTCTGTCAGGAATGTTCTTTCTTGCCTTTTATCTGCTGGCCTCAGTCTCCTCTGCACCCCAGGCTGCGTCAGGTACCTCCTCTAGGGTCACACATCCACTTTTGTTTTCCCCACTGGCCCTGATCACTCTGGCCCATGCTTCCTCTTCCTGTGCCTGGGTCACTTCGGCATCTCTCTGACCATACTAGGCTGTCATTCTCTGGTGAAGGTCTGTCTATTCAGCCATTCTCCTGTGAACCGGTGAAGCCAGGAACCGAGCTGGCCTGAGCACTGCTCTTTCCCAGCATGGCCCCACGCAGGGCTGGCATGAGAAAACTCATTATGTGCACCGTATCCTAAACGCTCAGTTCTGGCCTGATCATGTGCTTGGTGCTCAGTGAATTTGAGAAAAAAAATAAAAAGACCTTTCGACGACTCCACCCCTGTGCTTTCCTCCTTGTTTCGCCACCTCACACCCCGTCCTGGTCTCCCTGTGCCTTCTCTCTCTCTTCTTCCCGCCTCATCCCACACTTCACGCTGGCCCCACCCACCTCCAAGTCCCCCTTTCTTGGGAACTCGCCCACCCCTACCCATGGATTTCAGGCCCTCCATTACCCTGCTGACCCAAGGAGAGCCTGAGATTCTAGCCTTTGATTATGACCTTAGCGCCCAAACTCCAGGTTTCAGATGCAGATGGACTTCAAAGCTCTGTGCTGCTGCTGCTCTCTATCGTCTTTGCCAAAATGAATTTAGAAAGGAAATTTAAACTATGAAATATTGTTGCAAATAATAGATGAGCTAGAGCCACCTATGTTATGAAAGTAAATTTCGAAAGCACAATGTTGAGGTGAAAAAGTCAATTGCATAAGGCCATGGAAGATAACAGTGTGTCCAGAGTGCAAAGTTACATAGAACTATATATTGATAAATCTATGCACATATATTAAAAACATGAAAGCGTGCATGGGAGTGGGAACCAAAAAGGCTCACACACGGGGCGCCTGGGTGGCTCAGTCAATTAAGTGTCCAACTTCGGCTCAGGTCATGATCTCACGGTTCATGGGTTCGAGCCCCGCGTCGGGGTCTCTGCTGACAGCCAGCTCAGAGCCTAGAGACTGTTTTGGATTCTGTGCCTCCCCCTCTCTCTGACCCTTCCCTGTTCATGCTGTGTCTCTCTCTCAGAAATAATTCTTTTAAAAAACATTAAAAATTAAAAAAAAAAACAACAACAAGGCTCACACACATTTGAAAAGATGCTCAAGATCATTAGTAGTAAGAGAAGTGAGAACTGAAGTAATGGCAGGTGCCACTTTACACTGAGTTACTCTGACAAAAACTAGAAAGTTGGATAATGCCGGGTGTCAGCAGAGATGGAAGAGTGCAAGAACTCGCATGAACTCTCAGCTGGAGTGTGGACGGGACAACCATTGTGGAAAGCAACCTGGCACATACATATTCATGACCCAGCAACCCTCCTTGGAAAGAGACATGTAAGTCTCCAAGAGCCATGCATGAGGGTGCCCACAGCAGCATTATTCATAGGGGTCATGGTGGGGGAGGGAGTTTGGAAGGAGCCTGAGTGTCCTCACTGGGGAGGAGACAGTCAACTGTGGAAGGGCCACACCAGGGGTGCCCCAAGCAACCGTGAGACACTGTGAACTCAATGTGTCCAGAGTAACGTGGGTGGATCCTAAGATCAATGCTAAGGGAGAAAAGAATGCACACAATCATGGGCCTATAAATTAGAAAACACTTGCCCAGGGGTGGCTCAGACAGGCGTCCTGACTCTTGATTTCAGCTCAGGTCATGATCTCATTCATGGTTCATGGGATAGAGCCCCACATCGAGCTCTGCGCTGACAGAGAGGAGCCCCTCCCTCTCTCTCTGCTCCTTGTGCACACACTCTCTCTCTCTCTCAAAATAATTAAATAAATAAAAACTTTAAGAAAAGAAAAGATGCACAGAAAGCAATAGTATTCATCAAACGAACACAGCCAACTAAAAAGATACATCCGAACATACGCGAATGTTTGCCAGTAGAGGGCACTGCAAGAGACTGGGATATGGGAATATAAGGGAATAAATTAAATGTAAAACAAGAGCTATCTTGTGGAGAATAATGAGCTGAGGGTATGGAATTAACTCAACCCATGACACCTGAGATCCGAAAAAGAAGTTATCTCTGGGGTGAGATCAAGTGGCTTAAAATGCCATCTGCCATGAATGCCGCGTGAAAAAGAAAATCTTCAGTGAATATAGAAAAGGACTTAGATTTGACAAAGCTGGTAGTGAGGATGTAGGTGTTTGTTACAAGGATTCTCTACACTTTCTTGTCTACCTGGAATATTTAATAACAAAAGTTTTAGGAGACTTTCACCACTGACCATGGAAAACAAAACATCTCGTCTTAAAAATAGATACAACGAAAATATATTACCTCTAGTCAGACCCTGAGGCCTGTTGAGACCAGCTCTACGCAAGGTTAGAGAGGTGCTTAGGACACAGCGTCAAACTACTGAGCCTTTCTCGATGACCCTATCACAATGAGAACTAGATCATTGTCTCATTAGATGTTGGTTATGTTGATTCATGCCATTTCATTTCATATCCATAAACAGCCTGAACTCATCTCTCATGCCCCTGTTGGAAACCACCCCTTTAACACATTGAATAAGTCTCTTTGAAAAGATTTTATCCTCTTTTTAATTTTTTTAAGTTTTATTTATTTATTTTGAGAGAGACAGAGACAGAGTGAGTGGGGGAGGGAATGAGAGAGAGAGAGAGGGAGAGAGAGAGGGAGAGACAATCCCAAGCAGGCTCCTCCACACCCTCAGTGCAGAGCCCAACGTGGGGCTCGAACTCATGAAACCATGAGATCATGACCTGAGCTGAACCGAGAGTCGGGTGCCAAACCTACTGAGACACCCAGGTGCCCCAAGATTTTACCCTCTTGAAATGCATTGCAATTAAAAATATATACATAAACATAGAAAAGTGCACTTATTGTGAGTATATAGCTTGACATACTTTCACACAGTCTGAACAGCCCCATGTAACAAGTGTCCAAATCAAGAAAGAGAATCCCCTCCTTGTCCCCCTACCCAGTCACAATGCCCCAGGGATAACCACTCCCCTCACTTTTATCCCTCTAGATTGGTTTTGCCAGTTTTAGAACCTCACATCTAAAATCATACAGTTACAGTCTTTTGAGTGTGGCTTTTTTCATTTAGTGTAATGCTTTCGAAATTCATCCTGGTAGTTGCAAGTATCAATAGTTCATTGCCTTTTATTGCTGAAGAGTAGCCCTTGTACACATGTACCATAATGTATGCATCCATTCTACTGTTGAGGACGTGGTTTCCAGTTCAAGGCTGATATGAATACATTCAGAGCGGTTGGTAGATGGAAATGGAGGGATTCCCAGGAACAAATGGCTGGATTATACGATAGGCATATGTCACCTTTAGGAGACCTTGGCATTTATAACTATTTAAAGGAAGTAATTAGCACTTCAAAATGTATTGTTTGAAGACTGGTTTATCTAATAAGAATAAAGAATCATGAAAATTCAAGTTTGACATCAAACTGCACTAGCTTCATGTTTCAGAACAGAATGGATCCCTTTTATGACTGGTGACATAGTAATGCCCCATTGATACTTTTTGGTTTTACTAGACATTTTACACTTGATTTTAGCCAAAAGGCCAAGACATTTTATGTAACTTCCAACTACTAACAGTTACCAACTATTTGAAAATAAAAATATTTCATACTATTCATACGGCTCTATTATTACCAAGCTATTTTAGCTAAAGCTCACAAAATGTTCTTGACAGGTCATGTATTGTTATTTAAATTTTCTTATTATTCCTTAACATAAATGTAAATCGACAGAGAAAAATTATTTTAATGTTTAATGTTTATTTATTTTGAGAGACAGAGAGGGAGAGAGAGTGGGGGAGGGGCCAAGAGAGAATCCCAAGCAGGCTCCACCCCGGGGGGGTGGGGTGCGGGGGGGGGGGGCCTGACAGGCGTCTCAACCCACGATCCTGAGAGATCACGGCCTGAGCCAAATCAAGAGTCGTAGGCTTGCTTAACCGACTGGGCCACCCAGGTGCCCTGAGAAAAACTACTTTAAATGTAAAGTGGATGACTAAAAACCAGATTATTTTAATTTTAACTGGAACACATCTCATGTGTCTTATTACCAAGCCATTGTCTTAACAGTGAAATTTAAGTTCCATTTGTTTGCCAATTTCACGTACACTTGAGGGAGCTACAGCTCAGAGAGAAAACACAGTAAATGCCTCGGTTCTTGACAAGTTCTGGGGAAGGGCTGGGTGCCCCAAGCCATTTTCACCTAAGGAACCAGCTTCATGCCACAAGGGGGCGCCATTGGAAGGTAAGTGGGCCTCTTGGGAACCCTGCTGGTGCAGCCTGGCCTTTTGCTGTACACCCGCTGCCCAGAGGGCATCCTTTGCGGACATCTCTGCATTCAATTCTCACTGCTATAAGTAGTCTGATGATATCCATTCTGCAGATGGGCAAATGCACACACCAAGTTGCGCGGCCAAGATGAACAGAACTGGGATTTCAGTGTAGGTCTCTTTTGATTCTGTAGCCTGAAGACATTTCCGCCTATGGCTCCTCACTGAGACCCCGCTTTGTCCATGTGAGGGGGAGGGGTGGGGTTACTTTTCTCCCACCAAGCCCATTCAGTGTGCCATCTCTCTTTTTCTAGCACACTCTCTTCCCCCTCTTGTGCCCTCATCTGGAACTCCCATCACACACCTATCTCAAGCCAGAGGCTCCCCTTAGCCTGCAGCCCATATAATCAGCCTTCTGAGCTGCCCTCCCACCTGCTCCCTCTCCGCCCACCTCCTTGCCTTGGTTCAGCTCTGTCCCAGCCTGCTGGGGTCCCCGTCTGGGCCTCCCCATGGGCTCCCAGCCTCAGAGAGGTGGGGCCACCGGCACAGGAAGCAGTCCTGGAATTGAGGATTTACATGTGGATCCGACTTGGATCTCTCCCCTGCTCCCAAGAAGTCCCATGTCCTAAGGAGAGGCATCAGGTGGTACGCTCACCCTCCCAACCCCAGCCCCCTTCCCCACCAAGACAGCCTGGGAACCAGAGGCCATGGGCACAACCCCCTGCTCCCGTAGCCAGACATTAGCACAATCTTGAGTTTCAGGTCTATAAATCACCTGGGGTGGGGGGTGGGGTGCTCATAAATCTGTTTTCTCATGCTGGTCGGCTTGCTTGAGCTCTTGTCCCCTCCTTCTCCAGACTCCCTTCCCCCTTCCTGGGAGACTGGCCTGAGGAGGGGCCTGGGCATATATAGGGAGCCACTGTGGGAGGGGCTGGCCACAGAGGCTTCGGAAAGAGAAGGTGAGGAGGGCTCTGGGGGGTCTGGATGACCTAGAGAAACCAGGAAGTTATGAGGTGCAGGGAGGCCAGCACTGAGCTCTGGCCAGTGACTGCCCTGCCTGAGCCTTGGTTTCCTTGTCTGTAAAGTGGCCCGCCATCAGGGTTGTGGGGGGATTCATTCAGCACCAGTCTGGGCTCAGCAGGGAGCCAGGAGCATCCCCAGGCAGCTGGGGTGTGGAGTGAGGCTGGCGGGGCTGGCTGGGGCTTCCCCCCTTTCCTGGCCTCATTCCTGCTGTGCGTCCCCTGCAGGACTATGGCTTCTGCAGCAGCAGAGGCAGAGAAGGGGTCTCCAGTTGCTGTGGGACTGCTCGTGGTGGGCAACATCATTATTCTGGTGAGACCTCCCCCAGGGTTGGGAGCCCCAGTGAGTGGGCAGGGAGGAGGGGACAGCCCAGTGCCTGGGGTTGGGGGCTCAGGGCCCTGGACTCCCAGGATGGCCATGGCTGCAGGCTGTCAAGCCAGAGCAGCCTGGATTCCAATCCCAGCTCTGTGGCTCCCCAGCTTTGTAAACTCCAGCAAGCCACTCTACTTCCCCCCCTGCTTCCCTGTCTATAGATTATGTCCCCATTGCGGGGACTGTTGTGTGGGTTAATCCATATATGACCCTCAGCTTCACAAGAGTGCTTGACAAATGCTGTCCTCATTAACATGATTATAGACATAAAGTGCCAGTCGGGGCAGAGGAGGCCCATAGTAAGGAATACTAACCATAGCAATGTCTTTTAATTACTATTTAATTATTTTAAATGTGATGTCTATATCCGGCTCTGGAGCCAGACAGCCTGGGTTCAAATCCCAGCTCTGCCACTTTATACTGTAGGACCTGGGGCCAGCCATGTAACCTCTCTGGGCCTCATTTTTCTCATCTGTAGACAGCGATAGAATAGGAATGCCGAGAGTTTAAGGTAAGTTATCAGATTGGTGTGGAGTGTGGTGCACGTGGTTGCTGTTTGTGTTGGCCATAACAACCACAGTGCTCTGCAGCGGGTGACAATGACTGTACACAGAGAGCAGTTACTGGGACAGTGCCTGGCACGTGCACACTAAATACTCTGAGTGTTAGCGTGATGACTGTCAAAGGTATCCCCCGAGAGGTCTTCCTCTCTCCTTGCTCCCCATCTCCCATCCCTCTAGGTACCTAGATTTTTAGTTCTCCAACATTTCGTTAAGCAACATATATGCCTATTTTCCTCCCTTTTTGTCCAAGATATAGCTCATTCCACATCCTGTTCTGAGCCTCCCAGTTTTTCCTGCTGACATAATCCGTAGGCCACTCCACATGAGTCCTCAGAGAGCCTCCCTGCCCTTTGCCACAACCGCAGCATGGCATGCTGGTTCCTTTTACACAGTGACACAGGGAATAACCTTGGGGGTTTATGATTTTCCTGCACGAGCAGGATTGATTTCTGCAAGCGGAATTGCGGACCAAAGGGTTGATACATTTGTAGTTGTTCTGGCCCTGGCCAGATTCCTCAGCTCGGGAATAACAACACTATTGAGAGAGGGCGTGTGACCCAGCATCTCCTCAGTTCCGGTCATGCAATCTGGGCTGTGGCATCTCCTTATATCCTTGAAGCAACTGGCAGCTGGGATGTGGGCGAGGGGTACGGGTCAGGCTGGGCAGCCCTTCCCTTCTGGCCTCTGCCCAGCCCCATCCCCACTCATAGAAGACAAGGTCCTTGCCATTCTTTTTACGTGCCCCCTTTACCCAGGACGGTGGAGGCTCAGAAGGGGAACGTGCTCACGGAGAGTCCCGCAGCCCCGGCTGCCATGCCTGAGCCAGCCTCTCTAACCTGTTGCCCTGTCCAGCTGTCAGGCCTGGCTCTGTTTGCTGAGACGGTATGGGTGACAGCTGACCAGTACCGCGTGTACCCACTGATGGGCGTCTCAGGCAAGGATGACGTCTTCGCTGGCGCCTGGATTGCCATCTTCTGCGGCTTCTCCTTCTTCGTGGTGGCCAGCTTTGGGGTGGGCGCAGCGCTCTGCCGCCGCCGGTCCATGATCCTCACGGTGAGGCCCCAGGGGGAGGGCGAGGGGACGGGTGGTCACGGAGATCATCAACACAGACTCATAGTAACAACCACCGCCGCAGCCATGAGTGTGTGCTCAGCACGGTGCCACACTTGGGCCTGTCATCCTGTTTAATCTTCCCATAACCCAGTAACAGTCTCAGCTACTATCCTCAATTTACAAAGAAAATTGGGGCACAGAGAGGGAGGCGAGGAAGCTCTGCCCAGGAGGATGATTCTTGAGTGGCAGGACTGAGATTCAAACCTCAGCTAGTTGGTCCCCAGAGTCTGCTTATGACTCTGTCAAAACAACAACAGTATTAATAGCAGAGCTACCATTTAAGGAGTGCGCGCTACATCCTAAACGTTTTACATAGATTGGTTCATTTATTCCTCACAACCTACCGTGAGATACCATCCTGATCGTGAACCCATTTGACAGAGTTGAAACTGAGGCTCAGAGAAGTGAAGTCATTTATCCAGGATTGCACAGCGAGTAGGTGACAGAGCCGGGATTTGAACCCAAGTTGTTCAGCTTGAGCCTGCGCTCTGAATTGCTGCCAGGAATAACCACCACAATAATAACCCACACTTCCCAAGCATCTCTCATGTGCCCGGCACTAGGCTGAGCAGTTTAGAAAATGAGCTCCCCCGATCTCTCCAGAAACCTCTGAAGTTAGTGCTTCTCTACCCCTTTACCAGTTGAGGAAATGGGGGTTCAAAAAGGCCAGAAGCGTTGGTGGTCGGGAAGGCAGGGCCTCTAATCCCGGCCCCACTGATGCAGAGGCAACATGGTGCTTCCGCCACAATTGAGGGCCTTTTAGATTCCCAAGAGCAGCTACTTATTCAATCAACAAACGTTTCTTGAGCAAGAACCACATGCCAAACTCTGAGCTAGGCACTGGGCCTATCTGGTGAGAAAACAGAAAAGCCCTTGTCCCCGGGGAGCATGCTCCAATGGGACCCACAGTGCACAGGGAAGAGGGAAGGGAGGCCTGGAGCTGGGGCCCGGAAGGCCTGCAGCTGGAGAAAGCGAAGGCCTCGGGGAGGTGATGGAGCGAGCCCTGTGTCTACAGGAAGAGCATGCCTGGAGGAGGGAACAGCAAGAGCAAAGGCTCTGAAGTCAGAGCCAAGTGGGGGTGGTGGGGGAGGGAGAGGAAATGAAGGTGGATGGAGTGGGTACAGTGAGCAGTGGGCACTGGGCGAGGAAGGGAAGGTGGGCCAACTGGGTGCGTCTTGCCAAGCCTTGGTAAGGACTTGGGCTGTATTGTAACATAGAGCCTTGGAAAGGCTTTCCTTCTCTTTTTCTTTCCATACTTAGGCTATTGTTGAGAGCGCTGCTATAAATATTGGGGTACATGTGCCTCTATGCGTCAGCACTCCTGTATCCCATGGGTAAACTCCTAGCAGTGCTATTGCTGGGTCATGGGGGAGTCCTAGTTTTAATTTTTTGAGGAACCTCCACGCTGTTTTCCAGAGTGGCTGCACCAATTTGCATTCCCACCAGCAGTGCGAGAGGGTGCCCGTTTCTCCACATCCTCGCCAGCATCTGTTGTTTCCTGAGTTGTTAGTTTTAGCCATGCTGACTGGTGTGAGGTGGTATCTCGTGTGGTTTGATTTGTATTTCCCTGATGATGGGTGATGTTGAGCATCTTTTCATGTAAGACACAGAATTTTATGGGAGATTTATGGGAAATTTCAAACATAGAGCAGAGTGAATGGCATGAGCCCTGCGTCCCCATCACCTGGTTTCAATGATATCGACCACAGACTTGGCCAACTTTGGCCCCTCTGCTCCACCCTCTGCCTGCCCACATTCTTCTTTCTGGGGTATTTTGAAGTGCATTCCAGACACCAAGTCATTAACCTATAAATATTTGCACATTTCTCTGAGTGATGAGGACACTGTTTAGAGCAGTCAGGCGTGTTATACCTCATCATCTCAGCTCAAGGCAGAGGAGTTAGCACAGCCGCATTCCACCCCCTTGTTGCTTTAAGGGAGAGGGCATGGGGTGAAGAGAGAGCTTATTTCTCTTTATGCGCAACCACCATGTCACTGGCACACCCTACAAAATCCACCCAAATTCCTTCATATCTCTCTTCCAATATCTAGTCTGTGCTCAAATGTCCCTGGTTGTCTCAAGAATGTCTTTTCCCCCCCTATAGTAGACATTTATTTTACCGCACCCACGCCAATAATTAACTTCAGGAAATACTTTACATATTTCTGTTGACTTCATATTCTCCTAACGTTTTATTATAAAAAATACAGAAATATATCAAAAATACAGAAAAGGCGAAAGACTTGAACGGGGAACACCTGTACACCCACCACATAGGTGCTACCATTCACATTGTCCTACACTTCTTTTCAAAATTGCATTTCTAGGGGCACCTGGGTGGCTCAGGCAGTTGGGCATCCGACTTCAGCTGAAGTCAGGATCTCACAAGTCTGTGAGTTCAAGCCTCCCAATGGGCTCTGTGCTGACAGCTCAGAGCCTGAAGCCTGCTTTGGATTCTGTGTCTCCCTCTCTCTCTGCCCCTGACCTGCTCGTGCTCTGTCTTTCTCTCAAAAAAAAAATAAATAAATAAAAACATTAAAATAAAATAGAATTGCATTTCTATCCATCCATCCGTCCCTTGTTGGGGTGTGACTTCATAGAGGCTTTGCCCTGACGGGGCTGTCCCTGTCTCTCCCTTCATCTCTCCCCAGTACCTGGTGCTCATGCTCATTGTCTACATCTTTGAGTGCGCCTCCTGCATCACGTCCTACACTCACCGCGACTATGTGAGCTGGGCAGAGGCCAGGGGAGGGGCATGACTTGAGGGGAGGGTGGTAAGGGTCTGGGCCTGGGGGTGGGGTGGAGGTTGACCTCCCTCCCCACCCAGCCCCACTGGATCCTATTCTTTCCTTGGACCTCTGCAGATGGTGTCCAACCCATCCCTGATTACCAAGCAGATGCTGACCTTCTACAGTGCGGACACGGACCAAGGCCGGGAACTGACTCGCCTCTGGGACCGCATCATGATTGAGGTGGACAGAGCGGGCTGAGGGGGGTGAAGGGGTGGCGAGGGCTAGAAGACCTGGCACTCCGAGGTAGATAGGGCTCCTATTGTGCCCACTGGTAGATGATACCCATTCCTACGGTTCTTATGGGAGGTGGGGAGGGCGGGTCATGGTCATTTTCCAGATGAGGAGACAGGCCCAAAAAAGGGAATGAATGTCACTTGCCCAATGTCACATGGTTGGTAAGCTGGGATCAAAATCTGGCAGCCTATATCCAAAGCTCCTGTTCTTAACCATTACACATACCTTCTTAATAATGATGGTAATTACAATAAGGAATATGTAATGAGTACTAACTTGTTTAGTACTGTTCAAAGCACTTTTAAAGCTTACTTATTCTTCACAACTACTCCATACGGGAGATCAGCTTTTTAGCGATGAGGAAACCGAGGTAAGAGGTTGAGTGGCTTACACAAGGTCACACAGCTGGTAGCTCACAGAGCCAGGATTGAAACCCAGACCATCAGCTACCAGAAGCCACATTCTTCTTCTTCTTCTTCTTCTTTTTTTTTTTTTTTTTAGTGTTTTATTTTTGGGAGAGACAGAGACAGAGCATGAGTGGGGGAGGTGCAGAGAGAGAAAGAGGGAGACACAGAATCTAAAGCAGTCTCCAGACTCTGAGCCATCAGCACACAGTCCAGCACGGGGCTCAAACTCATGAACTGCGAGATTATGACCTGAACCGAAGTCGGATGCTTAACTGACTGAGCCACCCCAGAAGCCACATTCTTAATTAAGCCCAATCTGATAGGGCACAAGAGAAGAATATTGAGGACCCAAGGGAAACTGAGGTCCCAATTTGGTTCGAGTCATACAGCTAGACAAGATGAGAACTCATAGTTGAAGGAACCTATGTTTTTATCATTCAGGGCCACAAATTAAACACCCTCAGGGGCCAAAGAAACCAAAAATCTGCCTTTGGATGTCATTTACTTCAGGTTTTGATGACAGCTAATTCAAAAGAATTTTAAAATGAGTAACGAAACCGTGGGTTTGATCCAAATCCCCCACCAGCCCCTTGGTGATGGGACAAATATCTTCTGCTCTCTGTTCATACACACAGACACTACCTGTCCCTCCCCACCCACTTTGAAGCCAAGGACATGGGAAAGTCAGGCCCAGCTTCCTCACTCTGCAACCTCAGGTGAGCGGCTGTCCTCTCTGAGCAGGAGCCTGCCTCACCCCTGCCCTTCTCTCCAGCAAGAGTGCTGTGGCACATCAGGTCCCATGGATTGGGTGAACTTCACATCAGCCTTCTGGACAGCCACCCCGGAGGTGGTGTTCCCCTGGCCCCCATTGTGCTGTCGGCGGACCGGCAACTTCATCCCCCTCAATGAAGAAGGCTGCCGCCTGGGCCACACGGACTACCTGTTCACCAAGGTGCGCCCCTCCCTGCTGCTCACCTGTCTGTCTGGGCCCCTCTCGTTCTTCAGGCTCTTCCTCCCTCCCACTCCCTTCTCCTCTTCCCCTCTCTGGCTTTATCTTTCTCTCCCCTCTCTCTGGCTCCCCTTACTCTCTCCCCATCTGCCCCTCCCTCCCTCTGCTAGTCATGAGAGGCACCTGCAACTTTTCTCAGGCTGGGAATAAGAGCAACAACAATAATAGGAATCACACTCGGGGCGCCTGGGTGGCTCAGTTGGTTAAGCGTCCGACTTCGGCTCAGGTCATGATCTCACGGTTTGTGGGTTCGAGCCCCACATCGGGCTCTGTGCTGACAGCTCAGAGCCTGGAGCCTGTTTCAGATTCTGTGTCTCCCTCTCTCTCTGACCCTCTCCTGCTCACGCTGCCTCTCTCTCAGAAATAAAACATTTTAATTTTTTTTTTGAAAAAAATAATAGGAATCACACAACAGCAACACCAACCACCGTTTATCGAGTCTTTGCATTGTGCCAGGCATTCTTTTTTTTTTTCTGCTTTGAAGAAATATATTTGTGCCAAGCATTCTTATAGGTGTTTCAAGTTTTTTTCCGATTTCTCAACCTAGCCTTAGGAAGTAAAGATTAGAATGATCCTGTTTTAAAGATGATGAAACGGAGTTCACTCGCTAGTGAGGGAAGGAGCCTGGGCTGGATTTCATGTCAAGCTCCAACGAGGTGATTTAACTAGTGCAAGGCGAGTGCAGAGGCAGAGAGAGAAGCCAGAGGGGATTAGCCTAGAAGAAGAGCCAGTCCCAGAGGTTGTTCTGGCTGCTTTTGGCCACCGAGGGGCCCTTCAGCCACGTCTTAGATCAAGTGCCAGGGAGAGGGAGCCTGTGCAAACCAGCCCACTGTTAGAGTCACGCAGACATTTCTCAAGCCCGACTCTGTGCAGAGTGCTTGTGTGTCGTCTCACGGAATCGCCAGAAGTGCTTTCCGAGGCCAGTCCAGCAGGATCGCCACTTGTCAGACGGGAAAACTGAGGCTCAGAGGTTCAGAATCATTCCTGCCGTTAGACATGCGGCAGATCTGGTCCCCAATTCAGTCCCGCCTGACTCCAGGACACACACCCTGAACCTTTGCTCTCTGCCGCTTCCAAATCGAGGCAGGAGTCTACGTGGAAGTGAGGCTCTGGCCCCACTTGGCCTCATTCCTAAATGAGGACGGAGCAAAACTGCACTCATCCCAAAGGCAGATTTTAATTTTTTTTAAATGTTTTATTTATTTCTAGGAGAGAGAGAGAGAGACAGCATGAGTAAGGGAGGGTCAGAGAGAGAGGGAGTCACAGACTCTGAAACAGGCTCCAGGCTCTGAGCTGACAGTCAGCACAGAGCCCGACGCGGGGCTCGAACCCACAAACCGCGAGATCATGACCTAAGCGAAAGTCGGACGCTTAACCGACTAAGCCACCCAGACGCCCCTCCAAAGGCAGATTTTAAACCCTTGGAACTGGTGGGCGACATGGCAAGCCAGCTCTAGACAAGACTGCCCCCAGACTCGCATAGCCACCAACAGGGCAGTACCCACCTGTGCCGGGCGTGGGCTCAACATCACGTCCCTGGTTCCCCAGAACCCCTCAGCCACACTCCCCATCACACAGGTGAGAAAACCAAGGCTTGAGGAAGGAAATGACCTTCCCAAGGGCACACAGTGACATTTTCTCACACCCCCCCCTTTTCACCCCCTGCCCAGGGCTGCTTCGAGCACATCGGCCATGCCATCGACAGCTACACATGGGGCATCTCGTGGTTTGGGTTCGCCATCCTGATGTGGACGGTGAGAGGTGGGGAGCCCCTGGGTTAGGTGGGATGTGCGTGGGGGGGCTGGAGCGCCCCTCACTTGTCTGCCTCCCCCTCCAGCTGCCTGTGATGCTGATAGCCATGTACTTCTACACCACGTTGTGAGAAACCAGAAGGCCCCGTGCACACCTCGGCCTCTTCCTTCTCCCGTTCCTGCTTCCTCCGGCTGAGGCCTGGATGGCTGCCTCACCTCTCTCCTTCCCGCCTCCCTCAAGCTTCCCTCCTTCCTCATCAAGCACCTTTTACCAGGTTTCTGAGCCTTGCTGGGACTTGGGGGTGCCCTGAAACCCTTGGACATGTGTGCACGGACCCTTAGCCCTTTGCTGATTTCTGGCCCACCTTTCAGTGTCAACTTCAAGTCCTGTCCTCGGGGGACCCTCCCGGGATCCCACCCACCCCCTCACCAACGCCTCTCTGATAGCTCCCCGAGCTCCTCCTCCACGGTAGATGTTGCCGTTATTGCTAAATAGTTTCAGGTTGTTTATTCTCTGGTAGACTAGGGTTGTCATTAGGGGAGGACCAAGCTCTCTCATGGTCACTGATGGCCCCCAGCATCACCCAACAGAGGGCTGAGCATGGATATTCAATAAATGCCGGTTGAATGAATTAATTTGTTTTATTCCGGGGTAAAGGCAAATGAACAAGGACTCTTCCAATGGAAGTGCCAGAAACCCAACTGGCACTGAAACAAAACATGGAGTTTCTTGGCTCCTGTAACCGAGTCAGTATTGCTGGCTTCAGGCATGTCTGGATCCAGGGGTTCGATCTAAGTTTCAGGGAAACCTGCTTCATTCTCAGACGGGCTTTCTCATTGCTGAGCAACAGAGCAGTAAGGGAGGCCTCTCTCCCAACAGCTTTAACTTTAGAGTCTAGGCCCATCCTTTGGTTGGGGAAGGGAGGGTACCTGAATTAATACTCATGCTAAGGATGGCATTGGGAAGTGGGGGTCGTTTATCAAAGGAAAATTAGAGCTCAGGGCTGTTGGATGGTATGGGTGACAGATAACCTCCTCCTAGGGGCTGTAGCTGCCAGCAAGTTCTCTAATGGGCACATGACAGCAAAACTCTAGGAATCTCATCCTCGCTCTTTTGTCCTCTCTGAAGCAGGCCATCCTCTGTCCATTTTACAGTAATTAGGCCCTGCTAAGAGGGTCTGTCTTCCCTCTCCATCAAGTGAAGTTTCCCCCAATCCTTATTTACTCCACAGATGGTCTGCAAATGCTGAGCTCAGATATCAACTTTTTAAAATATACTTTTAAAAATCTGTAATGGTCTGGGGCACCTGGGTGGCTGTCAGGTAAGCTCCTGACTGCGGCTCAGGTCATGATCTCACAGTTTGTGAGTTCGAGCCCTGCATCAGGCTCTGTGCTGACAACTCAGCCCAGAGCCTGCTTTGGAGTCTGTGTGTCCCTCTCTCTCTTTGCCTCCCCCACTCAGACTCTGTCTCTCTCTGTCTCTCTCTCTCTCTCTCTCAAAAATAAACATTTAAAACTTTTTGAAAAAATTTGTAATGGTCAAAGAGGCTTTTTTGTTAGGGTGAAAAATGAGACACATCCATTGACAGGTTGTACAACTCAAGTTATATCCTTAGACTGGATTCTCTGTGTCTGTTTAATAAGAAGGTAGAGTGGGTGTCTGGGTGGCTCAGTCTGTTAAGTGCCCGACTTCGGCTCAGGTCATGATCTCACGGTTTGTGAGTTCGAGCCTCACGTCAGGATCTGTGCTGGTAGCTCAGAGCCTGGAGCCTGCTTTGGATTCTGTGTCTCCCTCTCTCTCTCTGCCCCTCCCCCGCTCACATGCTGTCTCTCTCTCTCTCTCTCTCTCAAAATAAATAAAAACATTTAAAAAAGAAGACAGAATTACGTGAGCCAATATAGAAAGATGTCATAATGATATAAATAATTGGAAAGTATATGTAAGGATGTTCATTACAGTGACCTAAATGAGCCTCTGTTGGGGACTGGTTAAGTTAGCTATGCTATGTCTATATTCTAGAATACCACACAGTAGTACAAAATAATGTTTTTTTAATTAAAAAATTTTTATAGTTTTTATTTATTTTTGAGACAGAGCATGAGTGGGGGAGGGGCAGAGAGAGAGGAGACACAGAATCCAAAACAGGTTCCAGGCTCTGAGCTATCAGCACAGAGCCCGATGCGGGGCTCGAACCCACAAACTGTGAGATCATGACCTGAGCTGAAGTTGGACGTTTAACCGACTGAGCCACCCAGGCGCCCCGAAAATAATGTTTTAACATGGAAAAATCTCCAAGAAATGCAGAGTAGAAAAACTTGCACATACAGTACTTTTATTCCTGTGGAAAACATATTCAGGGCTGGTCTTTTTAAAGAAATGGGTCAATGTTTTTAGAATGATGTTTAAAAGAATTTATAACCCTTCTACTTAAAGATTATAAAAATTTAGAAATGGAAGCATCCCATATTTCACACCCCAGGAAATCATCACCCCTCCCCAAATCTGGTCCAATCCACCCCCCCCCAGATAATTGCTATTGACACATGATGAATGTCCTTTTTAGCTTTTCAAAAGTTTGTATCGACACATCTATAGATATTTATATAACCATACACACATTTAATAGAATCATGCTTTAAGATACTGCTTTGTAACTTGCTTTCTTCACTTAACTATATATTATGGTCACGCTCCAGTCAGTATTTATGAATTCACTTCTTTTTTTCATTTTTTACTGTTGCAATGCATTCCAGGGTATAGATGTGTCACAGATCATCTTTTTATGTAAACAAGGCAAAGAGCAGAACAGGATGCATAAGTGATCTCATTTTTATAAAAATTAAACATATTATATATAATATATATTATATATATACACCACACAGTATACACAAATATAATTTCCCTACAAAGGACTCCTTTAAGGAGGGGAGCAGAGTGGGGGGGCTGACAGGAGAAGGGTCTGCCTACCATACATATCTTTTTAATGTTTAAAAAACTTTTTATAAAGAGTATCTATTATTTTTCAAAACCAAGAAAAGTGGTCTCTAAAATACTGAACAACACGTAGCTTTACTTTGGAAGCCAGAGCTTTAAAACACCACACAGATGTGATACACACCACATTTTAACTGCTCCTTGTTAACTGACCTACCTGGCTTTCCTGCAAGTTCTGGAATGAAAATTCTCCCAAATCCTGGGCACATAGTTGACTGCACTGTAAACATGTCAAGGAAAGGGGGGAATTCCAGCTTAACCTAATGTTAAATTTAGGTGTGTCCTCATGAGCAAGGTCAAGGTGACCCGTCTGTGACTTAGATTCTCAGAGAGAGGCAAAGAGGCAGCACCAGGTTCTCACAAGCCCCACTGAACTCTCTGAGGCTCAGTGTACCTATCTGTGAAATGGGTGTTCTAACAGTCCTTACCTCAGGGCATAGGTCCCAATTCATTCTAAGGGTCCCAATTCATTCAGGAACTAATAGACCTTTTTATTATGAATTGGGAATTTCCTCAATCCTGTGTAATCAGAATCAAGTGCAGAAATACACCATCTGCTGAGGCTACTACCATCTCTGATGAGTCCCAATTTCTATTTATTTTTGAGAGAGAGAGAGAGAGAGAGAGAGGTGAGCAGGGAAGGGTCAGAAAGAGAGGGAGACACAGAATCCGAAGACAGACTCCAGGCTCTGAGCTGGCTGGCAGCATAGAGCCTTACGTATGGCTCAAACCCATGAGCCGTGAAATCATGACCTGAGCTGAAGTCGGACGCTTAACCAACTGAGCCACCCAGGTGCCCCATGAGCCCCAATTTCAAATGTTTGGGGCTCCACCATGCTCAATGTACAGAAGCTGATTCATCAGGGTGACTGCTATACTTGTGCTTTAAACAGTAAAGTCATATTTGAAAATGCTTAGTGCTTTTGCTGATGGATGTTCAACCCATGGGCTCAGCATACATTAGAGTTAATATACTTAAAATTTTTTTTAATGTTTATTTATTTTTGAGAAACAGAAAAAGAGAGACAGAGCACAAGTAGAGGAGGGGCAGAGAGAGAGGGAGACACAGAATCTGAAGCAGGCGCCAAGCTCCAGGCTCTGAACTGCCTGCACGGAGCCTGACATGGGACTCGAACTCATGAACCGTGAGGTCATGACCTGAACCAAAGTCGGACTCAACTGACTGAGCCACCCAAGCACCCCAGAGGTAATGTTTTTCATCTGAAGATCTTTAAAACAGTGCTTGTGGAATTCATGGAAATTGGTATGCATAAAATCAGTTGTTTCCTTAAAAATCACATTGCAAAAGAATATGTAATGTCATGGGAAAATACTTGGGAAATTTTTCAATGCAGAAGATTACAAAAGAATATGCTAGGTATGATTGCTTTTCTGATAAAATATAAATATGTGCATGTTAGCATTAAAATTGTAAAACAGGAGTGCCTGGATGGCTCAGTCAGTTAATATTCCACCTCAGGTCATGATCTTACGGTTGATGGGTTCAAGCTCTGTGTCAGGCTCTGTGCTGACAGCTGGGAGCCTGGAGCCTGCTTCAGATTCTGTGCTTCCCTCTCTGCTCCTCCCCCATTCACACTCTGTCTCTTTGTCTCTGTGTGTGTGTGTCTCTCTCTCTCAAAAATAAACGTTATAAATAAATAAATAATAAATAAATAAATAAATAAATAAATAAATAAATAAATAAATAAAATAGTAAAACAAAGTGTCCCAAAGGTTATCCTTAGTTACTAAGGAAGAAAAGACACTTGCAGGGGACTTTTATTTCATTCTTTGGGTATTTTGGTATTTTCCAATATTCTGTACTTATTGCTTGTCCTCCAAAAATAATAAATAAATGTTAAGGAAAACGTCACCATGAGACATGAGATGTGCATCTAGGAAAGGATTGTTCTGCTAAACATTTTTAAATTTTACCTAAGCAGTAAAAACAGGTCAGCCCTGGCAAGTGCTGAGGCCTGGGGGTTGAGCTCGCTTCTCACAGGGCAGTAGGCAGGCTGCCACCTCTGTCCCACATCGGCCACCACCTTCCTTGGCTCCATCTGGTCACATACCTGCAGAACATATGTAGTTCACTCAGCCGGACTGGCAGCAGTGTGGCCTGGCCAAGGAGGCCTTGGCCGGCAGAACAGGTTTGTCTGCCCTGGTCCCTCCACTCAGATGCCCACTCCTGTGGGTGAGAGGGAAGTAGAGAGATGTGAGGGCACGGGTGAGGCTCCCAGGACCACCCAAGGAGAGGTAGCCATTTGATGTTTCTTCTTACCGCATCTCTGCCTGACCACATCTGTCCGTGGCTTGCTCTAGCCTCTAATCCTGCTTGGTTCCCCAGTGCCCTCAGGATAATGTCCAGCACCTCTGCCTGGCACTGAAGGCCCCTTATGGCTTGTCCCCTTGCCACCTCCCCAGGCTTATCTCCCTCTCCTGCCCCACTGGGCCAATCTGTATTTCACCATCTGAGATTCTAGAATGGAAAGAATAAACTGTACTAGCGATCAAGCAGGCACGCACGTCTGACTACACCCGCTTCCCAGAAAGGGAGGAAACCAGAGGCAGTAACAGTCTTCAGGAAAATCTGGCCACTGAATTTGCTGGGTCCCCCGTGTGGCCTTGCTTATCCTGAGTTAGGGGTGAGTACCAGAGTCCAGTGTGGGTTAACCCCTCTTAAATGGAAAAGCTTACATTGTTATGTAAATTCTTCCAGAATGATGATATAAGCCCTGGGTATTCAAGGCACTGTAGAATGAGAAGACTCAAATTTTCCAGATCCAGTGAGAACCAATCTTATGCAGAAAATGTCAAGAATACCTTAAGCCCCAGGGACTGGGGGCCCAGCAAGCGATGCTGAGGTAAGTTGCATTTGTCCCTGTCCTAGGTGGTAAAATTGCTAATGTCTCTCCAGTAAAATAATGACTCATACATTCAAATATTTATTGCTTGCCTAACATGTGCACCAGACACTGTTCTAGGTCTGGGGACCCGGCAGGGAAAAAATCAGATCTCAAGTCCCTCCCTTTATAAAAGCTTACCTTTGGAAGGAGGAGATCAAGAAAACCAAGAAGGGAAACATACATATCAGATGATAATAAGTGCTAGCGAGAAAAAGAAAAGAGTTTCAAAAGCTAGCAGGGAAGAGAGGCAAGGAGTGTCAGCAGCACCTCCACATCCTGTTTGGAGGGCAGCTCCTCTGGATTATTTCCCATTGTCCCATCACTACGTGTGGGGGGCGGAGAGAGCTCTGACTGACCACCCCTGGGGCACATGCCTGCCTAGGAGCAGGGATAGACTTAGCTCCCTCCAGTGGGCCTGGCCTGCCAAGGGGGGAAGTTGGCTACCCAAGGCAGACTCAGGCTGTGAGCTCAGGGGAGGGTGAACAGACCACAGAAGCAGAAAGGACCACTATCTTCTCTCCCCATAAGCCTTCTCCTGATGATTCAGAGACAAATAATGCAAAAAGCACTGAGAATTCAGTGTTAGCCATTCTCATGACTATCATTTTATCAATATTTGGGGAGCCCATTACTCACTGGGCCAGTTATCGATTGATTGTCTCTTAATTCCAATATTTATCAGCTGGCATGAGGTCAGGCCTTGTCAGTAGAGGGTGCTGGAGGGACACGGCAAGTTAGGGGTTTCTCTCCAGATTCCAGTGCTTTGTTCCTGTTTGCACTGGGCTGTGACCAGCAGGTGGCTGTCACTCCCCTCCACCTTGTAGCTGGCCACCTCTAGCACTTCCTTGAGCTCAGCTAGGGACATATCATTTAGCCCAAGTAAGATGTATTGAAAATATGAAATAGAATCATGATTTTTCCCTTAATTGACCGTCTATTCAGAAACTCTGCAAATGAAAATAGAAAGATGCAAAACAGAGCAAGTGTTGTTTGTGTGTGTGTGTGTGTGTGTGTGTGTTTGTTTGTTTGTTTTGAAAAGCCACTTTCAGTCCTACTGGGGGAAAAATGATCAAAAGGCATTAAAGTTCATCTCATAAGGGGTGCCTCAGTGGCTCAGTTGGTTAAGCAGCTGACTTCGGCTCAGGTCATGATCTCACTGTTCCTTGAGTTCAAGCCCTGCGTCGGGCTCTGTGCTGACAGCTCAGAGCCTGGAGCCTGCTTTGGATTCTGTGTCTCCCTCTCTCTGCTCCTCCCCCACTCATGCTCTGTATCTCTCATTAAAAAAATTTTTTTAGGGATGCCTGGGTGGCTCAGTCCGTTAAGTGTCCAACTTCAGCTCGGGTCATGATCTCGAGCCCCACATCCAGCTCTGTGCTGACAGCTCAGAGCCTGGAGCCTGCTTCAGATTTTGTGTCACCCTCTCTCTCTCTGCCCTTCTCCCACTTGTACTCTGTCTCTCTCTCTCTCTCTCTCTCTCTCTCTCTCTGTCTCTTAAAAATAAATAAAGATTAAAAAAAGTTTTTAAATAAAGTTCATCTCATAAAAATTCATTCAGAAAATTGAAGAAACAAGTCCGGAAACAGAAGGAATCATTCAACCTTCAAGATGCAGAATCAAGGCAAGTGGTATTTGTTGCCTAGAAACTACTCTGGTCCAGGGTATGTCAGTTAGCTTTTTTTTTTTTTTTTTTTAATCACCCCAGACACAGTGGCTTGAAATAATGACTATTTTGTAGCTCCTGATTCTTTGGGACCATTGTGGCTGAGCCCAGCCAGACAGCTCAGTTTTTGTTGATCTCACCTGTGGTGACTCTTCCAGCTGCAGTCAGCTAGTGGGGTGACTGGGGGCTGTTTGGTCTAGGGTGGTTTCCCTCACATGTATGTCTGGCTGGCAGTTGGCGTAGGTGGCTGGGGTAATGGCTCTGAACTGGGCCATATGTCTACCGCAGGCCAGCCCAAGCTTGTTCACATGGCAGTGCTCACAGCGTTGCCAGGAAGGGTTAGTTAATCTCTTCTCTTGAAGAAAAAAAAAAGGGGGGGGGGGCGCCTGGGTAGCTCAGTCGGTTGAGCATCTTGATTTCAAGACTTGATTTCAGCTCAGTTTGTGGGTTTGAGCTTTGCATTGGGCTCTGCCAAGGAGCCTGCTTGGGATTCTGTCTCCCTCTCTTTCTGCCCCTCCCACGTTCGCTCTCTCTCTCTCTCAAAATAAATAAAAACAATTTTTTAAAAAATTTATAAACACCTCCTCCTGTGACTTTGCACGGTTCTTAGGCAATGCCAGCCCTCCTGAGCATGGCCTACTGGGCCAGGCCCCGCCCACCACATCCAGCCTCGCTCCCCTCATTTTGCTCTCTCCATTCCAACAACATTGGACTTCAGGGCCATGCCTCCTGTCCCCCCCAGAGCTCTGCAACCTATTTTCCTATTGCCTGGAAGAGTCCCTTCTCCTAGTCAGGTTAGTGAGTAATTTATTCAGAAAATCTTAGTTCAAGCATCCACTTCTTCCAGGAAGCCTTTCTTGAAAACCCTGGCCAGGTTAGTCCTGTTTTACTTTCTTAACGTATCTCTCTTGTGATTTTTCTTCAGAGCACTTAGTACAGTTTTAAGTTTACTTGCAACTAATAACAAGAGCCAACAAGAGCCAATCAGCGCTCACTCGGTGCCCGGGGCTATTCTAAGAACATCAGCCGTGTGTGTTCATTTGATTCTCATGAGGCACAGAAAGTGGAGAAAATTGCTCAAGTTCACACAGTTGGTAAGTGCTATAGGCAGGACCCAAACCTGTCAGTCTGGTTCCAGAGCTAACATCTTAACCACTCTGGTGTGCTCCCTCCCTCTGAAGTGGAGAATTTGCCTCTCCCCTACCAAACTGCGAGGCCTTCGGTGGTAGATATTCTGTGTTACAGACTGAATTGCGTCCCCTCCAAAATTCCTGTGTTGAAGCCCTAACCCACCACGCAGCTGTATTTGGGGAGAGGGCCTTTAAGGAGGGAATTAAGGTTAAATGAGGTCATAGACACTTGTGGGGATGAGCACTGAGTGTTATGTGGAAACTAATTTGACAATAAACTATTTGTAAAAAAAAAATAAAATAAAATAAAAATAAATGAGGTCACAGAGTAGGGCCTTCATCCGGTAGGACAAGAATCCTCATGTCTTAGTCCTCTCAGGCTGCTATAATAGAATACCATGGGCTGGGTAGCTTATAAACAACAGAAATCTATTTTTCTGGAGGCTGGGATGTCCCAGATCAAGGCACTGGTGGATCTGGTATTTGCTGAGAACCTACTTTCTGGTTCATGAATGACGGTCTAACTTACTGTAATGTCACATGGTAGAAGGGGCAAGGGAGATCTCTGGGGCCTTTTTTATAAAGGCGCTAATCCTATTCGTAAGGGCTCCACCCCCTTATGACCTCATCACCCCCCAAAGGCCCCATCTCCGAGTATCACTGGGGGTTAGGTTTCAATATATGAACTGACACAAACATTCAGCTTACATGGCATCTTGTAAAAAGAGGAAGAGACAAAAGGAGTGTGCGTGCAGAGGGGAGGCCATGTGAGGGCACGGTGAGAAGGCAGCCGTCTGTAGGCCAAGGAGAGAAGCCTCAGGAGAAACTAACTCCATTGGCAGTTTGATCTTGGACTTCCAGCCTCCAAAACTGTGGGAAATAAATTTCTGTTCTTTAAACCACCCCCTTGGGGTGCCTGGGTGGCTCAGTCGATTAAACGTCAACTTTGGCTCAGGTTGTGATCTCATGCTTTGTGAGAGCTGACAGCACCGAGCCTGTTTCGAATTCCCTGTCTCCTTCTCTCTCTGCCCCTCCCCTGCTTGCGCTCTCTCTCTCTCTCTCTCTCTCAAAAATAAACATTAAAAGAAATAAACTACCCCATCTATAGAACTTTGAGAGGGCAGCCGAAGTACATGTGCATTGGTCTCTTCTTGTTTTTTTTTAAATGTTTTTTATTTATTTCTAGGAGAGAGAGACAGCGCGAGCAGGGGAGGGTCAGAGAGAGAGGGAGTCACAGACTGAAACAGGCTCCAGGCTCTGAGCTGGCAGTCAGCACAGAGCCCGACGCGGGGCCCGAACCCACGAACCGTGAGATCATGACCTAAGCGAAAGTCAGACGCTTAACCGACTAAGCCACCCAGGCGCCCCTGCATTGGTCTCTTCTTATTTGCCATTATGTACTTTGTACCAAGCACCATGCCTAGCACATAGCAGGTACTGCAAAAATATATACTCAGCTGGAAAGTCTTCACTCGCTGTTCTCCCTCTCCTACCCCTGGCTTAAGCGTCCCTTCTGGGCTTTAGTTGGTGCACTTTTCATTTGGAAGGATATGTTTTGAGGTCTAATTCCTTTCTGGATCTAAAGATTTAAAAGGGGCTGAATCTGCTCCAGGACTCAACACAGATGGTATATACCATTGGAGTTTAATAAATACTTGACTGAATGTAAGTCTTCTGACCTCCACACACAAGTCCTGGATGGAGAGCAAGAGAGCTTGAGTTCTAAGCTTCATCTCTAAATTCCTGAGCAACCGTGGGACACTGAAACCTCACAAGTAATCATGGCTTTGTGTTTCTCCAGAGATCAGAGCTTGGGGAAAAAGTCTTTTATGCTCTAACAACCATAAAGTCCAGGGTCATTTTTACATGTTAGGAAAACCCGTGCAGTTGAGCTGAGCTCCTGAGTCTTACCCATCTGCCTAGCTCTAGCCAGACTCTTGCTATATCTCAAACATGCTAACTTCACTTCTGTCTCAGGGCCTTTGCACTTGCTATCTCTTCTGAGAACACACTTCCCCCAGAAGTTTTCATTGCAAATAACAACCTTAATTTTCAATGTTTATGCCAAAGTCAAGGAGGGGTGATGGTGACTGCAAGAAAGAAACGCAGTGTCAGGGCACTGGAGATAATAAGAGATGCCACTATTCTATTAGTTCATTTAATTCTCTCGAGTCTTGAAAATGGTTTACTGTCGTTTTCCCCATTTTGCAAATGAATAAATTGAGGCCAGGAGAGGTTAAGTAACTTGTTAAATGTCTCACAACTAGAAAGTAGCAGGGCCAAGATACGCATCTAGGCGATTTGGATCCAATGTCCAGCTTCTTAACCACAAACTTTCTTGCCTCTCAACATGCATTAAAGCTTAATGAACACAGGGACTGGCATGGGGGCATTGCTCAACAAGGAGTAGTCATTTCTCTACTCCCGTCAGATATTTTACTCTCCTAATTTCACAGTCCAACCCCCAGAGCCAAGCTCTCCCTAGTCCATCTTGCAGAGCCCAGAGTCCCTCAGTCCACTTTCTTATGCCTGCACAAGCTAGGTAGCTAGATTTGAGGGCTCCACAGGTTCTCGGGGTTCCCATCTAGGCTCCACCTTTCACTAGCCCTGTAAACATAGAAATGTTACATTCCTGCCTGGGTCTCAGCTTCCTCACCTGTAAAGTGGGGACAATAACAACCCCTGTGTTCAAGAATTATTAAAGGGTTTCGGTGAGATGATGCATGCAAAATGGTTTCCACCTTGCCTGGCTCATAAAAATGGCTCAATAAATTGTAGCATTTATGATTAGAACTTCTCAGTGAGAATCTCCCAAAGGTTCTGGGGCTGGGAAATACACTGCCAACCACCTTGAGGCCCAAAATTGGGACCGGATGAGCTCAGTGTCTGTAAACAAGGTTGGCTGGGTGAGAGGACTCCCCACCTGATCCAACCCAGGATCCACCAGACAAGTACTTCCTGGAGGCAATATGGTTCAGGGGAATAATCTCTTGGACCTGATAGACCTGGCTCTGAATTCTAGCTCTGATTTCTCCTCAAGACCTCAGTTTCTTCATCTGCCAAATGGGAAGAGACAGACTAGTGTTTGAGCAGCAGGCAAAAGTTTATTAGACTATAAGGTTAGAAAGGAAGAATAGCATGAAAGCTCTCTTTACAGAGAGGGGACATTCAAAAGTGAATGCCCTGGGAAGAGAGTAGTCTTAAGAATAATTAAGGATGTGAGTTTGGATTCAGAAAGTTATGTAATATTCATTGTACTCATTGCTCAGCCACAGCCTGGCTTTGTGAGCTGAGTGTCTTCACCTCTCTGAACCTTGGCTGTCTGTTCCAATGGTGGTGTCACCATTCCTATTCGTGGGGTGGCTATGACGATTTTCCAGGACCACGTGTGCCACATTCTGGACCTTGAATCTGTTACAACGGGAGGCAGTATATACCAAGAGTTAAGAGTTTAGGCTCTGGGGGCGCCTGGGCGGCTTAGTTGGTTGGGCGTCTGACTTCGGCTCAGGTTATGATCTCACGGTTCATGAGTTCGAGCCCCGCGTTGGACTCCGTGCTGACAGCTCAGAGCCTGAAGCCTGCTTCAGATTCTGTGTCTCCCTCTCTCTGCTCTTGTCCCGCTCATGCTTTGTCTCTCCTTCAAATGCAAATAAACATTAAAAAGAGCTTGGTCTCTGGAGTTGGACTGCAACAGGCCTCGTTCAAATTCCAGCTTGACAATTAGTCCTGGTGAGATCTTAGGGAAATGAATTTCTTCTCACAACCTCAATTTCTTTATCTGTGAAGTGAGAATAACAGCAGTAAATACCCTGATAGAGTTTGCTGTAAGAATTCCATTAGAGGATGCACGAAAAGCACTTAAAACTGGCCTGGTTCAGTGTAAATGGCCAAGTAAGTGGCAAAGATATTATGAGAAAGTTTTGTTCTGTTTTGGTTTTTACTTTAGAGAGAGAGCATATGCAAGAGGAGGAGAGGGGGAGAGGGAGAAAGAGAGAGAATCTTAGGCTCCACGCTCAGAGCTGAGCTAGATGCAGGGCTCCATCCCACAATCCTGGGATCATGATGACCTGAGCCAAATCAAGAGTCAACCGACTGAGCCACCCAGGCACCCATGAGGATGATTTTTAAAATATCCTCTCCCAGAATGCAAATGCATTTACCCAAAAGTTTGAGGACTTGAACATATGTACTGAGCGAAGCCTTCAGGATCAGATAAAAGTCCAAAACCCAAACCAAAAACCCCTCATGTATGGATGAGGTAAGCCAGGGCCGAGGTGATCACATCAGGACCCACCCCCATCTGCAAGATCAGCCCTACTTATCACAGTGTAGCTCGAATGCCGGACTCTCACGAGAACAAGGTCGGAGTCCCAGCAATGCCCGTTCTCGCCATGGGCGACAAATAACCCTCGGAGGTTAACCGGCAGAGTAATCTGCTCCCTCACAGGGTTATTTAGGAGTCAGTGAGATGATGCACACAGCGCGGCACACCAAAGGGTTCAGTGAGCGGGAGCTGCTGTTTCTACTGCTGTAACAGTACCTGCGCCTGTCTTTTTCAGCTTTTTGGGGGGTTTGCACCGGCCGGCTGGCCACTCGCCTCAGTCTGTCTCCATCCCGACTCAAAGCTGCAGCTGCTGTCCCAGGCCCTCCGCAGGAGGGTCCTCCTGTCCCCGTGTTCCCTCCCCAGCTCCTCAGCTAGCTGCGGGGAAGTAGGCGCCAGACAACACTCCGCCGAGCCCTGGACAGAGCTTTTGAAGCACGGAGACAGAACTCCCAACTACAGCCTGAAACCGTTGGGCTGGTCTCCCGCCTCCCGCCCCTCTGATCAATCAAAAGAGAAGAAGCAAGCCTCCGGACCAATCATAAGTGGAAGCGGTCGAGCAATGCCCGCCTCCTTAAAGCGCCCTCGCTCCTCATTGGGTGTGTCCGAGCACAAACGGCAAGGCTAAGCCACTTAGAAGAGAGCGGAGCTAGCCAATCAGCAGGACAACCGCAGCGGAGCTCGTGGGAGGAAAAAGGCACAGGCTCACCGACCGGCTCTGCTCGAGCTCGCCGCCGGTCAGCACGGAAGCCCTTCCTGGGTAGAAAGCCAGCTGGCTGGGCTCTTAGCCCTGACCAATTTAATGGCAGGGCAAAGCAATGGACCATTCTCTCTGGTGTGTTGGCCGGGGGCAGGGGGAGCTGGTACGTGAAGTGCGCTGTTAACTCAGGCTCAGCAGACAGGCAATGAGCATTTGAAGCGCGTGCATCTAGACCAATCACGGGTCAAGGCACTGCCCCTCTGGTGCCTCCCCGGTCCCCGCGTACTTCCAGGTGAGGCAGTGCGTCCTGCAGCCAATCAGTGGTGAAGCAGGGCGAGAAGCGGGAAAGGGGAGCTGCCTACAGGCGCCTGAAGCCAAGCTGGCTCCTGGGGGCCTCCCAAACAATCACAGACATATATCTCATAGACTGTCAGGGATTGAGAGAGAGGTGAGAGGGTTTGCAACGAGAGCCACTCAGGGTGGCAAAGACAGGAGCAAAGAATTGGTGGTATCCTGGGCCCTTGCAGAGGCAGATTCCAAGGCTGTTGGCGAAGGAGGTTCAGGGCCCAGTCTTTTCACAGCGAGGGAAAGAAAGAGCAAATTCCGCAGCCAATTAGAAGGGGAGGAGGGCGGGCTGGAGGGTAATATCTCAGTCTTAGAGACCTGAAACCCGAGTCCGCGGACCAACTGGACTCAAGGTCCTGCCACTCCGCACAGCAAGCTGGGCAGGAGGGAGCTCCGCAGCCAATCCGCGGTGGGTGCGAGGCTGGGAGAGGAGCAAGTGGAGCTGTCCTAGGTGCCTCCTAGGGTAGTGAGCGTGCTTGTTTGATGCGGCCAACGCTGCAGCCAATCAGCGTCCGTCTCAGAATCCAGGGAGACAAGCGACCTGTGCACGCGCTCGGGCTTCGAGCTCGCTCGTGACCTCTCGTCGCTCCCTACTTTCTAACGGACACTTGATCTTGCACCGCCCTCAGTACATGTGAGGCTGCGGGAAGAGGAGCAGGGTCTGAGTCGGTGAGTGCCATGGTTTTTCTTACACTTCAAGCCAAGCTGGGGTGTGGGAGCTTCAGTGGTCCCTGTGAGAGTCAAGAATTGAGGGCTGAGGACTTTAGTCCCTGGAGGCTCCCTTTGCCCTGGCAAGGCTGGAAACGGGGCCTCCTGGGCACCCTTGGACCCAAGCTGGGCAGAGGCTAGGCCAACATGCCCTATGAGTTGGTCCATGGTCCCTGAGGCTAACTTGATTTGGACGTTTATTGTGGGGCAGTTGAAGGCCCTTGGAGCTCTGCATGGTGTCATTGGCCATAAGGTATGGCCTCTGAACTGTGAGAGGTTGTCTGAGGTCTCTGGACTGAGTCTGGATGCAGCGACTTGAAAGGAGAGACCCGTGACTCTCCAGAGGTTGTTGGTAGTCACTGGCCAAAAGATGAAACTAATGTGCACTTGAGAGGTTTTCTGGAGTCTTTGGATCCAGCCTGGGCTGAAAATGAGTGTTGCCAGGGTTGAAGCCCGATGGGAAGTTGTCAAGGGCTATTGCATCCAGGCTGTGCTGAGAATATGTGGCTGCAAGGCTTTTTTTTTGGGGGGGGGGTGTCACTGGATTCCAGGTTGACATGCTGTTAGCAGGTTTTCCAGTATCGGGTCCAGGTTAGACAGCCTGGCCCAGAAGGTTAGGCCCATGGTCGTCTGGAGATTCTTGAGGAGGGAGTGTCTGAATCTCAGGTTGTTTGACCTCCATGAAATATTATTGCCATGTGATGTCTCTAGACAAAAACCAGGGCTGGGTCATGTTTGGAGCCTTTCGGTCCCTGTCCCCACTCTTCTCCAAACTCTGGTCATTCCCAGAAGATACCAAGCTATAAAAATGGGGCCAGATCCATAAGGAAGATGGCTCTTGTACTGGAGCATAGAAAGACATATGTGAGATATCCTGCTCCTTAGGAAATCATGCAGGCTGTCATTATAGAAAATTTTTTATACTAATGGGGCAGGGTGTTTATATCTAATTTTACTCAGTTGCTCAAGTTCTATATGGTATTAAAGCTTTCAGAATGCTTTCATGTACACCCAGAGTTCTTGGGTGGGGGATCCAAGCAAGTGGTCTATGAGTGGCTTTCTGGAGGTTTTGAACTCCTGGAAATGATAAGGAAAATTGTATGCACGTTGTATTGGGAGGGGGTGCAAAGCAGCCACATGGATAAGCAACAAGTATCTAACCTGTCCAAGGACTGACTGCAGAACAATCTGTGAATCCCTTGTCATTCACATGCAAAATGGTATGAATATCTACAACTTTCTGATGTACACAGTTGATTCCATGGCTTACAGTTTTAAGATGGGGGCACCCTTGATTGATGAGGTTAAGAATCATTGGAGTAAAGTAGGCTGCTGTACTGTTTACAGGGCCTAGGCAAGACTAGAAATGATGTCCCCTTTTCTTCCCACACCTGATGTTGGTGCACACTTCAAGGCATCTCATATACTAGACTGCATTTCTGAGCTCAGTCTACCTACCAGGGCTTGGGATGTACACCATCACACAGTTCATTCTCATGAGTATAGACCTGGGGTTGAGGGCCATGTAGGTTCTGGAAGTGGGCCATTTGGGCAAGGAGGTTCAGGACTCCAAGCTTCCAGAGCATGGCCTAGAGTTGAGGGATACATGTTCTAGGTGGGCTCTTCCTAGGTGTCCTTGGGATTCTTGGCCCAAGGGGAGGGACATAGCCAGAGGGGATCAGAGTGAGGTCTTCTTCCTGGGTTTAAGGAAATATTGGTATACAGTACTGGTATTCAAGACAGCTCCTGTGAGGAAGTTGGGGGTCTCAGAAGAGTTAGCTCCGTATTAGGGCTGAAGAAAAAGGCCGTCCACAGGGAGGATGCAGTGGAACCTAAGTTGGGTTTTTTTTTCTTTTTTCTTGTTTTTTACTTCTAGTTCTTTTTCCACTCGATCCATAAAAGATATGCTACGATAGGGTCTCTATTGCCTAGATTCAGCTCACTGGCTATGATTATATCTGGTTCTTGGGTTATATGAAGCACAGATTTAAGGGAAGAAACTAATTTACTCCATGGTGTCTCTTCTTTGGTTTATATTGGATGTACTTAACTAGAAAGAGTGAGCATTTGAAAGTTTATGTAAGATTTAGATAACTGGTCTTAAATCTGTATTAAATGCTGTGGAGAGTTTAACCATCTTAATTTGCAGAAAGAGTTGTGTTCCTGGAGAGCAGAAAGTTCATAGAATTTTTCTAAATTGAATCTTGTTTACCTTGGTTTTGGAGGTACTCAATATTCAAAGTAAGTGAGATAGAGATGCCTGGGTGGCTTAGTCAGTTAAGCATCTGATTCTTGACCTCAGCTCAGGTCTTGACCTCAGAGTTGTGAGTTCAAGCCCTGTGTTGGGCTCTGCACTGGAAGCCTACTTAAAACAAACAAACAAATAATGGGAGAACATTTTTCATAAAACAAGTCATCATCCCTCTAATTGGTCTATTCTGATGACTTAGTTTTAATTATATTTGAAGAGAATCCATACCTGTATTGCTGTGTTGACATTTTTATATCAAGTTGGGGTGTACCTGCAGGGGCTTATGAAGGAGTTTATCATCATGCCTATCAGTAAGAATTTAAAATATCAGATTTTAGGGGCGCCTGGGTGGCTCCGTTGGTTAAGTGTCCAACTCTGGCTCAAGTCATGAACTCATGGTTCATGGGTTCGAGCCCCACATTGGGCTCTGTGCTGACAGCTCAGAGCCTGGAGCCTATTTCAGATTCTGTGTCTCCCTCTCTCTCTGACCCTCCCTGCTCATGCTGTCTCTCTCTCACTCTCTCTCTCAGAAATAAATAAGACATTAAATATATATATATATATATATCAGATTTTAAACTTTATTTAGTAATGTATTAGGACTAAGAGGCAAAAATCATACCTCCACAAACTTCCTTCCAGTTATATGCTACCTAATCTCTTCTACCCACTCTACCCTCTCCCAGGATGCAGGCTACAAGCCTCATGGTTTCCTGTGTCCACCCCACAAGACAACTGCAAGTGATTTCTGGAGTCAACCTGGGAAGTAGAAGGTGGACAAGAGTTTTGAGACTGTGAAAGGCAGACCTTTTAAGAATAGACAATTAGTTAGCAGTGTCCCTACCCTTCCAAATCAAAGTGCAATCTGTTCGTGCTCCTGCTGTTATTGCTCAATGCAAGAAGTCTTGGGCTGTGTAGCCAAGAATGTAGGTAGAGAGAAGGGCTTGGAGTGTCACCAGCCTGAGGGCTAAGGTGTGGAGATGCCTCTAAGGGGGTGGTCTCTAAAAGGACATCCTTAGGTCTAGTTCAGGTAGACACCAGATGGGAGGCAAAATGAGGCTGCCCATTCTTGGAGGTTTTTGTTCACTGGATGGGGAATCTCCTTGCCCTTTCTCCTCCAAGTTTCCTGGAAGCCTGCTGGCACTCCCTGTGAACTACACTTGGCTTACAGAGAATGCTGCCCTTTGAGCACAGTTTCCAACATTCTTGATCATCAGTGAAGCAGATCATGCCAGTGAGAGAGCTGAGTCATAGGCACATGAAGTAGGTCTGGGAGGCAAGGGGTGATGATGTAATCATCCAGACCCCTGTACCTTCCTTCTACACTTGGGGTTTCTCTCTCATGGCTTTCCCCACTTATTCCGTGTCTCCAGGGATTGTATTTCTGTGTTGAAGAAAGGATGCTTCTCTCTGTATACATACATATCAGGGATTGGTGCTTTTATATGTTCAGGACAAGTGTCTTTAATATGGATGTCTAGTGAGTCCCTGGGTGCGGTTGCACCAGGAGTTAGAAAGCTCAGAAATGGAAAATATTTAACGTTCAGAGTAGCACATGAATACAGTCTGTCCATTTGCATTTTCCCTTTCACTCTGACTCATCTTCCCCTCTCCCCACCCTATTATTGCCCCTCCACCAGCCCCACCCATTGGCACACCCTGTCTATATAGGAAGGATTAACATCTGCCTGCACCCAAGCTAGAACAAGAAGTAGAGGGAAGGCATGTTTGGTCTGGAGGGAGAAAGTAGAACACTGGTCTGAGTATTTTGGGGTCCTGAGCCAAAAGGAGAAACAGAAGTGTAGAGACACAACATTTGGGTCTAGAAGCAGACCAGAGTCTAAGGGAGAAGTATAGGGGGAACCAGACTGTGTCATGTCACCAGAGCAGCCTACCAGTGCCTGACTTGCGCATCTTCCAGTTATTTATTGGGCATATATGATGCAGCAGGCACATATCATAAATGATCTCTCTACATTTGTTGAAAGAATGGAAAATGTGCCACAGGATGGGGGATAATGCAATAATAAAAAACAGAAAAAGAAATTTGAGTCTCTCAGACCTCATCCTTTCCCCAGGTTAACAAGCACTAAAGTGTGAAAACAGGGGAAATCTCCTGAGAGCTTGACCCTTTTGGCAGGAAGTGAAAGAAACCCCGGAGTTCTGATTTCAGAGAAATGTCATTTGTCATCAACCCAAGAAAAGGGAGTTTTCTCTTCGAAGACCACCGCAGGCCCTTCCTGGGGTTGCCCCCTTCAAAGCTTGATGGAGAATCTGAGTCATTTGCACATTCAGTCCCCAGTGGTGGCCCAGATGACAGGGGTCATTTCCACAGAGCAGTTAAAGCTTCCTAGTACTAAGTCAAGGTGAGGAAGGACAAGGCATGCTTTTGGCCCTCTTTCATGCTCTCCTTGGAATCCAGATGTTTCAGTCCTTTTTACTTCTGAGGTAGTAGAAACAGCTTCCAGCTGCTGGAGCTCTACTGATGCTTCTCAGAAGCAGAATTAATACTATTTGAATGATGTACAAACCACTTTTGCATTTATCATGTCATTTTATCTTTACCCTCACCTCCAAATGAGGTAAGCAAAGGTTACCCCTATTTCATGGATGAGGTAACTGAGGCTCAGGGAGGCAACTTGCCCAAGGTGACTCAACTAGTAAATGGCAGAGATGAGGCTCAAATGCAGGTCTGATTATTCCAAACTCCTTGTTGCCTCAGAACTTTTTTTTTTAAAGATTTTTATTTTATTTTTTAAAGTACTCTCTACACCCAACATGGGCCTCAAACCTGCAACCATGGAGAGACCATGGGTAGTATGCTCTACCGACTGAGCCAGTTGAACTTCTTTGACTCTAGAAGTTCACAAATGAAATTAGGAGCCAGGCAGAATGTCTTGAATCTGGAAGTAGGGAGGGTGTTCTCTCCTTTGGGGTGAGGGGGGGTGGTGTGAAGCCAAGCCAGGGTTATAAAACCACACCCTCTTGGGGGACTGTAGCAGACTAGTACTTGGGACACCCAATGGAAGACTGTGAGGTCAGGGGCGTGGCTAGCTCCAGGGGGCCCCCAGGAGCCCCAACAGCAGTTCAGAGCATGCGGTGTCCAGGAGGAAGCTACAACTGGTGAGTGGTGGCTTCTCCCCAGCTGAGACTTTTCTCCCATTACACCCCCTTTTCTGTTCACTTCCTGCCAAGTAGCCTTCTTCCTGAGGTGTCCAAGCAGTAATTCTCCCAACAAGGGTTCTTACAGTGAGCCCACACTTAGGCGTATGCCTGCTGAGACACTTAGTTCTGTCTCTCTTAGTATTTGGGTTCCCAGTTCTCTTCTTTAAATCCAATGTGGTAGTTTTGATCTGTGATAATTTTCCACCTTGTTTGGGGCTCTATCTATTCTTTGCTTTTGGTTTTTGGAAAACAAAATTAAACCATCTCCTTATCCTAATCTGGAGAGGAAATAGCCTCCCCCCTGATAGTTCCCATTTCTCTTTCTCCCACTTCCTCAGGGGTCAACTCTTCTCCAAAATCTCTCTCCATCCTTGAGTTGGGAACCTTCTCTTCTGTGGCTTCTGCACCTGCTCTCTCAACCCACTGGATGGGATTCTTTGATCTCTTCTAGGTCCTTCTCTGAGGACGTGTTCTAGAAGTTTCAGCTGTAGGGAGATAATCGATTGATGCCTTAGAGCATGCCCTCCTGCAGCTATGACCTCAGTCTCGCTGCCCTTTCTGACTCTCAGGACTACTCAGCTCCATGTGATGGGCTTGGGGTGGGGATGAGGGGGTGGCACGCTAGCTTTCTAAACTCTCCCATGAAGCAGTGTCTTGCTCCATCCCTAAGTGCCAGGGCTGAGTGAGTCTTACTGGTGATCTCTTTGGAAAGAAGAAAGCCTGGCCTGCTCCAAAGTCTTTCCCTACAGAAAGGCTTGAAGGAGCACAAGTATCAACCTCTGCTATCTTTCAAGTCAGAGAGACTGCCAATTGACTGGACCCATCTTATACTAGCCTTAAACCCGCCATTTGATATGGTTGCTAACCGCCTGGTCCTTACTCTTTTAAGTCCTGAACTTGGTCTAATTTCCATCCTCCTGCCATCCTCACCCTCATCCCTACCCCCTGGTCTGTTATGATTCTGGATAAACTTAGATCCTCTTGTGGGTTAGTTTATGTGCCTCATTCAGGACACAAGAGAGCTCTGAACCAGCAACTCACTCTTTTTCCCCTCACCTCCACAGGCTTGAGAATATGCTGTTGCTCTCTCCCCTTTCCACCATGGACCCCACACTGTGGCCTTTCTTTCAGATCCTCTGAGATTGGTACCCAGGCCAGGCACCATGCCCTTGTTCCGGACGAGACTGCCTAGCCCCTATGGCTCTGATCGGCTGGTACGGCTAGCAGCCAGGCTCCGGCCAGCACTGTGTGATGCCCTGATCACTGTGGGGAGCCAGGAATTCCCTGCCCACAGCCTGGTGCTGGCAGGTGCGAGCCAGCAGCTGGGCCGCAGGGGCCGCTGGGCTCTGGTGAAAGGCATCAGCCCTTCTACCTTTGCCCAGCTTCTGTATTTTGTTTATGGGGAGACTATAGAGCTGCAGCCTGGGGAACTGGGGCCCCTTGAGGAAGCGGCCAGGGCCTTGGGGGTGCAGTCCCTGGAAGACGCTTGCAGGAGGGCTCGGTGGGATGGGGTTAGAGAGCTGGGTCCAGGGCTGAGGGAACATCAGGAGGAGCCAGAGAAACCCACAAGGGATTCTGAGAGAGGACGGGGGGGACCTGGAGAGCAGAGACCAGAAAAATTTGTTAGCACCGGTGGAAGAGAATGGGAGACACTGTATGAGCAAAGGCCACCAAGAGAGAGCCCTGAGCTAGCAGAGCCAATGCAGGAGGGTCGGGGGGAGCAGATGAGATCAAAGGAGAAAATCAAGCAATCCCCTCTTGGCCGTGGGGGAATAGATGGAAAGCAAGAAGTGATTATGTGGGTGACAGAGAGTCCAGGGGTCTCTGAGGAAAGACTACGGGAGTTCCCTGGCCCCCTTCCCCCACCAGGTTCCCTCCAAACCAGCATCATCCCTAGGCCCTGGTGGGCTGAGACCCCTTGGTTCGGGGAGGGCCAGCCTGCCCTGTGGAGCATCCTGCTGTTGCCACCCAGATATGGCACCCCCTTCTCCCATAGCACCCCCATCACTGGAGCCTGGCAGGAGGTCTGGCCTCAGGACCAGAGGTGAGTGAAGAGCCTAGTGGAAGACCTCCCTGGCTGGGAGGGAGTGGCTCAGGATAGGCAGCAGTGATGGGTGGAAGGGCACCACATCTCTTATCTCTACTGTACATTTCCTGAGCTGCTGATAGGACAAGAAGCTTTCACCACAGGGGAAGTCAGAGCCCCGTCCCCGAGGAGGACTCCTGACACCTCCCTCCCCAGGAAGGGTTTGGTCAGGTTTCGCCAAGGCTAACTCTTCCCCACCCCATCCCCAGGATCCCACTGTCCCTGAATGCTGAGAAAGGTCTCTGGAACCAGAATCAGTCGGGCTCCTCCAGTCCTGCCCCAGGTAAGCCCCGCAGTGCCCTGTACAAATATTATAACAGGATCTCTCTCCTGAGGCTAGAGATCGAGAAATCCAGCCCCAGTAGGGCACCTACTTCACTCCGCTCCCTCCAGGTTCCCTCCCCAGGGCTCCGAAAAGCTCAGCCCTGGGGAGATGGAAGAGTCTAATCAGAGGTACACAGGTGAGTAGGGTGAGGGCACCTTTGCCTTCAACCCCACTGTAGCTCCTGATGTCTTGCCTGGGAGCACCAGTGATGCAGCTCTGGGATCCCCAGCCCTACCTTTTCCGTCCCCACAGGTGCACTTGCAACCCGTGTGGATCAGGTGAGCACAGCAGGCCCACCTCACCAACAGCCTCCTCCACCCCCTCCTGCTCGGTCTCGGCCCTATTCTTGTTCTGTCTGTGGAAAGAGGTTCTCACTCAAGCATCAGATGGAGACACACTACCGAGTCCACACAGGTATGGGCCCCCCGCCCACTGCGAATTATCTGCTCCCTTACAAACTCCTGTCTGTCCCTGAATCCCTCTGTTTCCTAGGCTTCCACACAATTCCCTTGTCCAGTCGCCCAGATCAACCCCTAGGACAGCCTTCGCCTCTTCTTTCCTTCACCGGCCTCCTTCTCCACTTGCCCTAGGAGAGAAGCCCTTCTCCTGTAGCCTATGTCCCCAGCGCTCCCGGGACTTCTCAGCCATGACCAAACACCTGCGGACGCATGGGGTCGCACCCTACCGCTGCCCTCTGTGCCGGGCCGGCTGCCCCAGCCTAGCCTCCATGCAGGCGCACATGCGCGGCCACTCGCCCAGCCAGCTCCCACCTGGATGGACCATTCGCTCCACATTCCTCTACTCCTCCTCTTCGAGGCCATCCCGGGCCTCGACTTCTCCCTGTAGATCCCCTTCTTCCACCACCTGACAGTGTCGGTACCTTCTTTGGCTTCACCCAACAACACAATAAAAGAATGAGAGACGGGCCGCCGGGCTGGCTAGGCTTCTGACCCGGCACCGCAGGTACGGCAGCCTAGCGTGTTTGGGTCCAAGAAGCACCGCAGCCAAGGGTGCCGGGAGCCTTCTCCCGGATGACCGCGGGCCCTAGAAGCCTGGGCAAGCGAGTCCGTGTGGGGTGTGGGCAGTGCAGTTTGCATGAATGAAAATTAACGGTGCGGGGACTGGCGATTTCATCACCAAAATAAAGAGTTTCCTGTGCCCTCCTCTCAGAACAAGTCTGAATCCAGACTTCAGTCTGTGCGCAGGGGGAGAGGGAAGGAAGGATAACCTTGCCCCTTGTCCTGTAGCGGCCCCTGGTGGCCGTGCATCCGCTGTCGGCGGGAGTGTGGGGGAGTGAGGGCGGGTGAGGGGAGGGACACCTCCATCTCCCGGGTCTCCCAGTCCTTCCCCAGAGGTAGGGGCCCGCGAGGCCACGAAGTCCAGGCTGACTTAGCAGCAAGCCCTGTGGGGGGAGACACCCTGTGAGACACCAAGTTACCCGCCCCTTCCACAGCAAGCAACGGCGCGCAAAATCTGAGTCTGGGACCCCCAGTCCAGGGCTCGAGGAACGTGTGCACTACCCTGCTTTCCGCCACCCGCCTCTACTCCTTGAACACAGGGTCCGCAAAGCCGCGGCCTCTCAAGCACCTCCCTTCATCCTGTGCTGAACGACCGCCGGGTCGCACCTCTAACTGATACTAATCCTTTGCCGCTGCCCCTTTCGCAGCCCACGCCTCCTACAGTCGCAAACTTCATTTCCCAGAGTCTTTGGGATTCCCAGGGTCTGAAGCCCATTGCACCCTGGGATTGGTAGTTCATGCGTGCCGCTGGTCTCTACAAAAAGAACGGGAGGAGTCTGGGGCGAGAACCACACCTCCCGGCAGCCCTGGAGGCGGCTTTCTGTGTCGGATAAGGACTCTATAGTCCCAGCTCTCGCGGCCCCAGCTCCCGGCGGAAGGAGCGAGGCGCCTGGACTACATTTCCCGGGGGTCCCTGCGCCTCACCCCTCTCGGGCCGCAACGCGGGGTCTGTGCTCTTCAGGCGCGGTGTAAGGGTGACGGGCCGACTGGCCTCGGACTCCCGCTCCCGTGGTGCCCCGCGCATGGTCGGCCCTGCCCCCGGCTCCAGCTAACCCCGCGGCGGCGCTAGTTGCTGTCGTGAGCCGCAGCCGCTCCGCCCCACCTCACCCTCCCCTCCCCCCGGCCCTGCGCACGGGCCGCCCCTCCCCCCGCCTCCCCGGCCCCTCTCACGGTGCCAAGATGGCGGCGGCGGCGGGCGGCGGCAGTTGCCCCGGGCCTGGCTCCGCGCGGGGCCGCTTCCCGGGCCGGCCGCGGGGCTCCGGCGGGGGCGGGGGCCGCGGCGGACGGGGCAGCGGGGCCGAGAGAGTGCGGGTAGCGCTGCGGCGCGGCGGCGGCGCGGCGGGGCCGGGCGGAGCCGAGCCTGGGGAGGACACGGCCCTGCTCCGTTTGCTGGGGCTCCGCCGGGGCCTGCGCCGGCTCCGCCGACTGTGGGCCGGCCCGCGCGTTCAGCGGGGCCGAGGCCGGGGCCGGGGCCGGGGCTGGGGCCCCAGCCGGGGCAGCGTGCCTGAGGAGAGCAGTGACGAGGAATCCGACGATGAGGTGAGGCAGTCGGAGGCGTCCCCAACGCCGGGCGGGGCGGAGGCCGGGGGGCTTCCGAGGGTCTGGGTCGCCCCGAGGGGTGGTGGGGGGAAGCGAGGTTCTCAGGGTCCCTGCGGAGGGATGGGGCCCTGCAGATAGGACTGGGAAGAGACAGGCTGCACGGAGCTGTCGGTGTAAAAGGCCTCTGAAAGTGCATAGAGAAGCCGGGGCTGCAGCTGGGCACTTGGGCCCGAGGCACATCCTGCTGAAGTGTCCTGGGCTGATGATCTTGGTAGTTGGCAAAGCTATGGCTGTAGAGGTTTGAGCGAGACGACTCTGGGTACTGCATGCCCAGCCAGTGGTGGTTGACAGCAGCAGCGTGGCTTTAGTGGACCCAGGCTAGGGCTCTCTGGGTGAGCTCTTGCCTGTAGGCTGCTCCGCCTTATAATTTCTGACACATCACTGGTTTTTCCCCAGTACCCCAGTACTTTCTCCTGAGGTGGAGAGATGGTAGCATGATGGAAGGCTTCGTCTCAGGGGCACAGATTGAAGAGAAATGGAATAAAGGCTGAGACTGGGAACTCTAGCAGGTCTGAGTTCAGCTCAGGATTTGTCCTCAGCCTCTCAGAAAAGTCAGGAAGGTGTGGGTTGTATTACTCGCGACAGTGTGTAGTAACCTGAGGGCTCCGAGTAGAACCTATTACAGTAAAGCATTTGAAACACACTCCCGACTTGGGTGCCCCTGTTCCCATCTTCATTCAGGAGGAAGCTACGTTCTGAGAGTGTGTAAACAAGTCCCACCGTTTTCTGAGTTAGAGGGTGAGGGAATCTGAGGGTAGCGTGTACTTCCTGGCCTGGGAAGACCCTGTTCTGTTCCCTTTGGGGCCAGTGAACCACTGGTGGCTGTGCTGGTGTGGTCTGGCACAGGGGATGGGGGATCAAAATACCCCGTGCCTCCATCCCTAGGGAGAGACCCTGTTTTCTACTCTTCTCACATTCTCCAGTTCCTTAAGTTTTCCTGTAAATAGGTAGGGTTATGTTAAGAGGGAAACCGGGGATATACCTCCATACCTGAGTCTCAGGTGAAACGAGGGCTTTGGCACTGACTGCTGTTTCTCCCCTCCACCTCTGGTCCCCTAAATCAGGAGTTTCAGGGTTTTCATTCAGATGAAGATGTGGCCCCCAGTTCCCTGCGCTCTGCGCTCCGATCCCAGCGAGGTGAGTGATGGGGAAACTCTACCTCTATAGTTTCACAGGAATGTTATTCTTGCTCTTTGTGTCAGCTCTTCCCTGTTCAACTAGAGTCTCCATCAGTTACAGAGTGTGTTCTGTGTTCAAAGCCCAAGCTAGGCTGGGCTGTGGGGGCAACGGACAAGTAAGACTTAGTCCTTGCCCTCCTGGAGTGCCTTCTTCAGTCTGCAGGGCCAGCTTGACCCATCTCCCCACACCTATTCTCCTTTTAGGTCGAGCCCCCCGAGGTCGGGGCCGCAAGCATAAGACGACCCCCATTCCGCCTCCTCGCCTAGCAGATGTTGCTCCTACCCCCCCAAAGACTCCTGCCCGGAAACGGGGTGAGGAAGGCACAGAACGGATGGTACAGGCACTGACTGAACTTCTCCGGCGGGCCCAGGCACCCCCAGCCCCCCGGGGCCGGGCATGTGAGCCTTCCACTCCGCGTCGGTCTCGGGGACGGCCCCCAGGACGGCCAGCAGGCCCCTGCAGGAAGAAGCAACAAGCAGTAGTGGTGGCAGAAGCAGCTGTGACAATCCCCAAACCTGAGCCCCCACCTCCTGTGGTTCCAGTAAAACACCGAACTGGCAGCTGGAAGTGCAAGGAAGGGCCCGGCCCAGGACCTGGGACCCCTAAGCGTGGAGGACAGTCTGGGCGAGGAGGCCGTGGAGGTAGAGGCCGAGGCCGAGGCGGGCTCCCTCTCGTGATCAAGTTTGTTTCAAAGGCCAAAAAAGTGAAGATGGGACAGTTGTCCTTGGGACTTGAATCAGGTCAGGGTCAAGATCAACATGAGGAAAGCTGGCAGGATGCCCCCCAAGGAAGAGTTGGATCTGGGCAGGGAGAGGGCCCCTGCTGGAGGAAAGAGCAAAAGCTGGAGGAGGAGGGAGAGAAGGAGACAGAAGAGGAGAAAGGCAAGGAGGAGGGGGAAGAGAAGGTAGAAAGAGCTGCACCTGAAGAAGAGATGATGCTAGCGGAGGAAAAGGAAGAGGCAAAGCTGCCGTCCCCACCCTCGACGCCTCCAGCCCCTGCAGCCCCTCCACCCCCTCCACCCCCTCCACCCTCTCCCCTCCCTCCACCCCCTCCATCTCCTCCGTCTCTTCCATCTCCTCCACCCCCTCCACCCCTTCCTCCCCTTCCTCCCCTTCCTCCCCTTCCTCCTCCCTCAACATCTCCTTCATCCCCGCTTTGTTCTCCACCACCGCCAGTGTCTCCTCTGCCCCCACCATCGCCTCCACCGCCTCCTGTCCCAGAGGAGCAGGAAGAATCCCCTCCTCCAGTGGTTCCAGCTACATGCTCCAGGAAGAGGGGCCGGCCTCCCCTGACTCCCAGCCAGCGGGCAGAGCGAGAAGCTGCTCGGGCAGTGCCAGAAGGTACTCCTCCCACTCCAACCCCCAGCACCACCACGGGAGGCCCTCTGGAAGAAAGCCCCACTGTGGCCCCCAAAAGTACCACCTTCCTGAAGAACATCCGGCAGTTTATTATGCCCGTGGTGAGTGCCCGCTCCTCCCGTGTCATCAAGACACCTCGGCGATTTATGGATGAAGACCCCCCCAAGCCCCTAAAGGTAGAAGTCTCACCTACTCTGCGGCCTCCTGTTGCCACCTCCCCACTCGCCCCCCCGGAACCGGCACCAGCTCCCTCTCCACCACGTGCCCCAACTCCCCCCTCTACCCCAGTCCCGCTTCCTGAAAAGAGACGGTCCATTCTAAGGGAACCCACGTTTCGCTGGACCTCACTGACCCGGGAACTGCCCCCGCCGCCTCCTGCTCCTCCACCGGCCCCACCCCCACTTCCTGCCCCTGTCACTCCATCCCGGAGGCCCCTGCTCCTTCGGGCGCCTCAGTTTACCCCAAGTGAAGCCCACCTGAAGATCTACGAATCGGTGCTTACTACTCCTCTTGGGGCCCCTGAAGCACCTGAGCCAGAGCCGCCTCCTGCCGATGACTCTCCAGCTGAGCCTGAGCCACGGGCAGTGGGCCGCACCAACCACCTCAGCCTGCCTCGATTTGCCCCTGTGGTCGCCACTCCTGTTAAGGCCGAGGTGCCCCTTCCTGGGGCGCCACCTCTGAGCAATGGGCAGCAGCCTCAGGCTCAGCTACAGCAGCCCCTACAGGCCTTGCAAACCCAGTTGCTGCCCCAGGCATTACCACCACAGCAGCCACAGTTACAACTGCAGCCACAGCCACCACCACAGCAGCCGCCACCACTGGAAAAGGCCCGTATTGCAGGCTTGGGTTCCTTACCACTGTCTGGTGTGGAGGAGAAAATGTTCAGCCTCCTCAAGAGAGCCAAGGTGCAGCTGTTCAAGATCGATCAGCAGCAGCAGCAGAAGGTGGCGTCTTTGATGCCGGTGAGCATGGTGCTTTGGCCAGGCTCCTGCACCCACCATCCAACCTTGATTCTTTCAGTTCTCCTTAACTACCTGCCTCCTCAGTCATCTCCAGTATCTCAGGGAACGCTCAGAGCCAGTCCTTTGCTGTCTCTCAGCTTCCTGTATTCCTTCCCTGGCCCCGTCCCTCCCCCATGGTGTCCCCTGGCCCTATCTTTCCTCACTTTCCAGCCTGTGACCCTGTTTATTACCCCCACCAGCCGAGCCCTGGAGGGCAGATGGAGGAAGTCGTGGGTACTGTCAAGCAACTCTCAGATAGAGGTTCTGTCAGGTCTGAAGATGAATCGATGGAAACTAAGAGAGAGAGACCGTCGGTATGAAGTGGGAGGAAGGCCCTCTGAAGAAGGCTGGTCGCAGGAGCACAAGGGGCAACTGCCACATGTATTCCTCTTTCTCCCCCTGTAGGGCCCTGAGTCCCCTGTGCAAGGCCCCCGCATCAAACACGTCTGTCGTCATGCTGCTGTGGCCCTAGGTCAGGCCCGGGCTATGGTGCCCGAAGACGTCCCCCGCCTCAGTGCTCTTCCTCTCCGGGATCGGCAGGACCTCGCCACGGAGGGTAGGGGCGGGTGTATTGTGGGAATATTTGACAGCTGTGTCAAGTTTGGGGGCGAGCAAATGCACCAAGGGCATAGGAGTGGGAGCTGAGTTGGACGCTGGGGGCAGGTGGCAGGTGGGTTGGAGTGCTAGGTCTTAGAGCAGACTCGGGGGCACCAGGGACCTGAGCACTGTGGGACAGCGGAGACCAGCGGACCAATCAGATGGGATCTAGGTAAAAAGCCTAGTGGCTTTGGGGCTCCATTGCTTCCTCTCCGTTACGCTAGATACATCGTCAGCATCTGAGACTGAGAGTGTCCCATCGCGGTCTCGGCGGGGAAAGGCGGAGTCAGCGGGCCCTGGGGGAGACTCAGAGCCTGCAGGGTCTGGAGGGACCCTGGCCCAAACGCCCCGGCGCTCTCTGCCCTCCCATCATGGCAAGAAGATGCGGATGGCACGGTGTGGACACTGTCGGGGCTGCCTGCGTGTGCAGGACTGTGGGTCCTGTGTCAACTGCCTGGACAAGCCCAAGTTTGGGGGCCCCAACACCAAGAAGCAGTGCTGTGTGTGAGTAGCCAGGGCGGAGCCTCTGTTCCCACCCATGGTTGTCAGTCTCCCAGGCCTCCGGCCCCGCCAGAGCAGTGGGATTGGCATCCTTGTGGAGAGCTTCCTCTCTTCCCCCAGACCACCAGTCCCCTACCCTGGTGACGTGCTGCTCCCCTCCCCAGATACCGGAAGTGTGACAAGATAGAGGCTCGGAAGATGGAACGATTGGCTAAAAAAGGTAACGGTTTGAGGAATATTCCTTTATACAACCGTGTTTAGATCCGTGGCGTGGAGGAAACCATGTTTTCTTTGTTCTCTTCCCGTTATCTTTGCGGTCTCCTACCTTTGTTGTCATTCCGTCGTGTGCTTTCATCTCTCTCCCGTACTCGTTCTCTTCTGCCTCACTTCTGTTTGGCTTTTCTCCATCCCAGTGTCCCGTGTCCCTGGCTGAGCTCAGATCCTACTAAGTCCCCTGTTCCCACAGGCCGGACGATAGTGAAGACGCTGTTGCCCTGGGATTCCGATGAATCTCCTGAGGCCTCCCCTGGTCCTCCAGGCCCACGCCGGGGGGCGGGAGCTGGGGGGCCCCGGGAGGAGGTGGTGGCCCCCCCAGGGCCCGAGGAGCAGGACTCCCTCCTACTGCAGCGCAAGTCAGCCCGGCGCTGCGTCAAACAGCGACCCTCCTATGATATCTTCGAGGACTCGGATGACTCAGAGCCTGGGGGTCCCCCTGCTCCCCGGCGTCGGACCCCCCGAGAGAATGGTGCGAATTGCTCGTTGCTTCCTCTTTCAGTCAGCCCTGTGTCTTTGTGTAGAAGGGGCGGGGTTCCCAGACCCAGGGCTGTACCAGTGTGTTAGAGAACATAGGTGAGTGCAAGGAAGGAGGTAGTTTGGGGTGGAGAAGGAGAACTGGTGCGTGGGATTTTCAGTAGCTTATTAAGACAGGTCATCCTGGTGTATCTCGGTTAGTTAAAGATGGCCCTGGGGATCCAAGTGACGTTAGGGGGTTGTGGAGAAAGGGGAATGGGATGGGGCAGGGAAAAGGGGGAAACTCACTACATTTCTGTGTCCTGCCTAGAGCTACCAGTGCCAGAACCTGAGGAGCAGAGCCGGCCCCGCAAACCCACCCTGCAGCCTGTGTTGCAGCTTAAGGCCCGAAGGCGCCTGGACAAGGTCAGCAAGGCTCCACACCAGAGCCCTGAGCCCCGTGGAAGGCACGGCTCCTGCCCTTCGGGAGCTTCCTAGCAAATCAGGGTTAGCGAGCTTACCTGAGTGCGGGTCGTCCACAGCAGAGTACAGGTCCTGAGGGGTAAGGCAGGCCTGTCCTTCTAGAAGGCAAAGTAGGATCTGGGCAAAAGACTGGGCCGGGCAGGCTGGGGGAAAGGGCAGTGTGGGGGGAAGCCTGCAGAGGGCGTGGCTGGGCGGCCTTCTGACCACCACCGCCTTTCCTAGGATGCTCTGGCTCCTGGCCCCTTTACTTCTTTTCCCAATGGTTGGACTGGAAAGCAGAAGTCCCCTGATGGAGTACACCGGGTCCGTGTGGATTTTAAGGTATGGCATTGAGGGAGAGGGTCTCAAGGACTATGTTTGGAAGAAACTTGATTTTATCTGAGAAACCAGGGCTTTAAAGGTGGATTTCCCTTGTGTTCCTGACTGCTCTCTGACCCCGTGTCCTCTCTGCCCTCAGGAGGATTGTGACCTGGAGAACGTGTGGCTGATGGGCGGCCTCAGCGTGCTCACGTCCGTGCCAGGGGGGCCGCCGATGGTGTGCTTACTGTGTGCCAGTAAAGGCCTGCATGAGGTTGGATCCCCGCCTTTTTCCACAGCCCCTCAGGTCTCCATTGGCCCTCACTGCCTGATTTCTTGGGCCCTCTCAGCAGGGTCTCATCCCCTGGCCTCTTGGCCTCACACTGTGCCCACTGTTCACTCTCCCCACCCCCAGCTGGTGTTCTGCCAAGTGTGCTGTGACCCTTTCCATCCATTCTGTCTGGAGGAGGCCGAACGGCCCCTGCCCCAACATCATGACACCTGGTGCTGCCGCCGCTGCAAGTTTTGCCACGTCTGTGGACGCAAAGGCCGGGGATCCAAGGTTTGGACCCAGGAGCCCTGTGAGTGGGTGGAGGCACGGAGGAGAGGGATGTCCTTGTGCCAGTAGGTTCTGCCATTGTTGTCTTTCTCAAACTTCCAACAGCACCTCCTAGAGTGTGAGCGCTGCCGCCATGCTTATCACCCAGCCTGCCTGGGGCCCAGCTACCCAACCCGGGCCACACGCAAACGGCGTCACTGGGTGAGAGATGAGGCCCACACCCCTCACTTTGGAGTTCTCATTAAGGCTGCTACCACCCCCAGACTTGCTCCAGGCCAGGGCTTCCATGAGGAGGGAAATGTCGGAGGTCCCCGTGAGAGTTTATCTGATAAATGACATTTTCTCTTCCGTATTTCGTATAAATAAGACTTATGTGCAGATTTTATACAGAATGATTGCAGGGACTCATGGATTCCATGGTCCTGGGCTCAGAATCCCCGTTCCTGCCTGATCTCCACTCTTCCCTGTCTCCCTCTGCCAGTCTCCCCTGCTTCATTCCTCTCTCTCCTTTCTCTTTGCTTCTCTTGCTCACCTTTTCTCCTCTTACCTGTCCCCTCATCTGTCTCCTGCCTACCATCCTTTCTTCTTTTCCCACCTCCTCCCACCTCACCTCCCAACACTGCTCCAGGCTGCTTCCCCTAACGTCACCCTGCCCCCCCAGATCTGCTCAGCCTGCGTACGCTGTAAGAGCTGTGGGGCGACTCCAGGCAAGAACTGGGACGTCGAGTGGTCTGGAGATTACAGCCTCTGCCCCAGGTGCACCCAGCTCTATGAGAAAGGTGGGAACCTGTCAGGGGACCTGGGCCCTGGGGAACACCGGGCAGTGGGCCAGGCTCCTAGACAGGCAAGACCGAAGTGTTTTTCTAGTGGCTTTGCATCCTCTTCTAGCCATGGAACCTTTCATTCAGGGTACTCTCCACAGAAGCCTATCCAGTACCTGAGATAGAGGGACACAGTTTCTCTGAGGGCAATGGCAGTGGGGGGCCTAGACCCCATTGTTGTAGTGGTCCCTGACCTGCCTCCTGGGTCTTCAAGACTCTACTGAGCGCTTTGAAAACCTGGGCTTTCCCCTTTTGCTCAGGCAACATATTTAGCAAGGTTCTTTGTGAGGCCACAGGGTTAAAAGAGGCCTTATCCTCAGCCAGCGTTTTTTTTTTTCCTGAGAGAGAGAGAGACCGCGTGGGCAGGGGAGAGTCAGAGGGAGAGGGGAACACAGAATCTGAAACAGGCTCCAGGCTCTGAGCTGGCTGTCAGTACAGAGCCCGACGGAGGGCTCGAGCCCGCGAACTGTGAAATCATGACCTGAACCGAAGTCGGACGCTCAACCGACAGCCACCCAGGCGCCCCATCAGCCAGCGTTTTGAGAATAGTAGGGACCCAAGATGGGGCATAGTAGAGGCAGCCCTTACGGCAGCTAAGAAGAGGTGGTGGCCCCAGAGAGGACCTCTAAGGGACAGGTAGTGGTCCAGCCCCTATGACTTGCCCTTTTCTTTTCTCTTTTGCAGGAAATTTCTGCCCAATCTGCACACGCTGCTATGAAGACAACGACTATGAGAGCAAGATGATGCAGTGCGCACAGTGTGACCACTGGGTGCATGCCAAGTGCGAGGGACTCTCGGGTGAGCAGGCAGAGTGCCTGGGCTGCTGCCTCAGCCCTGGGAGGTCCCTGTCCTACCCATAGCACAGGCACTCATGGGACAAGTGGGCTAAATGTCCTTGGCAATCTCTAGGGGCTGCCGAGAGCCAGCCCTCACATCTCCCAAACCATTCTCTCCTGTCCTACCTTGGCTGTTTTAGATGAAGACTACGAGATCCTTTCTGGGCTGCCAGACTCTGTGCTGTATACCTGCGGACCATGTGCAGGAGCCACACACCCCCGCTGGCGAGAGGCCCTGAGTGGGGCCCTGCAGGGGGGCCTACGCCAGGTGCTCCAGGGCCTACTGAGCTCCAAAGTGGCGGGCCCACTGCTGCTGTGCACTCAGGTCTGGGGGGCTCGGGAGGTAGGACGGGGTGGGGCCAGGCCCAGCACCAGCCCTGCTGACTTCCTGTCTCTGCAGTGTGGGCAGGCTGGAAAGCAGCTGCACCCAGGGCCCTGTGATCTGCAAGCCGTGAGTCGGCGCTTTGAGGAAGGCCACTACAAGTCCGTGGTGAGTGGGACACAGAGGAACAGGTGGGTGTCAGGAGGAGGGGGGTTCGGGCCGGGGTGGGGGCTCTGATCTGACAAGCTCCCTTACAGCACAGCTTTATGGAGGACATGGTGGCCATCCTGATGAGGCACTCGGAAGAAGGAGAGACCCCAGAGCGCCGGGCTGGAGGCCAGATGAAGGGGCTCCTACTGAAGGTGAGAACTTTGGGGAAAGCCTGTAGGGTGGCTTGAGTGGAAGTGGGGAAGAGAGAGTGGGTCCTTCAGACCCTGCCCCCAGCAACTTGCCTGGGGAAGCCAGTTCTTCTCATTTTGTTAACCCACTCCCCAGCTGCTAGAGTCTGCGTTCGGCTGGTTCGACGCCCATGACCCCAAGTACTGGCGACGGAGTACCCGGCTGCCAAAGTGAGCAAGGCTGGGTAGCAGGAGGGGATCTAGGGGATGAGGGCAAAAGCAAGGGCACCTGGGAGTCCAGGGTCAGTGTGGGCTGAGGATGGACGAGGAAGAGTTAGCATCTAGAGGGTGGTAGAACCAGGAGGAGCGTCCTCAGATTCTAGGCCAGCAAAGACTCGGATTGTGCAGTTAGCCCACTTTGTTTCTACTTTGTACAAGGTAGTGTTGGGGACAGCAATGAGTAAGCCATGTTTGGTGGGGGTGGGGGTTGAGCAGGCACATCAATGCCTGATGAGCCACATTGTCAGGGTGGTGATGGGAAAGCCCAGGGGGCTATGAGAGCCCAGAGAAGGGGCCTAGGGCCTAAGACTTTCCAGAAGAGATGACATCTGAGCTGAGATGTGGAAAAAGAGCGTTACAGGCATGCAGAACAGCGTTTCACGTGTCACATTTGGGAGACTGGGAGAAATGCCATGTGGAGAGAGGACCAAGTCTGTCATGGCGTGTTTAGGCTAAGATTTGGGTGGCCACCCATGTTAGACATGTCAGGTGCTGACCCTGCCTGTCCACAGCGGAGTTCTTCCCAATGCCGTGTTGCCCCCGTCCTTGGACCATGTCTACGCTCAGTGGAGGCAGCAGGAGCCAGAGACCCCAGAATCAGGGCAGCCTCCAGGGGACCCCTCAGCAGGTACTGGGAAATGGGGCTGAAGCCGGGACCCCTGATTTGGTGGGACAAGCTCTAGGTCCTGATCCTGGGACCTCCCTTCCCACACTCCTTCCAGCTTTTCAGGGCAAGGATCCAGCTGCTTTCTCACACCTGGAGGACCCCCGTCAGTGTGCACTCTGCCTCAAATATGGTGATGCGGACTCTAAGGTGAGGGCTACCTTGTGAAGCCCCAGGTTGTGGGGCTTAGTCCCTGGGGCCTCCCCTCACACCGTTTCTCCTCTGCCCCCAGGAGGCAGGACGGCTCCTATACATTGGGCAGAATGAATGGACACATGTCAACTGTGCCATTTGGTCAGCTGAAGTGTTTGAGGAAAATGATGGCTCCCTCAAAAACGTGCATGCTGCTGTAGCTCGAGGGAGGCAGATGGTGAGAGCCCGGGCCTAGAGAGGTGGGCAGCCCTGGGGTCTCAGGTAGGGCCCCCATGCAGGGGAGACAGCTCTTGTTTCAGTCCCTACCCCAATGTGTCCTTTCAGTGCTGGTCCTGGGTATCGTTTTTTGGTTGTCCCAAGACTCTGGTGCTGCAGCAATAGTGGCTCCCCGCTATTTGGGACCCCTCCCCATTTGGGCTTAAAGTCTGGGAGATTAAAAGTTGGAAGATCTTCTGTTGATTCAACCTGTGCTGGATGCTTTCTTTACAGTATGGCATTTGGCTCTTACTGTGTCCCTATGAGATGAGGTATTGACTGACTTAGAACCTCTCCTCACCAGTGTGGGACCTGAGTCAGGTGCTGTAGAATGCCTCGGGGTCAGGAAATGAGACATAGGGGATATCTACTTGGGGGCGGGAAGTAAAGATTAAATGAAATGATACAGGTTTCGCGTTAAAATGGTGTGAGAGGGACATCTGCCTGGCTAAGTCAGAAGAGCATGCAACTCTTAATCTCGGGGTCATGAGTCTGAGCCCCATGTTGGATATAGAGATGACTTAAATAAGTTTTTAAGAAATGGTGTGAGAAAGATGGTAAATGCTGCTAAGTAAGCGTTAGCTGTTGTTATTTTTCTCTCTACTGCAACACTCTGCTTCAGAAAATTTGAAATAGTTTTGATATGTACCTGGCATTGGATACATCTAGGGAAGAGGTTATGTTTGGTGAGTGCCTTTGCTACGCGAGGTGCTGGGCTAGACAGGGGCCCAAACAGAGTCTCACAGGCAGTGATGCTGAGCGTCAGACCCTGGTCTCGGTCACTGGCTTCTCCCCTCAGCAGCCCCTTCCACCCGCAGCGCTGTGAGCTCTGCCTGAAGCCTGGAGCCACGGTGGGCTGCTGCCTTTCCTCCTGCCTCAGCAACTTCCACTTCATGTGTGCCCGGGCCAGCTATTGCATCTTCCAGGACGACAAGAAAGTTTTCTGCCAGAAACACACAGACCTGCTGGATGGCAAAGTGAGTCAGGACCATGGGAGAGACAGCTCCACCCTGCTCTGTCTTCCCTTTCCACTCATAGACCCCTTTAGCTCCTCAGCGCCGTCCCCAGCTACCTCTTGGTGTCCTCCTTATTTTCTTTAATACGTGAGCCAGGCCCCCAACTGTCCAGTCCCTGTGTCCAGAGCCTTCCCTCACAGCTTCCTTGCCCCCCATCAACCCAACAATCCCGTTTGCTACCCACCTCCCAGGAGATTGTGACCCCTGATGGGTTTGACGTTCTCCGCCGAGTCTATGTGGACTTTGAGGGCATCAACTTTAAGCGAAAGTTCTTGACGGGGCTCGAACCTGATGCCATCAATGTGCTCATTGGTAAGCCTCTTGCTCTGTATCCTGGCCTTCCTGACCCTGCCTGGCCCCACTGTTCTGATCACTTCTTTGCACTATAGGTTCCATCCGAATTGACTCCTTGGGTACCCTGTCTGATCTCTCAGACTGCGAGGGACGGCTCTTCCCCATTGGCTACCAGTGAGCAGCCCAGGGGGCCTGGGTGGGGTTGAAGGACTTCAGGACTGGATCCCATTTCCCAGATTGTCCTGACTCTCTTGACCCACACACCAACCTGACAGGTGCTCCCGTCTGTACTGGAGCACAGTGGATGCTCGGCGGCGCTGCTGGTATCGGTGTCGTATTCTGGAGTATCGGCCGTGGGGTCCGAGGGAAGAGCCAGTTCACCTGGAGGCAGCAGAGGAGAACCAGACCATTGTGCACAGCCCTGCCCCTTCCTCAGGTATGGGTGTTGGAACTCCCTCATTTCCTTCCCTGAATGCTGCCCTCTGCAAATGATTTTCCACCAACCCAATTTCCCTCTCCCCTAAAGAAACCCTAGGTTTTTTGCTCTTCTTCTATTTGTCTGTTGTCTACCTGTATATTAGGAAGTAGTAACTGATAGCTTAGTGGCTGTGCGTTACGTGCTAGGGATTGTGCTCAGCATTTTGCAGGTGAGAGGAAGATCACCGTGCTACTCGCTTATGGTTCAGAGGGTGATGAGGGTGGCAGCTTCTGGACAAACATTAGGCATGTTTACAGCCACCTGACTTGGGGTTATGTGCTCCCATGGTGCTCCCCACAGCCCTACAAGGAAGCTGCAAGCTCTGCTGCACTGCAGCTTAAAAAGGGGAGTTGCTCTCCACTTAACACAGTGCTGGAATCAGGATTCAAACCAAATTGATCCCCTCATAGCCATAACAGTGCCGAGGGGTGTAGCCAAGCTCTGGATGGCACACCTCAAAGATTGGGCTTAGAGATCGGTAAAAGGAGAGGTGGGCTGAAAGGGAGAAAGAAGAGATTCGGATTGTGTTTGCAGGAAAGAGGTTTGTGCCAGGTTGGGGAATGACATGAAATAGAGAGGGGAGGAGGGTGCAGCCATCCTGGCTGGAAGCAGGGGAGTGTGTTGGGAGGAGGTGGAAGAGATTTGTTCTCACAGATTGGGTGGAGCCAGGTAATGGGGAGCCCCAAGCGCCATCATGAGGCAGATGCGTTTGATGTGGCAGGGATGCACAGCACAGGTGAGAAAGTGGTAGGACTGGCCCTGCTGGAGAGCGGGCAGTGCCCCTCGTGGCATGAGGGGCCTGAGTCAGAGAACAGTAGGCAGCCAGGAATGGGGGAGATGGCAGACATGAGTGAGGAGGAGTTACAGAGGGACCCTGACCCAGGTGTGTGTGGAAGTTTTAAAGAAGCCACAGAGGGGTATGGAACCTGGGTGATGACTGGGAACCAGTGCACGTTGTGACCGACCATTGGGCGGGGGCAGAGAAGCCTCGGCTGGCTCAAACGAAGGGAGGGTGTGTAAAGAGAGGCTTTGACAAAGAGCCTTTGCTGTTCCTAATGCCGTTCTCCTGCCTTTTTAGAAACCCCAGATCATGTGGACCCCCCACCAGATACAGATGCCCTTATCCCTGGAGCTCCTGAGCACCACTCACCTGTTCAGAACCTGGACCCCCCACATCGGCCAGATCTAAGCAGTGCCCCTCCTTCAGCCCCCCGCTCCTTCTCAGGGGCTCGAATCAAAGTGCCCAACTACTCACCATCCCGGAGGCCCTTGGGGGGTGTCTCCTTTGGACCCCTGCCCTCCCCTGGTGAGTACCTGGAAGTGTTGGGGAGAGGGGTGGGTGGATGAGGCAGGAGCTTGTGGCTGACACTGACCCTTCCCTCCCACAGGAAGTCCATCTTCTCTGACCCACCACATCCCCACGGTGGGAGACCTGGACTTTCCAGCTCCCCCCAGACGCTCTCGTCGTCCCAGCCCCCTGGCCCCAAGGCTGCCACCATCACGGCGGGCCTCTCCCCCTCTCAGAACCTCCCCACAGCTCAGGGTGCCCCCTCCTACCTCAGTCGTTAGAGCCCTCACACCTACCTCAGGGGAGCTGGCTCCCCCTGGCCCAGCCCCATCTCCTCCACCCCCCCCCGAAGACCTGGGCCCAGACTTTGAGGACATGGAGGTGGTGTCAGGACTGAGTGCTGCTGACCTGGACTTTGCGGCCAGCCTGCTGGGGACTGAGCCCTTCCAGGAAGAGATTGTGGCTGCAGGGGCAGTGGGGAGCAGCCATGGGGGTCCAGGGGACAGCTCAGAGGAGGAGGCTAGCCCTTCCCCCCGCTATGTCCACTTCCCTGTGACTGTGGTGTCTGGCCCTGCCCTGGCCCCTGGTGCCCTCCCTGGACCCCCCCGCATCGAACAGCTGGATGGAGTGGATGACGGCACAGACAGCGAGGCAGAGGCAGTCCAGCAGCCTCGGGGCCAGGGGACGCCTCCTTCAGGGCCAGGAGTAGGCCGGGCTGGGGTCATCGGGGCTGCAGGGGACAGAAGCCGACCTCCTGAGGACTTGCCATCAGAAATTGTGGATTTTGTGTTGAAGAACCTAGGAGGGCCTGGGGAGGGAGGTGCTGGGCCCAGAGAGGAGCCACTCCCCCCAGCACCTCCCCTGGCCAATGGCAGCCAGCCTTCCCAGGGCCTACCCCCTAGCCCAGCTGACCCCACTCGGACGTTTGCCTGGCTCCCTGGGGCTCCAGGGGTCCGGGTGTTGAGCCTGGGCCCTGCCCCTGAGCCCCCCAAACCCGCCACATCCAAAATCATCCTTGTCAACAAGCTCGGGCAAGTGTTTGTGAAGATGGCTGGGGAGGGTGAACCTGTCTCACCCCCAGTGAAGCAGCCACCTCTACCCCCTCCCATCCCTTCTACAGCCCCTGCTTCCTGGACTCTGCCCCCAGGACCGCTGCTGGGTGTGTTGCCAGTGGTAGGGGTGGTCCGCCCCGCCCCACCCCCACCCCCCCCTCCACTGACCTTGGTGTTGAGCAGTGGACCCCCCAGCCCACCCCATCAGGCCATCCGCGTCAAGAGGGTGTCCACCTTCTCTGGCCGTTCCCCACCAGCGCCTCCCCCAAACAAGACTCCCCGGCTGGAGGAAGATGGAGAGTCCTTGGAGGATGCTCCCCAAGGTCCAGGGCTTAGTGGCAGCGGGTGAGTGAGTGTGCCGAGTCTGGAGGAGGGTGAGAGGTGGGCAGGGGAAGGCAGCTCAGCCTTCTCGGGCTTCCTCCCCCAGGTTTAGCCGAGTAAGGATGAAAACGCCCACAGTGCGTGGCGTTCTTGACTTGGATGAGCCTGGAGAGCCCACAGGGGAGGAAAGCCCAAGGTGAGTAGCCAGTCTCCTTTCCCTGGAGTCTCTGGGAACTCTGTCCCTTCCTTTTTCTGACAGGTCTCTCCTTACAGGCCCTTCCAGGACCGGTCCCCTCTGCTGCCACTCCCAGAAGGTGGTCCTCCTCGGGCCCCTGATGGTCCCCCTGACCTGCTGCTTGAGTCCCAGTGGCACCACTACTCAGGTAGGAACCAGCCTGTTGGTCTGTCTGCCTTCCTTGTGCTTGCCTCAGCTGGGTGATGGTCAGTACAGAATCAGTCCGCTTCAGAAAACATGCATTGCACGCCCACCTGGCTATAAGCCCAAGACTAGGTGTGTGAAGAGTTCTAGAAAGACTCTTGGGGAGACTGTGTCCCCGTGGCAGAAACAGAGAGGAAGTTCAGTTCCAGTAAGAGGCCCTTTGAAGTGCCTGTGTAGCATGCCCAGGAGCCCGGGGGTCAGCTTCAGAACCTAATCTGCCAAGGTCAGAGACTTAGGTTCCTGGTAAAGCTGAGCATTTGGGGGGCTGTCAGAGTTAGAGATGGGATTCAGAGCCATGCAGCTAGACGAGAGCACCTGGGTGTCAGCCAGTGAGGATAGAGCTCACCTAGGACCCGGAGGGGCAGGAGCAGTAGGGAGGAGATCACGGGAGAGTGGTGTCCCAGAGGCCCCGTAAGGGAATAGTCGGTAGTCCTAACTGCCCCGGAGGACGCCAGGCATGTGGGGTCTAGGATCGGTGTACTGGCTGAGAAGGATGTTGTATGAGGGTCCGGAATTGAAGACCGGTTGATGAGGAAGCCAAAACAAGAGCTAGGCATCTTGCCGGCAAGGTTGCCTGAGGGTCTGAGGGGAGGCAGTGGGCAGCAGCATAGAGGGGTTTGTGTGAGAACGGAGACAGTGCAGCCACGGAGGAGGGGGAAGGGCGCTCGTGGATGGAGGCAGAGGTGGGATGAGGCGTGGTGGTTGGGTTGGAGACTGCTGCCATGGAGGAAAGGTGAGGGCAGTGCGCTTGCAGAGACACCAGGACACAGGATGGGGGCACGCAGCGTGGCCTGGGCTGCCAGCCTCGGGGGCTAGGAGGGCAGTGCTCTGTCGGTTACAGAGGACCGCGGCACAGGGGCAGGCTGCAGCCAAGCAAGCTGGCAGGCGAGCAGCTGAGGCTCGGAATTTCTCCTGGCCCAAGTCCTGTCCGCACGTGTGGATTGTCTCGTTCCATAGCGCCGAGTTACTGAGTGTGGAAGTGGAGCGAGACAGAGACTGCTTAACTGAAAGACTGCATATGGGGATCAGAGGTGGCGTGAGGTCATGGTAGTGACCATGACGGACAGGTCCCCACCCTTAGGGACCACACCATATTTTGGTAGAGGAAACAGACACGTACATTAGCAAGTGTACCGCAGCTGAGAACGAGCACCGTGAGAAAGAAGGCAATGAGAGCGCCTGGCTGAGGCCCCTGTAGTCAGCCTGTCGGGTTCAGGGAACAGAATGGAGGTGAGGATGGGGCAAGGGCAAGGAGGAGGTGGAAGAAATTGTCAGAGGTGGACACAGGGGCGCTGAGGCCTGGAGATGGTGTGGGTCACACGGCAAATCAGGTTTAGAGGCATGCCTAGGGCTGGGAGGGCACGCAGTCAGGTTGGCCCAGGGAAGTAATGTGGGGACAAAGTGTGGCCACGTGGGTCCTGCCTCTCTCCTAAAGTACGCTCCACTCAAATTTAGGTTGCTCCCACGCCCACCCCCCCCCCAGACACGACAGTCCTCGGTCCACAGCCTGCTTGAGCAAGCGGAGCGGCATTTGCACTGATTTCCCTCTTTGAAGCACTTCCTTCCCTGGCTTCCAGAACCCCACCCCTCTCCTCACCAATCTAGCTATGCCTTGTCATTGCCCCAGCCTGTCACTTTGGCGTGTCCCAGGGCCCTGGCCTTGACTTCTCTATCTTATCTTGACTTCTCTATCTTATCTTGACTTCTCAGATGTTCTCAGCTACTTCAGGCCCTGAATCCCATCTCTAATTCTGATGGCCCCCAGATCAGTAGCCAGGCTCCTAGATCCTGCCACCAGCTTGCCATCTTCCCCAGCAGGTTGCAAAGGCAGGTTTTCTAAGGGGAATTTCAGACTCAGCATGTCCCAGACTGAGCTCTCGACCTTCAGCCCACACTTGTTCCTCCCTCTCCCTTATCATCTCGGTCATTGGCAGTTTTATCCTTCTGGTTGTTCAGGCCCCATACGTGAGCTTTCCGTGACCCTCCAATGTCTCACATCCGTATCTCCTATAGCAACAGGTTCTATCTTCTCTGTCTTCAAAATCTTTAGCCCCTGAGAAATCCCTTAAATAGCTCATAAGATACGGGTACTTAATTCTCTAGGTAGGGGCCTATATAATAATAAATTTGTAATATGTACACAGGTGTGCTGCATGTATAAAAATACATGTGTAAAATGCACTTCTCTGGTATTTTAAATTTTTTGTGAGAGAAAGAATGAGGGATAGATGGGTATTTTTGTAAACTCGGTTGGAGTGAGCCAGAAGTGTGTCTTGCAGAGCCAGGGCACTCCAGGCCCCTGTGGAAACGCTCATCTGGCCAACAACTCCTGTTGAGAAGGAACCGCAGGCCCTTTAGGAAAAAAACATGTTCAGGGGCTCCTGGGTGGATTAGTCCCTTAAGTGTCCGACTTTGGCTTGGGTCATGATCTCCTGGTTTGTGAGTTCCAGTCCTGCATCAGGGTCTCTGCTGTCAGCATAGACCTATTTCAGATCCTCTGTCCCTCCCCTGCTCATGCTCTCTTTCTCTTTCTCAAAAATAAGTAAATAAACGATGTTAGAAAAAAAATAAAGTCCGTCCTCTAGGGTTCACTGGGCAATTAGAGCAGGAAGAGAGCCATCGACCAAGTGCCTGTGCTTGTGCAGGGGACGGAAGGGAGGGTTGTGGTGAACTGGGGACTCTGGAGTCTAGGAGAGGTGACCCTCACCTACCGTGACCTGCTGCTTGGGACCAGGTGAGGCTTCGAGCTCCGAGGAAGAGCCTCCATCCCCAGAAGACAAAGAGAACCAGGCCCCCAAACGGGCTGGCCCACATCTGCGCTTTGAGATCAGCAGTGAGGATGGGTTCAGCGTGGAGGCAGAGAGCTTGGAGGGTGAGTCGGGAGTAGTGGTGGCGGAGGGAAGGTGTCGGGTGGAGCACCGTCCTGACGGCTCTGGCCCTCTCCCTCCTCAGGGGCGTGGAGAACTCTGATTGAGAAGGTGCAAGAGGCCCGAGGGCACGCCCGCCTCCGACATCTCTCCTTCAGCGGTAAGAGAGTCCACAGGGATGCTGGGAGCTGGGAGGACTCCCAGAGGACAAGATGGGCCTCCGACATGACTTGTGTGTCCTCACCTTTGATTCTCCCCAGGAATGAGTGGGGCAAGGCTCCTGGGCATCCACCACGATGCTGTCATCTTCCTGGCAGAGCAGCTGCCCGGAGCCCAGCGCTGCCAGCACTATAAGTTCCGCTACCACCAGCAGGGAGAGGGCCAGGAGGAACCACCCCTAAATCCCCACGGGGCAGCCCGTGCCGAGGTCTATCTCCGGTGAGAGGTGTGGGGAGCCCTGTGGGAGTTCTCCAGAGTGGGAGTGAAGTCTGTAGAGATTGGAAACTGAGGCCTGGGAGAAGATGCCAGGCCAGTCCAGGAATTATTCCCAAAGTTCACCTCAGAAAAATGAACCCCATCCCTTCCCTTCCCCTTTTGCTGTGGCTTCAGTGGTAGCAGTATTTCTTTTGCCAGCAGCAGGCCCAAGCCAAAGGATAGGTAGGTGGCATCTCTTTGAAGGAATGGCTGTGATCCTTCCTTCTTCCCTCCCTCTCTGCTGCAGGAAGTGCACCTTTGACATGTTCAACTTCCTGGCCTCCCAGCACCGGGTGCTCCCTGAGGGAGCCACCTGTGAAGAGGAAGAGGATGAGGTGCAGCTCAGGTCAACCAGGTATGGAGGGCAGGCCAGGGTGCTGGGGGTGTTATGGAAGGGTCCTAAAGAGGGTGACCAGGGGCAAGAGAGGTCATTCCTGGGTACCAGCCTGTGACACTGCTGACCCCACCAGACGTGCCACCAGCCTGGAGCTGCCCATGGCCATGCGCTTTCGCCACCTCAAGAAGACATCCAAAGAGGCTGTGGGTGTCTACAGGTTAGTGGGGTTGGGGGGAGGATGCCCCTTGGGTGGATGGACAGGTGCCCTGGTGTGGGGCTGCCTTGGTTCTGTCCCCCCGCCCCCTGATTTCCCCCTTGCCCCATCCTACCCTGCAGATCTGCCATCCATGGGCGGGGCCTATTCTGTAAGCGAAACATCGATGCCGGCGAGATGGTCATTGAGTATTCTGGTATTGTCATTCGCTCTGTGCTGACTGACAAGCGGGAGAAGTTCTACGATGGGAAGGTGGGCTCCACCAGGCCATGGGAAGGAGGTGGGTAAAGCGGGGCTGGTCCGTGGGAGCAGAGCACCTGACTGCCCCCATGCTACCCCTGCAGGGTATTGGGTGCTACATGTTCCGCATGGATGACTTTGATGTGGTGGATGCCACAATGCATGGCAACGCTGCCCGCTTCATCAACCACTCGTGTGAGCCCAACTGCTTCTCTCGGGTCATCCACGTGGAGGGCCAGAAGCACATCGTCATCTTCGCCCTGCGCCGCATCCTGCGTGGTGAGGAGCTCACCTATGACTACAAATTCCCCATCGAGGATGCCAGCAACAAGCTGCCCTGCAACTGTGGCGCCAAGCGCTGCCGCCGGTTCCTTAACTGAAGCTGTGGCTGCCCACCACACCCCCTGCTGCCATCTTGCCCCTCGTTTGGGGGCCCCCTTGCCCCTCCCAGAGCATCTCACCCCCACCCTCACGTTCAGGGTGGATGTGGGCATGCAGGTGGCAAAGGCCCTGCCTCCATCCCACCCAGCAATCGCCCCCTTCCTGCCCTGGGGGCCCAGGATGTAGATAACTGTACAAAGGTTTCTAAATCCCTTCTTTTCTATGCACTTTTTTATTTAAGAGGGTGGGATCCCAGGTGGGAACCCCCCATAATAAAGTCTGTCAATGTTTGGAGAGGTGGTCTTCCCGTTTGTGTGGTGCTGGGGGCAGCTAGGGGCTCCCGGGGCTTTTTTGTTTGTTTTTTAAATGTTTATTTTTGAGAGACAGAGCGTGAGCAGGGGAGGGACAGAGAAAGAGAGAGACAGAATCTGAAGCAGGCTCCGTTCTCTGGACTGTTAGCACAGAGCCCAACGCAGGGCTCAAACCCACAAACCGTGAGATCATGACCCAAGCCAAAGTCAGATGCTCAACCAACTGAGCCACCCACGTGCCCCGGGGCTCCCGTTTGACCATGCCCCACACCAATCCTGAGCCCAGGAAGCCTGTCAGCCTCATTAGGAGGGTGAGGCCATCATTCACGATTACTAGTAAATTATGAGGGCCTGTCAAGGTTTCGGAGCAACAAATGTTCCACATAGTCCAAGTTAGCACCCAGCTGGGCGCCTGCGAATGAGCTCTCCACAGGGTAGCAGGGCCATTTCTCAGAGGACCGTGGGTGCCCAGAGGCACCTGAGGCCAGCTCTCCTGCATCCGGTCATATCGTGCACGGTGGAATGAGGGGATTCCTGTTGGGTCTTGGCCCAGTTAAAGACCGTATTTCAAAAGGGCATCTTATTGAGGCCCAGAGGCAGCAGGCACTTACTTCATGGGAAACTTTATTGAGGACTAGGCTGGGCAAGCCCCAGATCAGCCAAGTTTGGACAGCACCTGCAGCGCATCTGCCCGCCCCAGCTGGGCCAGGTGCGTGCCAAACTGCCCCAGAGAAGCAGAGGGCTCCCTCGCCACCACCATCTCGATCAGGGCCCGCAGTGGCGAGCGACTGGGTCGCAGTGAGTAGGCGAAGGTGGACCAGGCAGCAGGTGCTCCGTACCTCGCCGCCAGGTGTCTAGTGGTGCCGCACGTCATGCCCCCACCTGGCCCGGGTTCAGGATCCAGCAGCACTATCAGCTCCTCCAGCACCTCCAGCTCGTCCAGGAGGCGAGACAGGGGCTGCGATGCCAGACTCGGCAGCTCTGGGAGACAGATGACGGGGTGAGGGAGAGGAAGGGCAGCCTTCTACCTTTTCCCTCCCTGGCACGTCCCCAACTAACCTCTGCCCAGGAGTGGTACCAGGGAGACTTCCGATGCCTCCGGGGACCCTGGAGAGGACGAGGGCAAGGAGAAGACGGTATGGATATTGGTGTCGCCACAAACCAAGCCGGGGTAGGGATGGAGGACAACTTTCGCCCGGCGGTGGCACTGCTGCGCGAGCAGGCCCACTGCTGAGGTCACCAGCAGAACCAGCACCAGAACCAGCAGCACTGGCAGGGCAAGGTTCGGCAAGGCCTGCTGAGTGACGTTGCGCTCAGGTGTCCTCGAGAGACTGGAAATCGCTGATGGGCTGGGCTCCTGGGAGTTGAAGACTCCTGGTTTCCCCGACTTCAGGGGACAGGGCTCCTTGGGAGGGACCGGCTTCTGCAAACAGGTGGGCGTAAAGCTGGAGGCGTGCCCCACTTCTGCCCCCTCAGCCTGAACCTCCCACCCTTATATCCCTCAGTGGGACCAAATCCCCCCTGGTCCTGTACCACCCCCTAACCCAGGTAGGTCTCCTGATACTATGTCCCCACCCCTATTCAGTGGGACGACATCCCCTCCCATCTAATTCCAAACCACGCCCTCCAGCCTCTGTCCCGCCTCCGGCAAGCTGCACCCCTAACCAGGCCCTGGGGAGCCTGACCCGCACCTCTCTGCAGCGATGCTGGGTTCCGCTCCGGCTCCCTGCGGGAGCGGGGGCTGTGGCTCCGCCGCCACAAGGGCTACATAGCTCCGCATTGTCGGGGTTGCACTGGCCAAAGGGGCACGCTTTGAAGGGGTACGTCACGTGATCGCCAAAGTCGTTGAATCCGCAGTTTTCCGAAAACTCGTAGTCTGCTGGGAAACAAGGTCTTAGGTGTGGCCGCCCCGGCCCTCCTCTTCTGCACGGGCGACGCCCTTTCCCCCTTTGTCCTATCCCAGCAGGCCCCACACCTTGTACTCTACTCACCCAACCTATCAGTCAGTGGACGTGCCCACCCCCCCCCCCCCCGCAGGCTCAAGACCCTCTCGACGCAGGCCCCGCCCGCTCCCGATTTACCGCGCAGCCCATCCTCAGAACACCGCTGAGATCCGGCCTCTCTCACTGGCAGGGCCTCTTGAGCGTGGCACTAATGTAACCCATACCACCCCTTCCTTCACAAGCTCAGCGCCCCCACCGTCTTATCTGCATAATGCCCGCCGCTCCCACCCCGAAGGAAGCCTCGCAGACAATCATCCACAGACCTCGTCCCTTCCCCAGCTCCCAATCACCTCCTGGCTCCGCCCCAACATAGCCCGACCTAGCCCGACGGATGTACGCAGACCGGGCCCCGGCTCCTCACCCGGGCACGCGGGCGGCCCAAAGCGCTGCAGGCAGCTGCTGCAGCACCGGTTATCAGGGTTCCAGTACTCGAGGCGCCCGCAGTGCTGGGAGGCCTCCTGAGGCACCGCCCGAGCCAGGAGTAGCATGGCAGTCAGAAGGCGGCGTAGGGGCCCCATCCGGGCGGGTCTGCAGCCTGGGGGGCCGTGACCACAGGACTTCCGGCCACAGCGCCTCTGTCACACTTTCCAGGAAACCGGGCCAGAAGAAGGAAGAAGCAGTGATGTGGGGGCTTGGGATACCCCGACCCTTTTGGAAGACGGGGAACCAACCCTCCAGCCCCTTAACCAGCTCCTGACCCCTAATTATTAGAAAGAAGGGCCACCAAGGCCTCAAGATGGCTAGAATGAGGACTCTGGAACAATGAGTGGATTCATATCCCACCTCTGCCATCTTCCTTACCTCTTTTCTCACCCCTAAAACAGGAGAACAGTACCTGTCTCAAAGGTTTATTTCAAAGATTTAAAACCATTGCCAGAAGTAAATTGCTTAGAACAGCACCAGGCATACAGTAAGCTCAAGTATTAGGTATCACCAACTCCCATCTCGGGGCAGCCGGCATGAGGACCCAGCCCTCACCCTCTGGAGACTCCCACTCAATTCCCAGTGGCCTTACCTTAGCTCCTAACCCCAATCTCCTCCGGGCTGGGAATCCTCCAACCTGCCACAACCAGGCACCTCTCCCTTGAGAAGGCTTCGAGAAATGTCCTGAAGTTACCGGCACAAAAACATCCCAACCCCTACCAGTCCCACTGAGGGGTTTCTAGAGCCTTGGGCCCTGAGCCTGCTTTCCCACCTGTTGCTGGAAGTTGTTCAGCTAAAGATGTGGCCAGAGCCCAGCCTGCTTCCTCTTTTCGTCAGGAGATGCGGGGGTGGAAGGAAACTCCAGCCCACAGCTAGGCTCAAGCTAACAGGTTCTAAGCCCTCAATACAGAACTTTATTAGGGGAGGGGTGGTAAGAGAAGGTCCCCGTGTTGAACGGATTACATCATGGAGCCCCGGAGCCTGGGGGAAAGGGGAGTTAAGGACGCTTTCAGGAGGTATCCTGGCCAGGAACATTTATGCCTGTCAGGGTGGAGGTCAAGGGAGCCAGGGTCTCAGAAGCGGCCATGCCGGTGGTCTGGGGAATGTCGTCGGTTTCTTTCTCGGGGGCGGTGACCAGTATGGCACCTTGGGGGTGACCTGGGGACAGGAGAGGAGAGATGAGGGTTAGCGCTGTGAGAAGTGTCGCACAGTTCCCCGGGCCTGCCTCTCAGTTCTGGCGTAGGGCAGGGCAGATGACGAAACAACCAGAGTTACTGAGTGGTATCAGGACAGGCGCTCAGGAACTGATCTCCAGGCTGGAGATCCAGAATGGGCTTGCGTTTGGGGGTTGAGATTTAGGTGCTGGTCCTGGGAGGATGCTCAGAGCTAGTCTGAGGATACAAACGAGACACGCTGTTATCGGGACACGGGATCAGGTCCATCCCAGGGCATAAAGACCTTAGGGTATGAGACGTCCCGACAAGCTGATGCTGAGGTACCTGCGCCTGGGTCCTCGCCCATACAGCTGACGTCGAAGGTTCCGGGAGATGGGCCGCAGGTGCATGAAGTTGCAGAAGCCACCGCGGGTACATTCCCTGGGTAGGGGGTAGACGGATGGAGGACGCTGTTGTCAATGACAGTTGCCCAACACATAGGAGTCTGGGACTCCTGGTGCCCATCCCGCCCCCGTACTACCATACCCCATCTCATACTGCCGACAGCACGACTCTCGGAAGTCGGTGACAGGAGACAGCTCAGCATGCACTGCCTGCCCGTTGAACCAGCGGTTATTGAGTTCAGCCACCGCCCGCTCTGCATCCTCCTCACGCCGAAACTGAGGGGAAAGTGGATCCGGGTCGGCAATCAAACTCAGAAGTCTTTAGGGGATTAGTTATCAGGTTTGGGGCTGGGCTGGATTTAATGATGGACCTCAAGATGTGAAGCTTCAGTGGTGGCACTGAAATGCCTCCACCTGTAGGCTCTACTGGGGGGAAAGCAGGTACCTTGACGTAGACATTGCCCACGAGGTGGTCCCCCAGGTTGTCGCACACGTTCATCTCTTCAATATCCCCATACTTCTCTTGCAGCTCCGTGAACACCTCCTGCGGAAGATCAGGAGGAATTCAGCTGAGCTCCTGGCCCACAGGAAACCCAACCCACCCCTTGGCAACCCTCACCTCGAAGAAGTTATCATAGTGTTCTTGAACCTCCACGTCGCTCACGTGACCTGGAGGAGGGAGCGGGGTGAAATCAGGGGGTGGCCTGCCTAGGGGGTGTCGGCCCTACCCCCAAGACCGGTCCCTCACTCACAGTGTGATCCGTCTGCGGTTTGGGCAGTGTTCTGTGGATTCCGGTACAGGTTGAGCAGCACTATGGTCTGAACAGAATTTAAAGGGGGCGGGGGACTGAGCTCATGCAAAGGGGTGGGGTATGAAGGTTGGGGGTGAGACCAGGCGCCAGAGAAGAAGCCTAAGCACCTTGATTGATTGAGCGCATCACAGATGCTTGTCCCTAAGGGAACCTGAAGAGGGGAAACCTAGTAGTCAGGGATCGCCCAGCAGCGTAGTTCGTACATACGGGGGCGTGGCGAGAGGGACCTGAAAGAAGGCGAGGGACCAGCGGAGGCCCGACTGCCAGAGAGCCGGTGGTAGGGTGGGCCTTAGAAATCCGGAAAAGGCGGGACCTCGTGGTGATGGGGAATGGCCGGGAGGCGTTAACCCTCAAGGCTCCGTGCCGGGTCTCACCTGGCTGAAAGTCGGTTTGTTGTGAAGCCGGGAGCACCGGTCCCCGTGCCGGCAGGCCCCGATCTTAAAGTAAAAAGAGCAGTTAACCCTGGAAGAGGGGCAAAGACAGAGGTGAACCGAGGGCCGGGGAGGCCGGACACCCCAGAAACACCGCCCAACGCCTCCCAGCCACCAGGGAATCAAAAGGCCCGGCCCCGGTTCCCTGCAAGGGGCCACTCCCTGCGCCCGTTCTCACTTGTCCTTCTCAGTCCCGAATATCGAAGCTAAATATTCAGCCATTTTTACTCGAACCCTCCAACCCTGTCTGCTCTTTACGTCATTTCCGTTACTTAAGAGTATTGGGAAGTGTAGTTTGTAGCTGCCTCCGGACACAGCACGCACTCAGAAACGGTCGGCTGCGCTTGCGTGTTGGAGGCCGGCGCCCTCCCCGCAAAACCATGCCCCGCCCCCGGAGTTCCCTGAAGGCGCATGCGTGCAGCGTTGCCTCGCCCAAAAAGACTACAAACTCCAGAGATACTTGCGGTATCTCGCGCAAACGTCCGGAGTTGAAAGTGGCAAAGGCTTCCAGGCGGAGGAAATAGACTTCACTGGTGAGTTGGAGGTCGTTTCGCGCACCGCAATAAACATGAAGAGCGTTCAACCCTGTCAGCTTACTGGTGGGGGCCGGAGTACCCTTCTTGAGGCAAACCGACCCTTCAGTTTATCTCCGTTTTGTCGTAATAGGGGCGTGGTTGTTCGCGATCCCTGCATCTGTCACCTGGGGTCAAGGCTTGGCTCTTGCCCTACAGACCCTCGGGACGACTCGGCCTCAGCGCAACTATGAACTTGGAGCGGGTGTCCAACGAGGAAAAGCTGAATCTGTGCCGGAAGTACTACCTGGGTAAGGGCCGATACCTCGAGTCCCCGGAGAAGAGAGGGGACGGGGACCGGACTGGAGCGCCTGAGGGAAGAGGACCTGGGGATTTGGGCTCTTGGGTCTAAGTTGCGGACTCCTGGGTCTGAGGGAAGGGTCTGGGACCTGAGGAAAGAGGAAGCTAGGGACTCAACTTCTGGGTCCCAAGAGACGGGGGATGTTGTGGGGCTGGACGCTGGGTCCTGAGAAAAAGATGATTGAGGAGTCAGATTTTTGGGTCCCAAGGAGGAGCCAGGATTCCTAAGTCTCTGAGAGCAGAGATCGCTATTTGAACTTGGACATAGGAGAGGGCCTTCTGTCCTCTACGTAGACGTTGGGGAGAATGCCATTGCTTTTTGTTCCAGTTTGGTTGGTTGGTTGTGTTTGTGTTTTGTTTTGTTTTGTTTTTCTCTTAGGTGGGTTTGCTTTCCTGCCTTTTCTCTGGTTGGTCAACATCTTCTGGTTCTTTCGAGAGGCCTTCCTAGTCCCGGCATATACGGAGCAGAGCCAAATTAAAGGCTGTGAGTCTAGGGTACCGATGAAGGGAAGCCATTGGGTGTCCAGAGGGAATGATGGAGGTTCCAGAATTCTGGGGCTCTGGAAGAGAAGAGAGGGCCAGTCTGGGAGAGACCAGAGGGCAGCTGGAGGCCAACCTTACCCATTTCTGTTCCTTCTTACAGATGTCTGGCGCTCAGCTGTGGGCTTCCTCTTCTGGGTGATTGTACTCACCACCTGGATCACCATCTTCCAGATCTACCGGCCCCGTTGGGGTGCCCTTGGTGACTATCTCTCCTTCACCATACCCCTGGGTACCCCCTGATAGCTTCCTCTGCACATGCCTGGGACCTGCTCATTCTCCCAGAATGGGCTCCTCTACTCTAAGCCCCCTCTCAAGCCCCTAAGACTTGTTCCCATCTCCTGTATTCTTTGCTGACATACCCCAATAAAGGACTCTAATCCTCTGTATTGACTTCCTGGATCTTTTGGAGGTTGAAGCATAAAATGATTATCAATATTCAAAAACACGTATTGAGTGCTCGCTTTGTGCCAGGCTTAGTGCTTCGCACATTAGTGCAATCCTTCACTGTCTGAATCCTCTGAAATAGGAATTTTCCTGCTCAGGAACCCTATTTTACAGATGCAGAATAAGAAAGAAACAATGCTTCCATTACTAGGCGCTGCTATCTGGTACTGGGGGTGTGTGAATTTGAAAAATGTAGTTTCCCACTTGGCCTCTGCGGGTATCAATGCTAACTCCTAGAATTTATCAGACCCAAAGCATCCGTGGTAAATGGAAGTTTCCCATTTTCTGAAGGAGACGTTGTCTGCAGCAACAGACATAGCCAAGAGCTTTATTACAGAAGGCTTCCCTGACCATCCTACTTAAAATTTCAGTCCAACCCTTGATACTCCGTAAGTGCCTTCGGGTTGTATTGTCTCTTTTATTACATTTCATTTAAGATGTTTTACTTCTTTCTTCTAATTTTACATCTTCTAAAATACAAGCTCTATTATGGCAAGAGTTGTTGTCGGTTTTGTTCTGTGCAATGTCCCCAGTGTGTAGAAAAGAGTGCCTGGCACACTAATAAATATTTGCTAAATAAATGAGGTTGCGCCTGAAGAGAGATTAACAGGTAGCTGGCACCTAGCGAGTGCTCAGTAAGACTGAACTAGGCCTAACTCCTGACTTGCCTTCCTCTCAGGGACAAGAAAGACTCCCACGGTTAATAAGTCTTGTTAATAGCTAAATTGGTGTTCCTCAAATCTCCTAACACTACAAGTTCCAAGAAGCCTCGCGAAGCCCTGATCCCACGTCTCCCACCGTGCCTCGCGCGGCGCAGGCGTTGTTACTCTGGCTGGGTCTCGGGAATTAGAACTACACCTCCCAGGAAGCATCCCGAGATGGCGTTGGTTTGTTTCCGGAAACGGGCCCCCCCCACCCCAGAAAGGTGGGACTTAAGCTAGGAGCAGATGGCGGCAGTGTCAATTGGTCAGGGACGGGATCGACGGTGGCACTGACAAATGGGAACAAGCAATTGCCAAAGGGGCCCGCCCACAGAAGGGAAACTAGAGGAGGTGGCGGCTACAGTGGCGGTCGCCGCCGGACACTACACAGCACGGAGGACCGGCCGCACACAAAGCTTATCTTTGACCTCTTCCCGTCTGCCTTCGGCCTCCATTAATGACTCTGGGCTCTTTGGGGCTGCTCTAACCCAGCTAGCCACACCCCAGACCCAAACCATGTTCCCGGTGAAGGTGAAAGTGGAGAAATCAGGTGAGGACCCCGAGGTAAGGGGCCTGTAGGGGAGCACCGGACCGATCAGGGCATGGGAGTCCCGATAGATAGGATTATCGCGATAATGTCAGGCATCGAACGATTCTTGCCATCTTCATACCCTCCCGGTTTGTGTTCAAGGTGGCGTTGAGATGGAATGGTGGTGGCTCAGACTGTGTACGGTAAGACCTAGGGATCCCAAGCCGTGTGACCCTGAAAAGGACTCTTCTTCCCACTGCCTCGGTTTCCCCGTTTCCGGCAGTGGTCATGAGTCAAGCATTGTGCTCAGCACTTGAAGTACAGAAAAGCTTTTAATCCTCACAGTCACTGTATCCCAATAATGCTAGGGTAGGAAATCTGGTAGATGGGGAAACCGAAGCTGAGAGAGAAGAAGTCATTTTGGGTTGAGTCTGAGCTGATGGGAACCCAGGACTGGCATGTTAGATTGTGGGAGAGGCATGGACTCCAGACCAAAAGAAAAGTAGCATGATGTGTAGGGTGTTAGATGGTATAAGTGCTAATAAAACAAAACGGGAGAAGTTTAAGATCACGAGTGAGGCAAGGTGGGGCACCTGGATGGCTCAGTCCATTGAGCTGTGGGACTTCAGCTCAGGTCATGATCTCCCCGTTCATGAGTCCCAGCCCCATGTCCTGCTCTGCGCTGACAGTTCAGAGCCCGGAACCGGCTTAGGATTCTGTCTGTCTGTCTGTCTGTCTCTCTCTCTCTCTCAAAAATAAATAAGTAATTTTAAAAGTGAGGATAGATGAGGGAACAGCAAATCAGACAAAGGAAATAGCTCTGAAAAGGTCCTGAGGTGGAAGACTCAGCTGCTACGTTCAGAGCCCAGCAGAGAGGCCAGTGTGTCTGAAGCAGAGGGAGTCAGGTGGAGAGTGTGAGATGCTGGCCAACACGGAGAGGGAGGAGTACGGTTCTTGTGGGTCCAACTTAGGACTTTGGCTTTTGTTCTAAGCGAAATGGGGAGCCAAAGGAGCGTTTTGAACTGAGGAGTGAGTTCAGAAAGATGTCCACCAAATGCAAAAAAAAAAAAAAAAAAAAAAACAAAATCGTGAGTGGAAGAGTATAAAGGCCTGACTGCAAGTGATGGTGGGGGTGAGGGGCAGGCAGGGTCATGGAGGCCTGTGAACGTCAGACGGAAGAGCTCAGACTCAGTCCTGGGGCACTGTGGAGTTGTGGAATGTTCCATGCAGGGGAGGATCAGGGTGGGTTTGGTTTTCCAACGAGTCTCCTGGCCATGTTGTGCAGAGTAGGTCAGTGGAGGAGATTGAGGCTGGGAGCCTGGGGGAAGGGAGAGGACCAGGGTAGGGAGGGAGTAGAGAGACACTCAGGAGGCCAAGTGGACAGGCCCTGGGTTTGGTGAGCTGGGGTGGAGGAGGGCGAGAGAGGTCTATTATGAGGCCCAGTGAGGGACTGGGGGACAGTGGGGCTACCCCCGAGATGGGGCCCCAGGAAAAGTGGTAAAGTTTAGAGAGACACGGAGGCCAGTGTGGACCCAGCAATTGGTGAGGCCTAGGGGATGTCCAGGGGGAGGGATCCAGGAGACCACGGGATCCCAAGGTCTGAGGTCCAGGAGGGAAGCAGGGCCCAGGGAAAGAGATGTGGGTATGATTTACACCTGGGCTCCTATCCAGGACTCTTTGTTAGAATCTCAGCTGCCCGCATCCCTTCACCCCCACCCTGTGTCTCCTCAGTGCTGTTGGGAATCCCTGCCTCTTTCATCCCAGGGCTGGCAAAGCATGTCCCCAGAGTGTCCTTCCAGGCTTTGAGCCCTGGGCCAGAGTGATGTTAGGTACCAGTTGGAATAGGAGATCAAATACCCCACAAAGGCAAGAGAATATTTGTAACATCATCACCTCCTTCAGTTCTATGATGTGGGGAGGCCAGCAGAGCCAGGAATGCAGGAAGGTGGCCCCATGTCTAATTTCGGGCAAGGGGGCATAGGAGGGAGCCAAAAATGGATATTTTAGGTGCAATCTCTCAATTATTAAATGTGCATTTAGATTCAGGTCAGGTTTGAGATAACACCGTTGCCTCAGCCAAACAAACCACATCTGGGGGCTAGATTCTGCACCCGGTGTGAGTCTCTGCCTTATAACTTCAGCTGTGGAGAGGCTGAGTGCAAATCCTCAGCCCCGCAATTTCCTAACTGTGTCTACTTCTCTGTGCCTCAGTTTCATCATCCATAAGATGGGGATAATCCTATCTACCTGCCAGAGTTATTGTGAGAATTTATTGTGGGTTAATACATGCAGTGTGCTTGGAACAATTCTTGGCACATAATAAGTACTCTGTACATCTTATTGTAATTGCATCTGGCTAAGAAATTAATATATAACAGAGGTTTGTTTAAAAATTTCTCTAATGTTCTATTTTTAAGAGAGAGATATTAATAGATAATGTTGTATTTATTTTTGAGAGAGAGACAGAGCACAAGTGGGGGAAGGGCAGAGAGAGAGGGGGAGACCCTGAATGAAGCAGGCTCCAGTCTCTGAGCCATCAGCACAGAGCCCAACGTGGGGCTCCAACTTGGGAACAGCGAGATCATGACCTGAACCCAGGTTGGACACTTAACCAACTGAGCCACCCAGGCGCCCCAACATGGGTTTATTTAAACCTCAAAACAGTCATTGCAGATAGGTATCATTGGGATACCTATTTTCAAGATGAGGAAACAGGCTCCGTGAGGTAAGGCAACTTGCCTTTGGTCACACATGAGCATTGGGACAACCTTGGAACTCAGAGCTCTTGCTCATGTCATCAGTTGTCTTTGCCCACTGCACCGTCTCCGTATCCCTGGGCCTGTCCATGGGCCTGGATATGGATGCTCTTCTCCGGCCTCGTTGGCAGCCCACCTGCCTTGGGCCTGAGAACCGACTCCTGATTGGTATCTTCTTCCCCAGAATTGGAGATGGCCAAGGCCCGGAACCAACTTGATGCTGTTCTGCAGTGTCTCCTGGAGAAGAGTCACATGGACAGGTTGGGACCTAGGCCAGCATACGTTATGGGTCCTGGGTGGATCTGGGTAGGACCCTAGAGGCTGGCTTAGGCAGGAAGGGGCCCGATGGAAAAGCTACTCGGTGCCTTCCCACTCGCCCCTGGGAACCCTGAGCCCACAGTTCTTTTCCGCTAGCAGGGAGCGCCTGGAGGAGGAAGCTGGGAAAACCCCCTCGGACACCCACAACAAGTAAGTTATGTTAATGGGATCTGTATCCAGGGGTTTGTGCCGGATAACTTCCTCCTTTATCCAGACCCTGCCCACTCTGCCCTGCACTTCGTCCACCGCAGTCCTGACCACCCTGCATGTGGAGAGACCCTGTGGCCGCAGAGGCTTAGGTTTCCTCATGGTTGGCACTTCCAGCCCTGAAGGCGTGGGTGGGACCCAGGGTCTGAGAGTTCGGTGGGGTCCCTGTGAACGTCTCGGTATCCCCAGGGTGCCCTCGGGGTTTTGAGCAGGCATTTGTTTTAGGGTCAGCCTGCTGACGTCTTGTCTCTCCCCACAGGGATTGTTCGATCGCGGCTACCGGCAAAAGGTAAGGTGGCAGGGGCCCCAGCCAAGTGATGCGAGGTCTCCAGCCCCTGCCCTGGTCCTGATGTTCTCCTGCCCCACACAGGCCGTCCGCCCGCTTCCCCCACCAGCGGAGGAAGAAGAGGAGGGAGATGGATGACGGGCTGGCTGAGGGGGGGCCGCAGCGATCCAGTGAGTCGGCGGTGGCTCTGGAGGGCAGGCCATGGTGGGGAGCTGTGGGAGGATGGTCACACACCTTCCCCTCTCGTCACCCTAGACACATACGTGATCAAGCTGTTTGACCGGAGTGTGGACTTGGCTCAGTTCAGTGAGAACACACCACTGTACCCGATCTGCCGTGCCTGGATGCGCAACAGCCCCTCAGTGCGCGAGCGTGAACGCTCACCCAGCTCACCACTGCCCCCGCTGCCTGAGGACGAGGAGGTTGGATGTGTGCGGGGTGGGCCCCCTCCCGGCAGCCAGTGGGGCAGTGGGTAGATGGCCACAGGGTGTCCTCCCAAAGCTAGTGGCATGGACGGGCACAGGTCTCTGTGTCCCTCCATGATTTCTAGTCTGATGAGGCACACAGACATGAACCCTTCTGCCGAGGGTATGGATGGAACTCCCTAAAGCAGACGGACGTAGCTACCTGGCCTGAGAAGGAGAGGGGACAGGGCTCCCTTGGGCAGATAGATGTGACCCACAAGGTCAGAGGTCCCCAAAAGCTGGGGGGCTCAACAAGGGTCCTTAGTGCAAAAAGGTGTACCCACCTGGCCTAGGGGAGCAGATGGGGGCCATTGGGCTGGGCAGGAATGACGGGTTCCGTGGGCTGGGCAGAGGTGGGTGGGGGTCCCTGGATTGGACAGGAGACACTCCTTTGGCATGGCTCTTAAGACAGGTCCCTGTGAGACCCTCATGTCTGCTGTCACTGGGCCAGGCAGGAGGGGTGAAGTGTGTAGTGCTCGCCTTCTTTACCTCTCTTGGGCCTGGGGTGGGGCTCTTGTGTCCCCAGAGTTCAGAGGTCACGAGCAGCAAGAGTCGAGACGTGTACAAGCTGCCGCCACCCACAGCCGCTGGGCCACCTGGAGATGCTTGCAGATCCCGAATTCCATCCCCCCTGCAGCCTGAGACCCAGGGTACCCCCGACGATGAGGTGGGTGTGCAAGCTGACCCAGGGCTATGGGGCGTATGTTATGAGGCTTGGGCTCGGCCACCCAGCCTGGCCTCTCTGTCCACACAGCCCTCCGAGCCTGAGCCCTCACCATCGACACTCATCTACCGCAACATGCAGCGTTGGAAACGCATCCGCCAGAGGTGAGCGTCCCTATCCTGTTTGCACCCCCGTGGCCTCTGCCCCAACTGCTGACTCCTCCCCCTGCTTCCCCAACCCTACCGCAGGTGGAAGGAGGCATCTCATCGGAACCAGCTTCGGTACTCAGAAAGCATGAAGATCTTACGGGAGATGTATGAGCGACAGTGATGTTCCTCTGCCCTCCCACATCCCCCCAATAAACACTCCCCTCCTTCACACCTTCACACTGGCCTCTGCTTGCTCCAGCCCATTCTTCCCATCCCAGACATAAAGCAGTTGGCATAGCTCTATCACATTTATTCGGGGAGTGGGCTCTAGGTAGTATGAGGGGATACAGGTGGCAGGAAATTCAAGGAGGGACAAGGATTGTAGGGAACCAAAGAAAAAGTGGCTGCTTGGTCGGGTCTTGGAGAATAAGGGGAGGTGTGTGGCAGGTGGATTGCCTGGGATATGCGGTTGGAGACTGAGGGACTGCAAGAGAATCGGGGATCCTGGTTAGAGTTGAGAATGGGGCTTAGGAGATCTGTGCAGAACCTGGGGAGATGGGGTGGGTATCTGTACAGTCTGAGCCCGAGGGTCCTGCTTGGCCTGGAATAGGTTTCCAAGGGTGGGAGGTCAGAAAAGGGGTTCGAAAGTCTGGGGGTGGCTGGCTGGGGTTTCAAGTCACAAGATGGACGGGGAGAGTAGTGTCCATTTGGAATGAGGGAAGGATCCAGAGCCTTGAGGACCAGGCCAGGATGGTCTGGGGTGGGAGGTCTAGGCAGTCTGGGATATTTGAGGGGTGGAGAGGAATTATGCTTGACTGGCTAGGGTGGGAGCAGGGCTGGCCACACCATCATATAGTGTCAGAGTGGGGAGAGGACTAACATGGGCTTTGGAGATGTTTTAACAGATGAGTCAGAGGAAGCAGAGGAGGGAGTTCTGAGTGGGTTTATATTGCCAAGAAAGGGGTCAGTGGGGCTGGGAGACTGTAGGCTGAAGGGTTGTGCTTGTAAGGCCTGGAAGCTAGGCAGGTGTCGGGGGTTGAAAGCTGGAGGGGGTATGAGAGTGGGAGTGTCAGTGGAAAAGTCTATCTTACCAGGACAAGGTCTAGTTGGGAAGGGTCAAGGGTAGGATCCCAGAATGGGTGGGTGGTTTTGGCGCGCTCGGGACATCTGGCTGGGCGGAGTCAGGTCGGCTTTAAAAGTGGGGGCCAGAGGCGGCTCCCAGGGTTCAGGCAAGACGCCTACTTGGCAGCAGCCTGCGGCGGCGGTGGAGCCTGGGCCGTCGCCTGGGCTGTCGCGGGAGCGGCCTGGATGGACAGGACGCCCTCAGGGGACAGCGCGGACGTCACGGCGGCAGGGTCCACACCAGGCGGCAAGCGGTAGCGGCGATGGAACTCGCGTGCTATGTATCCATGCTCATCCTGGGGGCGGGGGAGAGAGGTTTGAGTGGCTCCGCCCTTTCCCTATAGACGCCCGCGGGTCCCGCCTGCGCGCCCTGGCCCCACCCCTGGCAGCGGGCTCACCGGGCGCTCCTCGTGGCGCGCGTGCACCTCCACGTGGTCGCCAACCACCTTGACGGCGATTTCCTCTGGGGAAAAGTGCTTCACGTCCAGCAGCACCGAGAAATGCCCAGGTTCCGCTGGCACCTAAGCACAGCCCGATCGTCATCGGTGGGGCGAGGCTCCCGGGACCCAGCAAGGCCCCTCCCCCGTCGGTTCCGGGGCTGCCCCTGCCCCAGGCCTCCGGAACTGGGCAGTCTCCCTACTCCTAGCCCCATAGGATGTCTTCACCCGGAGTAACAGGGATCACCCCTCCCCCTGTAATCACAGATTTTCCTCTCACGCAGGGTGATGAGGCCCCTTTCTGCAAGGTCAGAGACGTGGCTCTCACAGGGTAAGACCTTCCCCCCCCCCCCAGTGTCAAGGCCCCATAGTCAGCGTCTCCTTTGGACTCTGAGGCCCTAGCCCCCTTCCTCAGATGCCCTTCTTGCACCCCCTCCCCCCCCACCACCAGAAATTGCCAAGATGCCTCTTCCCTCAGCCTCCAGAGTCTTCTTTTTACCCTCCCACTGGAGTCACGGGGCCGCCTACGCCCTCAACAGTTACCCGTACTCATCCTCCACTTCCCCGAGTGGCCAGGCCCCCCTTTCTCAAGTCACAGGACCCTTCCTCCACATACAGTCTCCAAACTCTTCCCCGAAAATGACAAAACATTCTCTCCCCGCAGGAGTCTCTGGGAAGCCACACGCCCTTCAGAATGACTGAGCGCCCCCTTTCCCCCAGATTCCCTGGGCCACCGGTCTCCTTCAGAGTCACCAACGCTCCCCCTCAGAGTGACCGCCGCACCCTATCAGTGACTCAGCCATTCCAGCCCCTCAGAGCTGGGCCCCTTCCTCAGAGGGTCAGGGACCTCCCACCCCTTTCAGTAATCCGGCCACTGAGATTCCATTGTCCGGGAACTCTAGAAGCCCCTCCGAGTGGCCGGACTTTCCACCCCGCTCAAAGTCAGGGGGCATTCCTCACCCCATCCCACCCCACCCCCGCAAGGATGACCGGGGCCCCAAGCCTTGGAAGTGGTCGGGTTACCGCCCTCCCCCAGGCCTGGCACCTGGGCGGTAGGCAGCGCCACGCTGGGTGCGCGCAGGTAGTAGGGGGCCAGCGTGGCGGGGCAGAGCGCAGCCAGCTCGGCCTCCAGCAGCCCCTCGCCGAAGCGCTGGTCGAAGAGGCGCCCGGGCAAAGGGGCCGAGGCGCGGCGCAGCCAAGACGGCTGCACAGGCACGGGGATCTCCATCCTGCTTCGCCGCCGCCGCCGCCCCTAGGCTCCGCAGTGCCCCTGCGTGCGCGGCAGCCGCTCTTATAGTACGCCTTGTGTCCGCCCCTCGGCGGGCCGCCCGGGGACACTGGGACCGCGGCCAGCGCCGGCCATTAATAGAGCCTTATTTAGAAAGCCCAACAATGACTCGGCCATTTATTAAGCGCCTGCTGGATGCTAGAGGTGATCCCCCAATGTCCCAAAGGGGAAACTGAGGCTGGGGAGGCGGAGTCTTCCCGGTAGGTGGAACGGCGCGGCATTTGGGCCCCAGGGCCACCGCAGGGTTCGCAGTCCTTTTAATCCACCCCCACCCCGCAGGCAGCTCCGGGGATGACGTAGATGGCGGTCTTAGGAGCAGATTCTTGGGTACAGGGAATGTGGTAGCCGGCCAGGCTGTCAGGAGGACACAAAACAGACCCTACTCCCATCTGAGCAGGGCCATGGGCCCAGCCCCCCAGCAAGCCGAGCCTAATTCTGGGCCTCTGACTCAGCCTCGGGTGCCCAGGGTGGCGGGGTCTGCCAGGTGAGCAGCAGCCAGAGGGCGCAGGCACGAACAGTTCAGGCTGGCCCCCCGGGGGCCGCGGGCCCGGCCCGAAATAGCTCGTTTTGATCCCACCATTTCGGCTAGGAGCCCAGGCCTGGCACTTAGCGCAACCAGCTGCTCCTGCAGCAAGACAAAAGTGGTTAATGACCCCGCGGGACTGGTTGGCCGGTCCGACCGATGGAGGGACGGCGGTTAGAGAGGGGACGGATTCTCGTACTGCTCTGCAAAGCGAAAAACGGTAGTTAGACTCGAGTCGGGACAAGATTTCTGCAGCAGAAGGGGGAGTGGCTAGAACACCCCGCTGGAGAGCGAGTGTACTTTGGAACTCTTCCTAACCTCGCGCTCACCCTCAGATGCTTTCCACTGGTCCACAGGCTTGCCAGTTACTGCAGCACGCTACGATTCTCCAATCACACATGCTCTCTCCAGTCAGGCGGACGTTACAGCCAGTTGTGGGACACCTCCCTTTGGCCACTTTCCAATTTTATTTTCCTCTCCATCATTGGTCGCCTCGGAGGCCGCTCTCTTCAGCGACGGCACTCCCAGAAAGGGGCGGGCCTGACAGGGCATTGCTAAGCGACAAAGATGTGCGCGGGGCCAACCCAGTGAAGGAGCGGAGCAGGCGGAAGGGCCCAGGTAGCTGCGGGATAGACTGCAGGTGAGGCGATCTCTCTCCCGGGGACCACAGGAAGCCTGGGGAGGACCTAGAGTCAGATGAACACAGCCTCCGGCCAAATTTGCTAACGTCCAGAGTCTCTTTCTCAACCGCACTGGAACTACAACTCCCACGATGCCCCACATCTTTTGGCTGCTCCAGCCTTGGACTTCATCTCCCCGGTCCCGTAGAGCGTTATGTTCCGCTTTCTAAGTGGCCCCAGAACTTTTCATTTTCCTCTAAAGATGCCCAGGGTCATCTTGGAAATTAAATTTTTTAATTTTAAAATTGCCCCCAGAGTCCTATGGGTGTTGGTTTTGACTTTTTTTTTTTTTTTTTTTTTTTGCTTAAGGCGGAGCCCAGTTACTGATGGGGATTGTAGTCGGTTTACTGTTTCCTCCTTAGTGTACCAAGGACTTAAGGGAACTGTACAGTGATAGGTTTAGCCTTGGTTCTTTTCTTTTTTATATAATGTTTTATTTCTTATTTTTGAGAGAGAGCAAGAGCATGAGTAGGGGAGGGGCAAGGAGAGAGAGGTTGACATAGAATCCAAAGCAGGCTCCAGGCTCTGAGCTATCAGCAGAGAGACGGTGGTGGGCTCCAACTCACAAACCATGAGATCATGACTTGAGCTGCTCAGGGATGACGCAAAAGATGCCCAGCCTCCTTTCAGATACAGATGCCCAGCCTCCTTTCAGACATGACTATTCTTTTGGCCTGGGGTGAGGACCTTGCATCTGTATTTTTTAAAGTCTCCTAGGTTGGATTCAGGTTAAGAGCCACCAGTTAGCAGTTCCTTGGTTTTCTGAGACCACTCCAAGGGCTGGTGGGAATTGAGCCTCTAGTATCAGTATCTTGGATGTGCAGCAGCACTTCATGGGAATTATAGTTCGTGTCTTCCAGGAATCTGTGGGAATTGTAATCCGGTTCTGCCCTCTGCTTCCCACCCTTGCAACCCGACTCCACCCCATAGCCCCCCAACAGGGCTCCACTGACCATGCTCTGCCTGCCAACTTTACTCTCCCCTTGCAGTCTGCCAGTTTTCTCCTTCGGAGACAGCCCCTTTGAGGATACTCCCCTGGATCAAAGCCGCTACCGGCCATCCCGAAGCCAGACCCGGCACCCCAAGGTGAGGACACCCCATAGAGAGTGCGGTGTGTGAGCCCAGTGGTGAGAGAGTGGCAAGTAGAGGGAAGGAGGACATGTGATAAGAGACAGGGGTGGGAAATGAAGAGTCAGGCCCACCTGCGCTCCCTGTGGCTCTGCGCTTACCCAGTCCTCAGTCGCTTGGATCCCCCATCATAGCCCCAGCCACAGTCACTGAGTTGTTGCCGTTGTAGGATGTGTTTGCTCCCTCTGGACTGAGACACACTTTGTGTGTGTCTTCGTTCTCCTACGGGGATAACCCTTCAGCCCTCAGTTTCTTCTCTCCATCTCCCTATCTTAGACCCTGAGCCCATCCAGGTCCCAGAGGCCCAAGCTCCCAGAAGTTCCTAAGGCTCTGGCCATGGGTCCCAACTCCTCTGAGATGTTTGAAGAGTCCTGGCCATCCAGCTCAGGGACCCCTTCCCCACCCAGTACCACTGAAGGACAGATGGGAGCCTCCCCACCACCTACGCCGGTTGACAGCAAGGAGTCCGTGGTGGCCAAGTAAGTACCAGGAGCCCTGGAGGGAGGGAGCGGGCATCCCATAATAATCATAGCCAGCGTTGTTTATGCAGCAGTTTTAGGACCACACTTCATGTGTGTTATTAAGTGCTCTGGAGCTAGGCTACCTGGGTTCAAATCCCAGCTCTGTCATTTATCCTCCAATCTAGGCCTCAGCTTCTTCATCTGTAAATTGGAATATTAATAGCATATATCCCCCTAGGCCCCTAGAGCTGTTTTAAGCTTTCAATCAGTTACTGTCTATAAAGCATCTATAACAAGTGCTATAACATAGTGAGTACTTGGATTTGTAGGCTACAAGTTCAGCTGCTTTAACAAAGAGTCCCAAATTAATTGCGGCTTAAGCAAGATAGCATTTATTTCTCCCTCACCTAACAGTCCAGGCAGAAGCACCCAGGGCTGATACAGCAGCCCCTTGTTGAGGTGTCAGGGACACGATTTCCTTTTTATCTTGCTGCCTCCCATCACTAGGCTGTTGCCCTTTCCTTTATGGGCCAAAATGGCTCCCACTCACATCCACTTTCCAGAATCATATCTCCTCATACCCTGTTTGTCAAGAATCTAGTTAGATGGCCATAAACCTGTAAGGATCCCTGATAAATATATCAGTAGAAGACCAGCTATTTGCCCAGTCTTATATAGTCTTATATAATATTGCATTACTAAACAAGAAAGGAAAATGGTACTTGATAAACATTGCTGTTGTGACTGTTACTGTCATTATTACTGCTACTGTTATTATTAGACTGTTACTCTACTCATTCACCCACCTCCTGTTCTCTGATGTTCACAGGTACATAAACCGGTTCCGCCAGGCTCAGCCTACAAGCCGAGAGGAACGCCAGCCTGCAGGCCCAACCCCAGCTGACTTTTGGTGGCTACGGCCTGAATCTCCAGACACCAGCAGGCAACCTACAGCAGGTACCTGCTTCAGTCCCAACCACTCCCGGCCTAAAACCTTTCCTGATCAGTGTCCCCAGCAGACATTCCTCATGGCCCCCCAAAATCAACTGGGGCTTCTCAGCAGGAGCCAGTGAACCAGAAGGAAGACCCAACACAGCAGTCCCAACTCTTGCCAAGGTGGCCAGCGCATCTCAGGCTAAGGCTGTGGTCCCCCTTCAGGAAATGAAGCAGGTGACACCCTCATCTACTTCCTTCCCCGCGCACCTGAACTGACAGCTCCAGCCCTGGGATAGAATTAGAGTCCGTCCCCCGTTCAAGGAAGCTTAAACAAAAAGAAGAATTCGTTGGCTAATGCAATCAAGAAATCCAAATGTATATGCTTTCAGGCATGGCTGGATAAGAGGAACTCAACTCTCTTGAATCTCTGTTCCTCTTTGTTAGGTTCAGTCTCAGGCAGGCTTTCCCCATGAGGTCCTTAAGATAGCTCCAGTTCGCTTTAGGCTTCTAAATCACATAGTTATTTCAGTGGAAAGGAGGACTTTTCCAGTAGTTCCATCCAGAGCCCCAGGGCTTACTCTCATTCCTTCATCTTTGAGCCAGTCACCGTGGAACCAGAGGACAGATTGTTGTGATTAGCCAGTCTTGGTCAGGAAGGTGAGGTCAACCCTTCTCCCACAACAATGATTACAAGGGGAGTGGGTGGCGGTGTGGATCCACAGAGGAGCACTGGGTCCCCCTTCCCTGAGGAGGAGGAGCAGATTCTAGGCCAGCATGTAAGGGTACCAGGTGGAGTGCAGGTACTTAGGGCCCTCTGTCCAGAGCCCCTTTCCCAGCACCCTTTGAGATGGCCACTGGCCTCTGATCCCTCTCACCTCGCAGAGCCTCAACACGTGGAACTCATCCCTGCTGGACCTGGAGACACTAAGCCTACAGAGCAGAGCTGCCAGGCTGCTCAAGCGCAGGTGCCATCCCTGCTCTCATCTCCCCACCCCTACAGCTCCAGGTCCAGCCCACCACCTCTGAGACCTCTGTTGCCTCGCTTCTGCTTTCTCCCTACAGCAAGGCCTCAGCCTCCTCCTACTCGCTCAGCCCTAGCGATCCCAGCAGCTCCTCATGCCCCGGCAGCTCTGATGGCCTCTCTCCCTTCTCCATGACCTTCACCCCTGACTCCAGCACGGGCTCTGACCCCAAGGCACATGGTAAGTTCTGAGGCCAGGATGGAGGGCGGTCTGGATGTGAATCCCAGCTCTGACATTGACCAGCTGTGTGACCTGGGGACTTTCTGGGCCTCTCTGTTTCTGTGACTTTAAAACGGCTAATGAATGAGTTGGTGAATACAGGGTGCACTTACCGCAGGTCTGTGAACAGTACCTGCCACTAGTACGGCATCTCTCTCTGCATTCAGTGTGCAGTTCTGAACACAGATGTCCAAAATCAGAAATTGGCTTTTTGCTAATTTGGCACCATACCCGATTTGACAGCAAAATCTGACCTAAAGAATATGAAGGCTGTTCATAATCTCTATATATTTCATTTAGGGTGAATAGTTACACACTTTTTGCTATGGGTGTGTTACACTGAACCGCATGACATTTTTGTCTTTGTAAGTAAAAAATGGTTGAATATTGGCAGTTTCATGTTGTTCAACCAAATACTAACGTGTTTGAGTCTGGTGTACCGACCCAGCCCCCTGTCAGTGCTGTACACACCGTGTGACTTTGCTAAAGCATGCGAACTGTTGGAATTTCCAGATTTCAGAGACAGGGTGAAGGACTTGGGTTACTACTACTGTCATCATTGCTGTTACTATACTCCATACCCAGGTCTTGGGATGATGCAGTGGGGCACAGGACGGATGCTCTCCGTGTCTCACAGGGCTTACGTGAGCGGGGACAGGCAGGCACAGTAAACAGACAGGTGTTTGTGCCTGGTGTGTGATGCTGCCTCCTTGTCTGATTCTTTGCTCCTTTTCAGGTTCACCTCACCTTTTATTCACCTCTCCTTCCTAAGCCTCAGTTGTCTCATCTGTAAAATGGAGATAAAACTAGTACATAGTTCATGAGTTGTTCCGCAGAAATTTATTCATTCTTTCATCTAAAAAACATTGAATACTGGGGTGCCTGAGTGGCTCAGCCAGTTAAGCATCTGACTTCAGCTCAGGTCATGATCTCACGGTTTGTGGGTTCGAGCCCGTATCGGGCTCTGTGCTGACACCTTGGAGCCTGGAGGCTGCTTCAGATTCTGTGTCTCCCTCTTTCTCTCTGCCCCTCCCTGGCTCATACTCTGTCAAAAATAAACGTGAAAAAAAAAGTTAAAATGAAACAAAACATTGAATACCTATTGTGGATGAGGCCCTGTAAGTGGGCTTGGGGATTCCACAGTGAACCAACCATGCATAGTCCCACCTTCATGGTCCTCACAATATAGTCAGCGTGGGGCAGAAAACAGCTATATAACCCCGAAAACAAAAGTGAAATGTAAGCAGAAATGAAGGCCATGCAGGAGACGGCTGTGATGCTGGGAAGTCAGAGAAGGCCTCCCTGGAAGAGGTACTATCTAAGTGGAGACAGTAGCCCTCTAGCATGTACTCAGGACCTGAGGTGGGAGGGAGCATGGTGCAGACAATGGACTAGAAAAGGCAAGGGATGTGGTGGGGTGAGAGGGGGCGGTGAGAGTAGTGTGGGGTAAGGTGGAAGAGATTGGCAGCGGTCAGATTACATTGGGCCAGGTGGGCACAGGAGGCATTTGGTCACGATCTTAGTACTAGGGAGCCACGGAGGATTCTGAGCAGGAAGAGGATATGATCTTTCTTGGCTATTAACAGACTCCCTCTGGCAGAGGAGGGAGTAGGGGAGCAGAGTAGAGGGAAGTGGCCAGGTTTAGAAGTGGCGTCTCAGGATATAGAGGAGAGTGAGGGAGAGAGATCCAGGATGACACCCCTCTTCTCAGTGCAGCATCAGATGACAGGTCTTCTAAGAAACAATGGTAGCCCTACTGATCCTGACTGATGAAGCTATGCTCTGGGTGATGGAACGATGTCCATGTCCATTTGCCCCACTGAACTGAGTCCAGCGAGTGGCCCTACCCTAAGTCACTGTGGTACCCCTAGCATGGGCCTGGGCACTGTAGTTCAATATAATACACAGTTCATTTGGCATTCATGCCACAAATAACTGGTGGTACCAGGCCTTGTTCTTGACACTGGGGATATGGCAATGGTCAAACAGAAAAAAAATCACTGCCCTTGTGTAACTGGCAGAGATACATAAAGAAGTGCCATACTGAGTATGTTAGAAGGTGAAAAGTACTAAGAAGAAAAATGGAACAAGAGAATAGGGAGTGGTAGGGCTGGGGGTCGTTGCAGTTTTTTTTTGTTGTTTTTTTTTTTTTAATTTTTTAATGTTTTATTTATTTCTAGGAGAGAGAGAGAGAGAGAGAGAGAGAGAGAGACAGCATGAGCAGGGGAGGGTCAGAGAGAGAGAGAGTCACAGACTCTGGAACAGGCTCCAGGCTCCGAGCTGGCAGTCAGCACAGAGCCCGACGCGGGGCTCGAACCCACGAACCGCGAGATCATGACCTAAGCGAAAGTCGGACGCTCAACCGACCAAGCCACCCAGGCGCCCCGGTCGTTGCAGTTTTAAATACGGTAGCCAGTGAAGACCTCGCTAAGAAGGTGATACTGAGCAAAGATCTGAAGGGTTTGAGGGATTGAACCCTGTACATACAGGAGGGAACAGCGTTCCAGGCAGTGGGAACCACAAATGCAAAAGCTTTTACTTTTTACCAGGACCGGGGCAGCCCGGGGAGGGTTCTAATCCAGGAGAGCCCTGATCTGACTCAGGTGTTGCCAGGCTCTCTCTGGCTGCAGGGGTAAACAGATTGGGAGGACAGAAGTAGAGAAACCAGGGAAAAGGTTGCTGGGGTCGGCCCCAGGAAAGGGCAGTAAACAGGGGACGAAGGGAGGGGCCCCTGGGTGGCGCAGTCGGTTAAGCGTCCGACTTCGGCTCAGGTCATGATCTCACGGTTCATGGGTTCGAGCCCCATGTTGGGCTCTGTGCTGACAGCTCAGAGCCTGGAGCCTGTCTTCAGATTCTGTGTCTCCCTCTCTCTCTGACCCTTCCCTGCTCATGCTGTCTCTATCTCTCTCTCAAAAATAAATAAAACATTAAAAAAAAAAAAGAGGGGGAGAATTGGGCAGACTCTGAGGCATCTGTCTTGTTTAGTGCTGTGCCCACAAAGTCCAGAACAGTGCCTGGCACATAGTAAGAGCTCAGTAAATATTTGCTGATGAATAAAGAGTTGAATGATGGCAGGTTGAGAAGCCCAGGAGTGCTCGCTCTATCCTCTGACTCTGCTTCTTTTCTCACCTCCTATTTGGATGAGGAGTTAGGACATTATCTGGAGAACTTGTCTGAATAACTTCCTGATACAGTCAAAAGGTATATAAACAGGCTGTCCTTGGTTTGCTCATCACCCCAGCCTCTGCCTTACCCTTCCTCCCTCTGCTTCCCCCACAGCAACACCAGCCCATGCCCCCATCCCTGCTCCAGCCCCGGGCTCCTCCCAGGCACCCTTGCGTCCAGAGGATGACATTCTATACCAGTGGCGGCAGCGGCGGAAGCTTGAACGGGCTCGAGGAGGGCAGGGTGATGGAACCTGGGTGCTACCCCAGACTCCTGCCCTCACCACTCCAGTGAGATGGGGGAGGGAGAAGCTTGAGGGGGCTGGAGGGAGGGATGGTAAGGAGAGTTGGAGGAAGGGGGAGCCTGGAGGGGACTGAGGACCCCTCTACCCTTTCTCTCCTTCCCAGGTCCCTGTCCCCGTTTGTCGACAAGCTGCCTCTGCCCCTGCAGAGTCCCTTGGTTCCTTGGGAACCCAGCCTAACTCCGTCCCACTTTGGAGCAGTGTGGCCCGGCCTGGTCCCCTGGAGGCCTTCCAGATGGAGAGGCCTCCTATTCCCCCAGGATTCTCTCCACCCATCTTTTGGGGCCCCAGCCCCCATGGGTTCTTTTGGGCCCCGCAGCCTGGTCCTTGGGTATCTCTCGGGGCCATTCCTCCCACTCCCTTGGCCTCTATCCCTGCGCCTCCGCCTCCAGGTTCCACTCCGGTGCCCCTGGCCTCCACCCGGGCACCTCCAGCCTCCACCTCCCCGCCCCCAGCCGCCCCCCAGGATCTGCCCGTTTCTGCGCCGGGCTGCCCCGCCCAGCCCGAGAAGCAGGGCCCCAAGCCTCAGAGTGGCAGAGCCCGGCGCCCCGAGTCTGCTGGGAGAGTCACGGCAGCAGACGAGGGGCCTGGCCCGCAGCTAAGAGGCGCCCTGGGCCAGGTAGTATCCGCTCGGCTTTTCCCAGACGGCCTGGAGGACACGCCCCCTCACCTTAAGGGCCCACCTCTGGCAGAAGCTGAATCTCGAAAAGTCGAGGCCCAAACCAAGGGTACGCCCTTTCCCAAGGAACAGACCCCGCCTAGTCGGTCTAAAGCGGAGTCTCGGAATGTCAAGGCCAAGCTCCCCCTAGCGGTGTCGGAGCCTAAGAAGGACAAAGACACTCCCTTGGTTGAAGCTGGGTATCTGAAGCCCAAAGTCCCGCCCCCTCCAGCTGAGGAGGCGACCGCCGGCTTCGAGGCCGCGCCCCCTTCCTTCGGGGCGGGGTCTCTGGAGGCGGTGGCTACGCCCCCATCCGCTGCCGAGCACGCCCCCTCAGAAGATCTGCTCTGCCTGGCCGCCCGACTTCTAGAGGCGGCAGAAGGTAAGCTGATGTGCACGACTCCCTGGATCTGGATAGTAGTCCAGCACCCCACAAGTCAACCTCCTGGCGCTCCCTCTTTTTCCCCTAGATTCTGACGGCAGCGAGTTTCAGGACGACCCTGTACTGCAGGTGCTAAGAGTTCAGAGGGCCGAGCTGAGGCTGCAAAAAAGGTGACCATCACCAGGATCTACAACACCCGTTTCCCAGAGCCATACACAACCCCAGACCCCAATTCTGAGCACATAACTCAGTCTCTACTACCCTGGCTTTTTTTTTTTTTTTTTTTTTTTTTTTTTTGCAGGAAAGTGGCTGCGCAGTTATCCCTCTTACTGGACCACACTGAAGACCAAGGGACTTGGTCTCCTCCAACCAGATCGCCCCCCAGGTCTCCAGATAGGCGGCTGCAAAAGGAAGGAGTTTCTCTTGAGACCAGACGACGCTGAATTGTACAAATTCTTTTTTTCCCAATAAAATATTTTTTTCAGGTCACTTGTTTTCTCTGAGAAAGTTGTTCTGGAAAGGCTAAGGGTCGTGCTAATTAAGAGAAATAGCTCCCTCCCTCCCCTATCCGCCGTGCCTCTGCCCTGCTCCATCCCCACTCTAGTTCCTGACCATTGGCACAAAATCTCTTCTGGTGTCCTCTCTGAGGTCAGGACAGGGAGGGGTTCCAGGACAGATTTCAGGCAAGACTGCACTCACCTTAGCTGACTCTCAACTCAGAAGTGGGTGCTCTTGTCACAGCTGTCCTTTGGGCATGAAACTAATGGGGTCATCAGAATGCTGGGCAATGGTCCGTCCTCAGTCCACGCCCTGCTTGAGCCAGCAGCAGTATTTAGTGCGTGGATCCTCTCTCTTTGCAACACCTCCTCCCTACCTTTCCAGTGCCCCACCCCTCACCTCACCTCTCTGGTCACACCTTGTCATTGCTCCAACCTGTCACTTTAGCATGTCCCCAGGTCCTTACCTTTAACTATCTGTACTCATTCCCAGGCCTCTCTAGCCCATCTCTTCTAATAGTCCCCAAATTTCTATCTTCAGCCTAGACCAGGCCTCTGAACCTCAGGTTCCTGTATTGTTGCCTTCTCCATTCCTCACCATTTCCATTCCAATGCTTAAGAGATGTCTCAAAGTCCACAGGTCTTAAACTGAGCTCTCAATCTTCTCCCTAATTTGCCACTCCCTGGTTTTCCTGCATTCCATTCCTCTAGTTCCCCGGGGGCCAAAAGCTACGTGGCCATTCCTGACTCCTCTCTTTCCCCCACCCCACAGTGAGTCAGTTTGACTAGCAATTCCTTTAAAATATATCCAGAATTTAATCCCTTCTTCTTCCACTGCCCCTCACCCCAGTCTAGGCTATATCAGCTGTCTAGACTATTGAAAAACCTATTGTTTTATCTGCAAATTCTTTGACACACTTTCCATCAAAAAGTAGAGTCTATCTCCCTTCTCCTTGAAACTGGGTAGAACTTTGTGACTGCCTCAACAAATAGAATGCAGAGGAAGTGATACTGCTTTAACTTTTGAAACCAGATTAGCCAAGATCATACAATATCTACCTGATCCCTACCCCGTCTTCTGTGTGCTTTGGAGCCCTGGGCTGCCATGTAAAAAGTTGCCATGCTGGGTAGGGATTTTGGTTACACAGGTGTATGCACTTATGCACATACACAGGTGTACGTCAAAATTCAGTGAAATTTATGAATGTCATTGTATGTGAAGTTTTCCTCAAAAATAAATATTGAGGGGTGCCTGGGTGGCTCAGTCGGTTGAGGGTCTGACTTTGGCTCAGGTCATGATCTCACAGTTCGTGGGTTCGAGCCCCGCATCAAGCTCTGAGCTGACAGCCAGCTCAGAGCCTGGAGCCTGCTTTGCGTTCTGTGTCTCCCTCTCTCTCTGACCCTCCCCTGCTCACGCTGTTTCTCTCTCTCTCTCTCTCTCTCTCTCTCTCTCTCTCTCTCTCAGAAATAAATAAAACATTTAAAAAAATTTTTTTAAATAAATATTGGACTCTGGTTAAAGATATACACGCTAAGAGTTTAGGGGACAGTACACCAATGTCTATAATTTATTTTGAAAAACATCCAAAAATAGTAAGATTAATGAAATAGGATGAAGAGAGTAACGAGTGAATTACTAGTAATGAGATAAAGCAAATACAGTAAAATGTTAATGGTAGGATCTAAGTGGTGGATATATGGTTGTCAATTGTAAAATTATTCAACTTCGCTGTATCTTAGAAAGTTTTCATAATAAAATGTTAGAGTATGTGATCAGGATTATGTTGGTAGCTGTTATTTGTTTAAAAAGGAGGATAGAAAAGACTTCTATAAAAGTAGCTTCTGTATGTCATCGATATGGTATATATTTGTTTTCAGTGTTTTTGAACAAACCACACATTTAAACGAAATAAAAAATAAAGAGCTGTTTAGATATAAAAAGGATTTATGAGGAAGTCATGTTTAAGCTGAGACAGGTAGGAATTAATTAGTTGACAAAAGGCCATCCTAAGTACTATTGCTGGATTTTAAATCATCTCCAAGGCTTAGTAACATAAAACAATCATTTTATTGTGTTCATGGATTCTGTGAGTCAGAAATTTGGACAGGGCATAGTTGGGGACAGTTTATCTCTGCTCCATGTAGGCAGGATATATTTTCCCTTCCTTTGGATACTGATGTAGCCACAAATTAAGTGATCAGTTTTTGAATGAATGAGTGAATAAGTCAGAGCTTTATTTTCTGAGGTGAGGCACCCAATTGAGAACATGACCAATGAAAGAGTCTTCTTGGAAACAGTATTGTTAGTGTTTTCTGGACCTGGCTCAAGTCAGAAGCGGAACGATTGGGACTGGCTTTATGGGAGACCTGGTTATGTTCTGCGTTGCTGGCTAAACCAATTCCTATGTAAAAGGAGTCAGAGCTAGAGGCCGGCCTGTAAGAAGCAGTAGAGGAGGAGGCAAGGAAAATGTCCAGTGGGAAGGGCAAGGATTATGTCCCAGGCTGGGTATCTGAGCCAGTGAAAACCATCCATGGACAAATACCCTCATTCTGTGGGCGGTGTCAGGGTCAGGACTGACAAAGGTGGAGCTAGAGGATTGAGACCTTGAAAAGCTACTTGAGGATGGAGAAAAACCCTGAGGCCTTGGAAGAATTCAATTAAGAGTGTCAAAAGGAGAAAAAACAGTGTTAGAGGAGTGGTCACTGAGACTGGGCTATGGGGAGAGCCCTTTGCTTAGTGTTAGAAGTGTTGGAAGCAAAGCATAAAGAGCCTGGGGGTGTGTCTCAGGAGGGCAATGACAACCAATGAAAAGCAGTCATGGGCGCGGCGCTGTCAAACTTCGCGGGGCGGGACCGAAGAGGCTGAGCCAGGGATAGGACCAAAAACCCGAGCCAATGAAAAGCCGCTAGGTGGGCGGGGCGTCGTCCTAAGGCCAAGGGCGTAGCCAATGAGAAGCGGCGCCGCGGCGCCACTGCCCCCGCCTCCGTGGGGCGCGCGCCGGAGCCACGGGCAGCCGTTAGGGGCGGGGCCTGCAGCCGCCCGCGCGCGGCTCGCGCCCTCCCCTTTGTGTCGCCATGGCGGCGGCAGCGGCGACGAGGACGACGAGCGACGGGCCGAGCGCGGCCGGCGCCTGAGGAGGCTACGCTACCATGGTGGTGAGGGGCCCACGCGGCCGTCAGTCCTTCCGCGTGTCAGTCTGTCCGCGCGCGGCCCCGCCCCGCGCGCCCCGCCCCCGGCCCCGCCCGAGCCCGCGGCCTGCGCCGCCCCTCTCCCCTAGTCGAGGTCCCTCTAGTCCCCCGGCCTGGTCTTGGGCCCGAGCCCTTACCCCAGCCCCGCCCCCTCAGTGCTCATCCCCGTCCACGCCCTGAATGGAGGTGACAGTGGCCGAGGACCCAGGCTTGGGAGGGAGGGGCTAGTCCCGGGAAAGACCCGCACCACGAAGTGGCCCCCGCAGGGGCCTGCTGAAGCTTCCTGGGTCCTTCGCCAGCCCCCATTCCAGAGCCATCCTCAGCTTCCTCTCCCCACCTCCACCCTTTTCTGACTAGCCACCTCCCCCTCCTACCACCAGCCCCCTTGGCGCTCTTGAGCCCCACCCCCACCCGGCTCCATCCTCAGCCTGACCCTTTTCTTCTCTTTCTCCTCCTTCCCATACCGTTCTGTTCCCTCTCAATCAGCCCTCCCCTACGCCCCATCAGCCCGAACCTCTACCTCAGCCTCTCCAGCATCTCCCCTCTCCTTACTCCACCCCAACCCCAAGCCAGCAGTGTACCTCTCGCTAGATCCTTGGGTCCTTCTCCATCTTCTTGTCCTCACCCTCTCTCCCCCACCGTCTCCCTCCCCCACCATGCTGCTCCTGCTCATTCATCCATTCATTCTCTCTTTCGCTCATTTAACAGACATTCCCTGATACCTCCGGGCAGACCCCGTGTTCCAGGTGCAAAGAGATTCAGATCTTATCCTGCCTTAGGGAGCTTCCTGAGCTGGAGGGGGTCAGACCTGAGGGTGAGACCCAAGGATGAACTTAAGAGTCTCAGGGATATGAAAGAGGGAGAGGCTAGAGCCTAGCCTGGAAAATCGCTATCTGGAAGCTGGTTAATTTATTTGTCAGGTTTTGCCTGGCTCCTGCTGCGTAACTGGACATTGGGATCCACAGAGGAATCAGGCAACCTTTCCTGTGAGAAGCATCAATTCTGTGCCCAGCTCTGCGCTGGAGCCCCTGATCCTGGGGAAGTCGCAGTCCATTGGGGCAAATGGACTTGTCACCAGTGACATCTCAGTGCTCTGGGCTGGGCTGGGAGAACCCTGGGGGCCAGAGGAGTCCAGAAGAGGAGGCTAACACAGCCTGGGTCAAGAGCACAGAACAAGAGAGCTGAGACCTGAGGCACGACGAGGAGTGAACCTACTGAAAGGATTAGGAAGAGTGTCCCGTGCAGAGAGAACAATCTTTGCAGAGGCCTAGGAGGAAATGAGAAGGTGGTGCTTTTGTGGCACTCTAAACGTGCGAGCCCTGAGAGTGGAGGCCATGGTGGGAAGTTTGGACTGGAGAGGTAAAGAGAGACCTGAGAATTCAGACTTTATCTTGAAGATAACAGGGAACCATTGAAGGTCTATGATCGATGGAGAGATGGAAGTAGGTCTGTGTGGTATGAAAATTATACCAGCGCTTGCTAGGAAGAAGCGAGCAGGAGGGGAGAGGTTGGTAGCAGGAAGATTGATAAGATGGGAGCTATGACTGTCCAGACATCAATGAAAGGTGTGGAGAGGCACATAGGGGAGAGGACTATACTCCACAGGGGCTGAAGGAAGGCTTCAGACAGGGAGAGATGGTACCAGCGTGCGCTCTCTCTTCCTCGCCCCCAGTCCCTTTACTTCCAGCCCCCCACCCCAGACCACACACAAAGAAACAGGCCTACCCTCAGCTGCCTTCCCCTTCCCCTGACCTACCCTTCTGCTCCACGCTCGGGGCAGCCTGTGAAGCAGTTCAGAGGCCTGGGCTCACAGATAACAATGCTCCCGTTGTCTCTGCTCCCATCTCTGGAGGGCTCTGATTCTTCTTTATGCTCTACAGGCTCGCAGCACTGACAGTCTGGATGGCCCAGGAGAAGGCTCAGTGCAGCCCCTGCCCCACGCCGGGGGGCCCAGTGTGAAGGGGAAGCCTGGGAAAAGGTGAGAGGTGCGGGTGAGGCTCAGCTTAGGAGGGGGGCCACGCACAGGAGCCACCAGTGATGTGTCACCTGTCCTCCAGGCTCTCAGCTCCTCGAGGTCCCTTCCCCCGGCTGGCTGACTGTGCCCATTTCCACTATGAGAATGTTGACTTTGGTCATATTCAGGTATGGGGGCTTTGCACCCAGGTGGGAGGGTGAGCAGTATCAGCCACTTTACCCCTGAAGCCTATCTCAGAAATAGCTGAGCAGTCGCTGGCAGGAGGTGCAGGGCGGAAGGGGAGAACTGTCCATTCATTCATTCGTTTCTTTATTCATTCGCCTAACTTCTTGTTAGGTGTATGCTCTGTGCCAGGGCCCTGTGCTCTGAGACATCACCAGGCCCTGCCCTTAGGGAGCCCCAGGTAGGGGACACAGATCCATTCTAGGTAGTGCCAACCTGGAAAGGTCAGGACTGGGACAAAAGTGAGGCCCTTACCTGAGCCTTTATTTCCCTCTACAGCTCCTGCTGTCTCCAGAGCGTGAAGGCCCCAGCTTCTCTGGAGAGAATGAGCTGGTGTTTGGGGTGCAGGTGACCTGCCAGGTGAGCCCACCCCTCCTCTCATCTAGCCTGACAGACTGGCCTTCGTGGTTCTCGGTATAATGAGACTGCTGCTCCTTTCTGTCCCTCCTGCTCCCTCAGGGCCGTTCCTGGCCAGTTCTGCGCAGCTACGATGACTTCCGTTCCCTGGATGCCCACCTACACCGATGCATATTTGACAGGAGGTTCTCCTGCCTCCCAGAGCTTCCCCCACCCCCAGAGGGTGCCAGGGCTGCCCAGGTAAACTGGTTGTGGTCCCAGTCCCTGCCTCAGCTATGGTGCGTCCTCATAAGCAACGTGTGAACCCATCAAGGGAGAATAGTTCAGTATTTAAACACTGGTATGGCCCAAGTTCCAGCCAATCAGAATGGAGAGGCTCAGAATGAAACTGCAGCAGGTGTGGTTCTGGAGGCTCCTTTCAGCTTTAGGGTCATGGGAGTTCCAGGGGATTTGGTGGGGAGTCAGCATGGCCAGTCCAGTGGGGGCACACAGGAGCTTGGCATGGCCCATTTACTAACTGATACGAAAATATTTCAGTGCTTACCAGGGGAGCAGCACCCAGACATTCAGGCTGAGTTTCAGCCCTGCCCAGAGGTGAGCTAGGGCAGTATAGGAGGGCAGTGACCCTCTCAAGGTCCCCCCTCAAAAGCCCATCCTGACAACCTGCCCCCAGATGCTGGTACCACTGCTGCTACAATACCTGGAGACCCTGTCAGGGCTGGTGGACAGTAACCTCAACTGTGGGCCTGTGCTCACCTGGATGGAGGTAGGCCCAGGAAGGAGGGGCTTGGCAGGGGGAGTGAGTGAGGGCTGTCTGAGGAGCAAGAACCAGCCTGAGAAAGTGTGTGGGCACAGGAAAGAAACGAGCCAGAGTGGAGGAGGCACTGATATTTCAGTGTCTGTGTGGGCACATGCCTATGAGAGAGAATGGGGGGGGGGGGGGCGTGTGTGTGTGTGTGTGTGTGTGTGTGTGTGTGTGTGTGTGTTAGAGGCACCGGACTATGGGGATGTGAGGATTTCAAGATATATCAGAAATAGGTTTGACTGTAACTCACAGAACACCCGGCCAACGGTGGCTGAAGCCAGTGGGTGTTTAGATAAGCAGATATGCAGTGTCATTGGAGGATGAGACACGGGGATGTCTTGGGACATGAGAGGAAGGAAGGGCTTTGTTGGCTGGGGCAAGAATTTAGCTCTTTGGCCAACAGCTCTGACTAACAGAGGCTCTCAGGTAGGGGACAGGTAGTGGACTCCGTGGGACATGGGGGAACCTTCTCTGCCTTTATTCTCTCCTTCTGGCCTCTCCCTGCACATCCCCCTTCCCCCATCTCAGCTGGACAACCACGGCCGGCGGCTGCTCCTCAGTGAGGAGGCCTCCCTTAACATCCCTGCGGTGGCCGCGGCCCACGTAATAAAACGGTACACGGCCCAGGCACCAGACGAGCTGTCGTTCGAGGTGAGGCTGTGGGGAAGCAGATTCCAGCTGGGCTCCCCTCTTCCCCCCATCCCTTCTGACGCTCCCTCCAATTACCTTCGCACTTTCAGGTGGGAGACATTGTCTCTGTGATCGACATGCCACCCACTGAGGACCGGAGCTGGTGGAGGGGCAAGCGAGGCTTCCAGGTGAGCCCGGCGTGGGTTGGACGGGTGGGGCAGGGCCCCGTGCCAGCTAGGGTGGCCCACTCACTGACCCCAAACCCTCTTCAGGTTGGCTTCTTCCCCAGTGAGTGTGTGGAATTGTTCACAGAGCGGCCTGGCCCAGGACTAAAGGGGGGTAAGTGCCGGGGCAAAATGGGGGGGCCTCCCTGCATCCTTTGCCTGCCGTCCATTCTCTCCACCTACTGTTCACCCCACAGATGCCGATGGTCCCCCGTGTGGTGTCCCAACTCCCCAGGGTGTCTCCTCTCTGACCTCAGGTAATGGGAACAAGGGGCCAGGCTCCTGTCACCCGCCGTAAGATCAGTGGCTGCACTGACCCCGTGTGGCCTGCCTTTCCCCCCACAGCTGTGCCCCGGCCACGTGGGAAGCTGGCTGGCCTCCTGCGAACATTCATGCGCTCCCGCCCTTCCCGGCAGCGGCTCCGGCAGCGGGGCATCCTGCGGCAGAGGGTGTTTGGCTGTGACCTTGGAGAGCACCTCAGCAATTCAGGCCAGGATGGTGAGGCCCTCTGTCTACCTGCCCAGACACTTCTCACACCCTGGTTGCAACCTGCCTAGACCTGAGCCCCTGCTTTTCCCCAGTGCCCCAGGTGCTTCGCTGCTGCTCTGAGTTCATTGAGGCCCACGGGGTGGTGGATGGAATCTACCGGCTCTCAGGAGTGTCATCCAACATCCAGAGGCTACGGTGAGGGTCCACCAAGCCCTTCCTTCCACCAGCTCCTACTCAGCATCGTCTGTTTCAGGCCGTGTGCCATGTGCTGGGGACACAGAGTTATGGGGGGGAGAGTAGGAGGGCTCAGAGTGGGCTTGGACTGGGGCTGAGGGCAAGGAGGGCTTCCTTGAGGAAGTGACACCCACAATGAGGCCTGAAAGGCGAGAGCAGAATACACATTGGAAGCAAAGAGATCGACGTTCATTGAGTACCTGCCACCTGCCAAGCACGAGGCACTGGGGACACAGTGGTGAATGAGACAACCGGAGCTTCCTGTCCTCGTGGGGCTCACATGCTAGAGGGAGAGACAAACAAGGATAGGAGAGCGTGTACTAACAGGTGACAAGTGCTATGGAGAAAAATAGAATGGGGTGAGGAGGCTCATAGTAAGCTGGGGAGGGATATTGCGGTTTTATATGGGGTGGGCAGAGAAGGCCGCCTGGCGGAGAGCTTGCTCTGGGGGAGGTGAGGGAGCGAGCTGTGTGGATGTGCTGGGATGAGCATTCACCTGGAAGGGAACAGTTAGTGCGAGCGAGAGCAGCAGAAGGTCATGTCCCAGAAGGAAATGGGGGCAGAGCATACAAGGCCTTTTGGACGACTGTTAGGATTTTGCCTTTTACTCAGAATAAGGGGGTAACTCCAGGAGGGGTCTCAGCTGAGGAGGGAGAACATGCAGAACAGCCTAGGGGAAGCAGTGAGCCATGAGCACTGGGGCTGACAGGAGAGACAGGCATGAGGTCACACGATAGGGTGTTTACCCAAGAGCAGTGGGACATTACCAGCGAGCGGTGAGCAGGGGCTGCTGGGATTTGGGCCACATTTCTCAGTGACCTCCGGAAGTCAGGAGAATGACAGCTTTGTGGAAGGAACATGGTCGCGCTGTGGATTCAGATAGCCTTGGGTACCCACAGCAGGGGCATCTCTCACCTGAGCCTCAGTGTCCTTCCTGTAAAATGAGGCATGCTCTCTGGGGCACACAGAGTTGTTGGTGGGGAGGGGGTGGGGGCGGGTTCAGTAAGGCTCTGCCTCTGAAGAGCCCAGCACAGGATCCACGAGCACGCATCCACGTGTGGCCACTTTGGGAAGTGGGGGAAGAACATGGCCAGGCGGATCGGCTCTGACCTGACTCTTTCTCCTCCTTATCTGGTGGCCTCAGGCATGAGTTTGACAGTGAGAGGATCCCTGAACTGTCTGGCCCCGCCTTCCTGCAGGACATCCACAGTGTGTCCTCCCTTTGCAAGCTATACTTCCGGGAGCTGCCGAACCCCTTGCTCACATACCAGCTCTACGGGAAGTTCAGTGTGAGTAAGGGAGCCGGCGAGGTTGGAGGGTGCCGGGATGCATCTGGCCCAGCCCCCATCATGCCTGTACATAATCTCAGGAAGCCATGTCAGTGCCTGGGGAGGAGGAACGCCTGGTGCGTGTCCATGACGTCATCCAGCAGCTGCCCCCACCACACTACAGGTAAAGCAGGAGGGGCAGGGAAGGGCTGTGGTGGGGTCCCAACAGGGTTGAGGCTCAGGTGTCCTCCTCCACTGCCACCCCCAGGACCCTGGAATACCTGCTGAGGCACTTGGCCCGCATGGCAAGACACAGTGCCAACACCAGCATGCATGCCCGCAACCTGGCCATTGTCTGGGCACCCAATCTGCTACGGTAAGCTGGCAGCTCACCAGCCTGCCCCCCTCAGCCTTCTCCACAAGCAGGGCCTCAAGTCTCCCCCCACACCCAGAACCCACCCAGCGTTTGCTGTCTTATTCATTTCATTCAACACATATTCCTTCAGTACCTTCTGTGTGCCAGCTCCTTTCCTCAGCACCGGGACACAGTAAGCAAGAATTGTGTGCTCCTAAGCTCGCATTTTCATGGGGGAGATGAACAATGAACCATCAACAAGAAAAATAGAGTATGGTCTGATGGTGATGAGTACCAAGGAGAAAGCAGGGAAGGGAGATGCACAGGGTCATGGTATTTTGAAATTTTTAGAGCGGCAGGGAAAGCTTCAGTAAGAAGTCTTCTGTGGCCAATAGCAGCATGAGTCTCAGAAGATTTGATAGCGACTAAGACAGGCAAGCTCTCTGTCGTCAATAAAATAGGTGGTACATCAGATGGTGGATATAAGAACTATGAGGACAAAGAAAGAAAAAGAGGGAAGCTTTCAATTTGAAATAAAGTGGGTAGGGAAGACTCCATGGAAAAGGTAACATGTAAGACCTTTAGAGGGGAGGGAGAGAACAAACCAGACTGAGGGGACCGGAAGTGCAAATGTCTGGGAAGGTGCCCGGTGTGCTGAAGGAGCAGCGGGGAGCCCAGTGTGGCTGGAGGCCAGTGAGCAAGGGAGTGGGGGGTTGAGGGGGAGAAGATGATGAGGTAGGAGATGCCAGGGGACCAGACAGTGGAGTGACTTATGATTTGTGGGTCATTGAGAGGACAGACTTTAGCAGGAGAGAGGTGTAGCCAGGGGAGAGCTCTGAGCCGGAGGGCCTTGACCCGGCATCACAGGCTCCCTCTGGCTGCAGAGGGGAGCAGACCGCAGGGCACAGAACACAGAATGGAGGGGAGGGGGCAGGGAGGAGCTACTGTGGTGTCTGGGATCCGGAGGGTGGAGACTAAACCCGGGGTAGGGACAGTGGGGGAAAAGAGTTTAGATTCTGGAGAGATTGTGTGGGTGGAGCAGGCAGGATTGCTGAGAGATTGGATGTGGCTGTGGGGGAAAGAGAGGGGTCAGGAACCACACCCAGAGGCGTTTGGCCTGAGCATTGACTGAGCTGCTGAAAGCAGCAGGGAAGGAGGTTTGGGGAAAGGTTGATAACCCAATTCTAGATGTGATCGCTTGGGGGAAGGTCAGGTGTTGGATGACAGTCATTTCTTCCATTGGCTCCCCATTTTGTGTTGCTAAAACCCACCAGCTAGGGCTTAAAGCACCGGGCCTCCCTCTCCCTCCTCCCATCCAGGTCCATGGAACTGGAGTCAGTGGGGCTGGGTGGGGCAGCCGCCTTCAGGGAGGTTCGGGTGCAGTCTGTGGTGGTGGAATTCCTGCTCACCCACGTGGATGTCCTGTTTAGCGACACCTTCTCCTCTGCTGGCCTCGACCCTGCAGGTATGCCCATCCCACCCCCTGATGTCCTGGCTACTGCCCCCTCATTGTTAGGGCTGCAGTGGGAGGGCAGGTGGGCTCCCAGCCCTATCCCTACCCCACTGAAGCTGGACCTCCCTCCTGGCTCCTTGAGGACCCCGCCCCGGCTCTCCCTCCCCTCCCCCCCCTTCTCATTTCAGCTCCTACGCTCAGGATCCCCACTTCTTGGCCCGGACATCGTTCTTCCTTCACCCCTTGTAGCTCCTGGGGGCTCTTGGGGCCATGGGTCCACCTGGGAGGAGGTGGGAGGTCCCCAGACTTGACCCCGCCCCGGCCCCACCCAGACTCCCCGCCCAACCCCGGACCCCAGCCCAATCAGGATTCAGCACGTCGGAGGGCCCACTGGCCCGAGGTAACTGAAGCCAGAGCCGCTGCCCTCGCTGGCTGCCGGGAGCTGCCTCCTCATCAGCTCGTTCTGCCTCACTCCTCCTCCTCATCTGCCTGCTGCCCACCCATTCCCGCCTGATCCGTCCTGGCCCCCTGCCTTGCCAGCCCGGGTGGGCATGCTGCGGGGCCGGGGCTTGGGCTGTAGCGCTTGGCTTTGCCTGTGGCCTTGAATGGCACCCTGAGCTGACAGCTGCCTCCTTTCCCAATTCCCTAGGCCGCTGCCTCCTCCCCAGGCCCAAGTCACTTGCGGGCAGTGGCCCCTCCACTCGCCTACTGACACTGGAGGAAGCCCAGGCTCGCACCCAGGGCCGGCTGGGGACACCCACGGAGCCCATAACTCCCAAGGCCCCAGCTTCACCTGTGGAGAGGTGAGTGGAATGCGGGGGGAGCACAGGGTCAGCCTGGAGGCCCCCAGATCCTCAAACTGCCTCCTGTGTTTCATGCAAATTCCAGGAGGAAAGGGGAGAGAGGCGAGAAACCGCGAAAGCCAGGGGGGAGCAGCTGGAAGACCTTCTTTGCCCTGGGCCGGGGCCCCAGCATCCCCCGGAAGAAGCCTCTACCCTGGCTGGGGGGCACCCGTGCCCCACCGCAGCCTTCAGGTCAGAGGCCGGCAGTGGGAGGTGGTGGTAGGGGGAGGCACTCTGAAGTGCCCTGTGACCATTGTACCTCTCCTAGCAGGTGGCCGACCTGACACAGTCACACTGAGATCTGCCAAAAGCGAGGAGTCTCTGTCATCGCAGGCCAGCGGGGCTGGTGAGCACAGGGTGGCTCATGCCTGTGCTCAGGTGGAGCTGAGAGGGCCAGGGGGCCTGAGGTGGCCTCTAAATGGGCTTCAAATTTGGGGGGGTTGCTTTTTTTTTTCCCTTAGTCTGGACACTAGGTACAATGAGTTGGATAAAGCATCACCCATGGTTCAAGATATACTGTGATCATTGGTCTAGGCAGGGTCCTTTCAAACAGTCTTCTATTTACTCCTTTTGAAAACAAATCTAGATACTAAAATGAGCACCCATGAACCCACAGGCCAGAACTAAAACAGCCCATGACCTCACCTGCAGGTTTCTCCCCTCCCATCCGCTGCCTGCCCACAGGAGGCACCCTTAAGACTTGATGGTGGTCAGCGCCCCCTTGCTCTAAGGTCTCATCAGCTGTAGGCGTCTGCATAAATAACATACAGCACAGTCCTAGTGGTTTGGGAACTTTAAAGGTATCCTAAGATACCTGGATGAGGAACTTGACTTCACTCACTGCCGCCCATATGTAGCCCACACTCATTCCTCTCAGCTGGTATCTGGGTGTGGATGTCCCATTCCCAATAGGTTGAGGGGCTCTGGTGAGCAGTCTCTGCTATGCCCCCACACCCTTGTGAGGGCGCTGCATGTACCCCGGAGTGGAGGTGCCTTGCTGTAGGGTTTGCTCATGTCCAACTGTACCTGAGAAGGCCCATTTGTTGTCCAAATCTCACCAGCTACCCATGAGATCCCATTGGTCTCATGCTCCCAAGCTATGTGGTTGTCAGAGTTCGTTCTTGCCGTTGGGCCTGGAATGGTGTTCTCTTCATGGCCTTGCCTTTTGTTTCCTTTATCACCATGAGTCCGAACAGCTCCCTCTGGATTCGCAGCCATTGTGACCCTTTTCAGGGAAGGGCCTCTTCGCGTTCCTTCGCCAACCTACTGGGCTGTGTGCCCTATTCTCACTGATGTTATGGGTACCTAAAGTTCTGGCCCTTGACACCTAACTGCCCCCCCTCTCCCCCCCAGGCCTCCAGAGGCTGCATAGGCTACGGCGACCCCACTCCAGCAGTGATGCTTTCCCTGTGGGCCCGGCACCTGCTGGCTCCTGCGAGAGCCTGTCCTCGTCCTCCTCCTCCTCGGAATCCTCCTCCTCTTCTGAGTCCTCATCATCTGGATCCTCAGCAGCTGGGCTGGGGGCACTCTCCGGTTCCCCCTCACACCGAACCTCAGCCTGGCTAGATGACGGTGACGAGCTGGACTTCAGCCCACCCCGCTGCCTGGAGGGGCTCCGGGGGCTCGACTTTGATCCCCTGACCTTTCGCTGCAGCAGCCCCACACCAGGAGACCCTGCGCCTCCCGCCAGCCCGGCACCCCCAGCCCCTGCCTCTGCCTTCCCACCCAGGGCCACCCCCCAGGCCCTCTCCCCCCGTGGGACCACCAGCCCTGCCTCGCCCACCGCCCTGGACATCTCAGAGCCCTTAGCTGTGTCAGTGCCACCTGCTGTCCTGGAACTGCTGGGGGCTGGGGGAACACCTGCCTCAGTCACCCCAACGCCAGCCCTCAGCCCCAGCCCGGGCCTGCGGCCCCATCTCATCCCCTTGCTGCTGCGTGGGGCCGAGGCCCAGCTGAGTGACACCTGCCAACAGGAGATCTGCAGCAAGCTGTCACTGCCTGGTCCCCGGGGGCCGCAAGACCAGCACGGTGAGTCCTGCTCAGCCTACCCCACACCCTCATAGACCCGGAAGCTGCACCCAAGACCTGGCTGACTCCTCTTCCCATTCCTCTCTGTGTAGGTCCTGGTACAGATTCACCGCTGCTGCCCCCACCCCTGTCCCTCCTGCGCCCTGGGGGGGCCCCGCCCCCACCCCCCAAGAACCCAGCACGCCTCATGGCCCTGGCCCTGGCTGAGCGGGCTCAGCAGGTGGCCCAGAGACAGAGCCAACAGGAGCATGGGAGCACCCCTTCTGCTCCCCACTCCCCTTTTCACCGCTCACTGTCACTGGAGGTGGGCAGTGAGCCCCCAGGGACCTCAGGGGCTGGGCCAGCCCCCAACTCCCTAGCCCACTCCGGTGCCTGGGCTCCTGGACCCCCACCTTCCCTACCGAGGCAACAAAGTGACGGGAGCCTGGTGAGGAGCCAGCGGCCCCCAGGGACCTCAAGGAGGGGACTCCGAGGCCCTTCGCAGGTCAGTGCCCAGCTCAGGACCGGTGGGGGGTGCAGGGAGTGTGGGGATGAGCCAGAGACAGCAGCTCAGTTCCGGTATTCTGTCCCCACACAGGTTCCTACTCCCGGCTTCTTCTCTTCAGCCCCCCGGGAGTGCCTGCCACCCTTCCTTGGGGTCCCCAAACCAGGCTTGTACTCCCTGGGCTCCCCCTCCTACCAGCCCAGCTCCCCAGCCCCGGTCTGGAGGAGCCCCCTAGGTCCCCCTGCACCACTTGACAGGGGAGAGAACCTGTACTATGAAATCGAGACGGGTGAGGGTTCCCCCTACTCTGGCCCCACTCGGTCCTGGAGTCCCTTTCGCTCTATGCCCCCAGACAGGCTCAATGCCTCATATGGCCTGCTTGGCCAGTCGCCACCACTCCACAGGTCCCCTGACTTCCTGCTCAGCTACCCACCACCCCCCTCATGCTTTCCCCATGACCACCTTGGCTACTCAGCCCCCCAGCATACTGCCCGCCGCCCTACCCGGCCTGAGCCCCTCTATGTCAACCTAGCTCTGGGGCCGAGGGGTCCCTCACCCGCCTCTTCCAGCTCCTCCTCCCCTCCTGCCCACCCCCGTAGCCGTTCAGATCCTGGTCCCCCAGCCCCCCGCCTCCCCCAGAAACAGCGGGCCCCCTGGGGCCCCCACACCCCTCACAGGGTGCCTGGGCCCTGGGGCCCTCCAGAGCCTCTCCTGATGTATAGGGCAGCCCCACCAGCCTATGGGAGGGGGGGTGAACACCACCGAGGATCCTTGTACAGGAATGGGGGGCAAGGACGGGAGGGGGCTGGTCCCCCACCCCCCTACCCCACTCCCAGCTGGTCCCTCCACTCTGAGGGTCAGACCCGAAGCTACTGCTGAGCCACAGCTGGGAGAGACCTTCCTCCTTTCCCTTCCCCTCACTAATCTTGGCCCAGTCCAATCCCTTGTTTTGTATTTTCTTGAGCTCCTGACCCCTACCCTAGGTTTCTAACTTTGTAACTTGTTTCTGATGTGGGTCCCTAACCTGATATAGCTTCCCTACCCTGGGCCGAAGGGCACACCCATCCCCCCCACCCACCATCCTTCCATCCTGGGGGCTCTCGCACAAATCTGAGGGCTAGGCTGACAGCTGTCTTCCCTCTCCCTCCAGGAGCCCCCAGCTTGTTCTGACCTGTGCACAGGGGGTTGGAGAACAGCTCCTGCCCATCTCCCCCCGCACACCCCACTAAACCATCTGACAAAATTAATAAAAACAGTGAAAACGTGGCTGCTCGCGTCATACTGGGGCCAGACACAGTGAACAAAGAGGCAGAGACAGATAGGCTGCTTTATCACTTTATCATTTCAGCACGTGCTGAGTGGGGAGTCATTCCTGAGAGGCTCTGGGCGGTGACAGCTGCAGGGAGGCAGTCACGGGCACCCTAAGAGTCTGTGTCAGGCGTGGGGTCGAGGCTGGGATCGCCTCTGAGTCGGCGTCCACCTTGCAGCTCTGCTAGGACTTCCTCCAGCAGGTCCGTCCTGGGGAGCAGTGGGACAGGGGTGGAGCCAGGGTTGCCCCGGGGATGAGGAAGGGGTCCCAGGGGCCCCCAGCAGGGCCCATTTCTCACTTCTGCAGGCTGGAGAAGAGCCCTCCTTTGATCAGCTCAGGACGGGGCACCTGCAGGGGAAAAGGCTGGAGCTGCCACCCAGGGGCCATGGAGCTCAGGAGGGGCCTAGGAGGGTGACATGGGCAGGGAATAGGCTAGGGTCCTCTGCTTCACCGGCCCTCCTGGCCTTCCCTGCCAGCAGCCTCCAGGGTGTGGGAGGCCTCCCTGTGGGTCAGTAGGCAGGGGGTGGGCTCAGAGAGTGGGGGGGCCCAGCGGGGCAGCCCTGTGTGTATGACACCACAGCCCCTGCAGGGCTTGCATCGTGGCTGAGGGCCTCCTCTCAAACTGCTCCACAGAGCCCTGTGTCCTCAGAAGGGACTCTGAGTCCTGAAGGCTGGAGCAGGGCAGGGCCCTGGGGGAAGTAGGGTTGGGCGGGGGGGGGGGGGGGGGGGGGGGGGGGGGGGGGGGGGGGGGGGGGGGGGGGGGGGGGGGGGGGGGAGGCGAGTGAGAGGACAGTTGGGCGGTCCTGTGAGTCCGTGGTCAAAGGAGAGGCAGCCAGGGGAACTGGGGCTGGTGACAACTGGGGTGAGGGGTAACAAATTAACAAATGGATGGTTGCAGAGGACTCTGGGGGTGTCCGTACTGTTGAGCCGGGCTCCAGGCAGCGGCGCAGGCTGACCCTGGCTGCGGGGCTGGAGCCTGGGGAGGGGCCGGGGCTGGGACTCAGACTGCCTAGTGTCAAGCTGCTGCCTGAGTCCCAGGCTGTGGTCCTCTGGACTCTGCTGTGGCCTGTGATCTCAGGAGTCTCCAGGGCCTGCGGACAGCAATGGCAGCGAGCTGGCGGGGCCTGCCCAGGTGCCCCACAGCTCCCGTGGGCCTCCATGCCCCTGCTCTGGCTCCTACCTGGCATGGGGAGGGTCCTGGGGGCATCACGGGGGGCACAGGCCTGCATGTAGTCTTGGCTCTGGGAGCCACCTCACAGTACAGTGTCTCTGGGGGGACAGACCGGCTGGTTGGAAGGGGGAGAGCAGAGCTGAGCTCACCCCCTGCCCCCACCCCCTCCCTGCCATCTCACCGGGTGGGGAACCCTGGGCAGAAGGGTGCAGTGTGGTCCAATGCTTCCGGGAGCTCACCGCAGGAGCCGAGTCCTGTGGAAAGGAGGCTGAGTGTGGGACGTGGGTCCAGCCTAAGGTTCCAACAGCTACCGCCCACCCTGCCAACCTGTCCTGTACCTGGGCCATGGCCTCCCGCAGCAGGTAGCGAGTACTCTGCAGGCTGCCCCGGCGGTCAGCAGGCCCTAGGCCCAGCCCGGCCTGAACCAGGGCCTGATAGGGAGTCGGTACCAGGGGATCCAGGGCTGGGCTCTCACCTGCCTCCAGCTTAGCTTTCACCTCAGGCCCCTTTCGCCCAGCCCAGGGCAGCTCTCCTGTGAGGAAGCATGACTGGGGGACCCGAACAAGAGAGGTGCCTTAGCGGGGCAGGGTGTAGGATCACTCACTGACCAGTGAAGACCTCCTGGGCCAGAATGCAGAAGCTGTAGAGATCTGAGGTGGCCGCAGGCCCGTCCCCACAGATGAGCTCAAGTGGCAGCCACGGGTACAGTTCAGGAGGTGGGGGCAGCCCCGGGCCTGGGCCTCCCCAGGGGGAGCCCTGCTGTGGCCTGTGGAGACCAACGGGCCTGGTGAACCAGGGGCCACTGGACAGGGACACAGAGGCGGGCAGGTGAGGCAGGCACTCACCCGGGCCGCAGCTGGTGTTGGCGCAGTGGGCGCCCATGCTCCAGACTGCCCACCTTGGCCAGGCCTGGCCGTACCAGCTGCACAGCGTGAGAACTCAGGCCGCCGTGAGCGCGCCAGCGGGCCTGCAGGAACAGCAGGGCCTCCAGCACCTGCAGCAGCAGGTGGCCGGGCGGCAGGCCCGGCACAGTGCGGGGCCCTCCGTGACTCAGTCCCTGCGGGTGAAGCACCATATGCAGGGAGCCCAGCCACACAGGTTCGAAGAGAAGGCACAGCCCTGACAGGTCCGCCGAGGGGCTCAGCGCCATCAGCAGCAACACGTTGGGGTGGTGCAGGGTGCTGGGCGGGAGGAGAGCAGGCCACTCACAAGGAGGCCCCAACCTGCACGGCCGGGGCTGCTCCCGGGCACAGCTCACCACGTGCCAGGGGTTGACAATCTGCGCCAGCCGCCAGACAGAGAAGAAACTGAGACGTGGCTCGCAGGGCCAGCACCCAGTTCACACCCCACCTGTGGTTCCCTGCCTACACCCAGCCACCTCCCTGAGGCCTGTAACGCACAGCACACAGAACGGGGAGCCACTTCACGGTCGGGGGTGGGGGGAGTCACTCCAGCAGGAGGGCTGTGTGCCAGGTGCTGGCCCGGAGGTGAAGACTGTAATGGTGGCAGCTGCCATACACTCCCTGGCCTCCTGTTTGTGAAACACTTGAGTAGGAGGGGCAGGCAGGGGACAGGGCTAGCCTGAGGGCAGGGCTGGGGGTGGGGGGGCTACCTGCAGTGCTGAAGGTCGGCCAACAGCACATCAGGCTGAGTTCCAGGTACCTTCAGCTGCCGAGCTGTCACAGGGTGGCCCCTCCACAGGAGGCTAGAGAATGCGGAGCGGGTAAGAGGGCAGGTCTGAGACAAGGGGGCTTTCCCTGTGAGGGAAGGAGGAAAGCTGGACACTTCCCAGAGCTCTGCTGGACAGTGACGCACGGGTGGGGGTGGGGGCTAGCTCTCACTTGGCCATGAGGGTGTGGGAGCTGCTCTCGTAGGTGCGGTCGGGCTCGCCCTGGGCTGGCAGCAGCTCCTTGGGATCCGCGAGGGGTATGCCTGTTACCAGCCCCAGTGGCCACAGGCTGCTCAGCTGGGGATGGGGAGTGGGACTATGAGGCGAGAAATGGACAGTGGTGGCCCCTGCTCCCCCCACCTCTCCCGCTTACCTGGCCAAACCCCAAGGCTGGGATTTGGGGGGGTCTTCTGATCTGCTCCTGCCTCGGTGCCCTGGGGGCAAAGGGAAGTGCAGGGGTGAGTCCAGGGTAGCTGGGGCGTGGTGGGTGAATAGGTTTCATGTGTGGATAGTTACCTGCCTGCACGCAGCCGCCGCAGCAACGACAGGGAGCCACACAGGCGGTGTGCGGAGCTGGCCTGTGGCCGGCCCAGGGACGCACTGGCTGCCCACTCACCACCCAGGACCAGCGCTGCCATGCGGGCTCGGCACAGCTCCAGCAGCTCCAGCACCTGGCGGGGGGGGGCGGGGGGGCGGGTGCGCTGAAGCAGGTGCGGGTGCTGGCTCTATATGCCCCCACCCCACCTGGGCCACCGCTCACCTCCCGTCTCTGCCTGGCATCACTCTGCTCTGCCCAGTCCCGAGGCGTGCGACCCCGCTGGTCACGTAGACGCAGGTCACCCCCCGCCTGCAGCAGGTGCAGCATCACCGGGCTGCGGCCGGAGAAGGCGCCTGCGTGCACAGGCGTGCTGCCGTCGAGGCAGCGGCTGCAGAATGATGAGGAAAGAAACGGATCAGGAAAAGGGCAGAAGAGGGTCGAGAGGTGGCAGGATGGGAGCACTGAGGGATGAAAGGAACATGGCAAGTGGATATCAGAACAGGAGGGGTCACTTGGGGACACGGTGGAGTCTTCGAGAGGTGAGAGCACCACTGTGAGCATGGGAGGTACCGGGAGAGTGGGGATAGTCACTGGAGGACAAGAAGGGGTTAATGCAGAGAACAAGGGGGAGATCTCAGGGGGTGGGAGGGTCCTGAGGGAGAGAGAAGAAAGCCCTGGTTCTCAGGCTCTCTGGGACTCTGACTCAGAGACCTGGGGGCGTGGGGGCACCGCCGTCCGTCCACTCACTGGTTGGGGTTGGCGCCAAAGGTGAGCAGGAGCTGCACGGCAGAGCTGTGGCCCAGCAGCGCCGAAAGGAAGAGCCCCGTCTGCCCAGCAGAGTTCTCACCATCCACCTGGACAACTGAGGGGCAGCGAGACTTAGGACCGTCCCTGGCCTCTACTCCAGAGGCAGAGGTCCTGAGGGCTGCTCTGCAACACCTTTGCCACTTCCCAGTCCCCACAGTCCCTCCTTGATCGGGTGACCCTCGACTCCAGGTTCCATCTGTCTGTCCTGGAACCCCCACCCTCCAGTCACTGGGGACTCTGCCTCAGAGTCCGCCTCAACACAGTGCTCACTATTAGTAAGTCCACAGAGTTGCCACAAGGAGTGACATCTACCTGCCCTGCTGACACCCATCGGCCATCCCAGAAGTGGCAAAATCACACCAAGGTGCCCAGGGGCCAGGGGAAGTGGACTTCGCAGGGAGTCCGGCTCACAGGAGCCTTGTGCACGGTGCAGGGCAGGCAGCCTCTACCCAGCTCTAATTCAGTGTATGCATACGCGTCCCATGTGGCCAGCATCCAATTCTTCAAGAAAAGCAGACTCTTTGGATTTTATCAGGAAATCTCTCAGGTTTATTTTTGAATACTGCTTCTAAGAACTGAATCCGAGCAGCAGCCTCCTCTGCACCTCCCCACCTAGGCCAATCCCTTCCCCCCATCATCCTGCTCAGCTCCCCCTGCGGACCCCTCCTCTCCACACCCATTATCCTTGCTGTGGCTTCCTGCCTACAGGGAACTACCTCACCTGAAGCCCACTCACCCACCACTCCCAGCTACCCTGGACTCACCCTTCTTCCTCTAGGCCCTAGCCCCTATCCCTACTGAGGGCAAATGCGCTGTCTTTGCCCCTGCACTCCTATGTCCTTGGCAGATCTGACTAAAATCAGTCACGCACTTGGTCCAATTTTAGTATATGTGCTGCCGAAGCGAGCACATTCATGCACTTGGTCCAAACCAGCTTGGCCTCTGTCACAAAATCCCTCCAAATGTGGTCCTTTAGGAACCTCTGAGTATCACATTTACTGTATCCACAATGGCATCCTAACTGGGTTTCTGCATTTGTCTCGGTCCCAGAAGGATCTTCTTAAAGGATGTTCACAAACCAATGATATAGATGATCATCGGTAATCATTTCATTTCACGTACAGGTAATCTTACACAAGTTGATCCAAAAACAAAATAAGAGAAAATGAGGGCAAGCCTCCTTTTATGAAACTAGGAAGACCTGAATTCCAAGACCAGATGAACTTCCAGAGCCAAAAATGAAAGTAGATTGCAATTCCATTTTTGATTATATATGCAAACCCCCTAAATAAAGGAAAAGAGATTATCCAATAGATTTAGTCCCCAAAATCAAGGATGATTCAAAATAACAAAATCAATGTAGGAAAAGACATTCATGGATTAAAGAACAGAAATCACATTTGACTCAGTAGGTACAGAAAAAGCACCTGATAAAATTCAATACCTACTTATGACTGGGGGTGAGGGGAATATCTCAAAAACTATGAATAGATGGGAACTTCCTCACTTTATAAAAATTATAAACCAAAACCCAAGAGCAAGCACAATACTTAATGCAGAAATACAGATTAATTCCCTTTAATATCAAGAAGGAAAGATATCCACCCACAACAAAGTTTGGGGATTCTGGCCAACACCTCACATGACAAAAAACAGAATTCAAGTTTAAAGGGCTGGACCAAACTGTCACCGTCTCCAGGTAACAAAAGAATGTAAAAAGAGCCAAAAATTACAACAATTAAGTTCAGAAAGTAGTAGCCAGATACACAATCAACTTATAAAAACTAATGAAAAAAGTGGAAATTGTAAATTAGATGCTCATTGCCTGCCTACAACTCCAGTGATCTCACAAAGAACAGTGTTCACACAAAGAACAAAATCTAACAAAATTCACACACTACTTTTGAGGCCCCTTCCTGTCTGCACCTGCTGCCTCATAGCTTCAGCCCTCTCCCTGAGTCCCCTTGCTCCAAGGCTACTTACACATACCCAGTCTGGTTGGACTTTTTAGGCCTTTGCAGTGGCTATTCCACCCTTCTGAAGTGCCCTTCCCCCAGGCTTTTGCATGACCGACTTTTATACTGTGGGAGAAGTATCACCCCATCCAAAAAGCCATCCTTTTCAATGTATCTACTTCATCCTCACCATTCTCTTAAATTCCCATAATAGATGCCACTTGAAATGACCCAGAGCCAGACCCTCACCTCTGCGCAGGAGCCGGGTGAGGCCCCGGCAGGGGCCCCCAGCCACAGCCAGGCGATGCAGCTGTCCCACCTGGGCTTCTGGATCCCTAACAGAGGCCCGCTCCACGGGGAATGGAGAGCGCAGGGAGGGCATCTGTGAGCTCCGGACTCAATCAGCTCCTGGGCAGGGGTCACCTAGGGGTCTCATGAAGGCAGGAGAAAGTGAAGATGGGACTTCTGGGGGCAATAAAAACAGCCGGCTGGCAGGCCTGGCGGGCAGTGAGAAAGGGGTGGGCTCGGGGTCTGGGGCCCAAGGGAGTCTGAGCGCCACTTACATCTCAGGGAGGTGTAAGGACTCCAGGGATATCTTCTGGGCCTAGGAAAAGAGTCCAGGGGTTTAGGAAAAGGGTCTGGAGGAAGAGGGGCCTGAGGATTGGGACCTGAGAAGGGGCAGGACCTCCAGGCTATGGGAGGGGGTTGGAGGGAGGGCAGGGTCTGCGGGCTAGGAGAGGGTCTGAGGGCTGGGGGCATGGACTGAGGTTCTAGGAAGCCTCTGGGTGCTGGGGTGGGGCCTCCGGGCTAGGGGAAGGGACTGAGGAAGGAGGGGACCTGAGGCCTGTGCCTGTGGGCTGGGAGCCAGAGTCTGAAAAAGGCCTGGGAAGGAGGGAGTGGGCGGCCTGGGGGCGGGGTCTGGTGGAGAGTGGGGGCCCAGTAAGCTCTAGGAAGGTTTCGGGGCCTAGGCCCCAGCCCAGGAGTGGGTTGGCACCTACCGTTGGGCTCCCACAGGGATGACTATGTGACTGCCACGTGACCCATGCACACTAGCTCTGGCGGCTGGGCGGGAAGCAGCGGCGCACGCGCATCAGTGCCCCTTCGAGCCACGTTTGCGCTTGCGCAGTAGCCTCCCACCCCGGAGAGGTCCTTCTCCAGCCCACGTCACTCGAGAAAAGAAAAAACAATGTTCACCCCACAGCTGTGGGCTGTGCTTAACGTTACTCCATGATTACGCCTGCTCCAGAACTTGTTTGAGGAGGTGGGCTCTTCCCCATCCCTGTCCTTGGCTGGCTTCTTCCTACGCTTCTTACCATCCCCATGGGCTGTTTCCTCCCTTTCCCTGCCCCAGCCTCTTTGTGCCAAACCTGGACACCGCCCCCTGAAAATCCCCTGGGACCCTCACATCCACTGGGTCCCACACTTGCCGCAGTGTCTCCCCAAAACTGCATTTCTTCCCCAGTCCCCATCTCAGCCCCTCCACCCCCCCTTCAAGCCAGACCCCTGGGCCTTGCCCTACAGTGTCTCCTTCCCATCCAACCTATCCGCCGAGGCCCCACCCACTCAACCCCCTGAGTGTCCTTCCCACCAGCCAGCCCCCTCGCAGTTTGTCACAGCCCTGCCATGCTCCAGCTGCCTGCAGGGACCTCTTACCCCAGCTTCCCTGCGGCTCGTAGCCTGTGTCCTCACTGTGGTCCACCCTCTCCATGGCACCAGGGGAATCTTATTAAGCCAGTCCTGACTCTGCCATTCCCTTACTTGAAACTGTCCTGACTCCCCCAGGGCATCCTGACGCCCCTGGGACAGAGTCCAAGGCCCGAAGTCTGGCATCAAAGATGGCATCATCTGGCGTGCCTACCACTCCATCCCGGTCTCCCCACTCCCCAGTCCGTTCCACACTTTTCTGTCTATGCATATGCCCTTGCTTTTGAATGCTCTTAGCATTCACTTGGTTAGTCTTCTGAATTCTCTGGGAAGTCCTCCTGATCACCAGGTGTCCTCTTGATCACCAGGCTGTCATTGTCTGAAGACAGGTGTGTCTACCACTAACTACTGACTAGGCTCTGTGAGGCAGGGGCTGCAGGGTTATCTTCTGCACTGTTGTGTCCTCAGCCTGTTCACCTCAGGGCATAGCTCAGAAGGAGCCGCAGTAAATGCTTATGAAGTGAATGAGTGGTTTGCCTCTTCCCTCTGTCCCTCCCAGCCTCTTGATGCAGTGCCTCAAAGTCTGCTCTTTATCTGGCCATCCACCGGAGTGAAGAAACTTCCCACATCAGGCACTGACTGGCTGAGTAGAGCCGATCCCAGGCCCATGGCAGGATAGGCTGCCTCAGGGTTAGGGGGAGGCATCATTAGCCTTTGATCAATGCCTTTGCTGTGCTCCAGGATCAGCTAAAGGTCTCCCTGGCATGGGCTGACTGAGGTCAAGGTTAGTCCTTCCCCAAGGAGGCAGCTTCAGTGCAGGGCAGCAGCCTGGGCAATAGCTCAGGATCTTTATTAACCACAGGACCCCTGGGCGTGCTAATGGGGAACCCTCAGGCCCCGCCCCAGCAGCCTCCGGCGAAGTTCTTGGCTGAGCAGCTTCTGTTCCCTGCGGGCACCCTGCAGCACACTCCGGTTCTCCTGGGCCCTCCGGATCAGGTAGGGGATCACCTCCTCCAGGGAACCATAAGGGATGGACTTATACACGGCATAGCCGGCCTGTCCTGTGGGGAGAGTGTTGGCAAGGTATGAGCGCCTGTTTGGGGTGAGACCCCATCTGGAACAGAAACTTTCATTTCAGAGAACATGGCAGACTAGGTGAGTTGGACAGAACTTCCCACTGAAAAACCTAGAAATCCTGCAGTAACCATTTAGAAAATCTTCTTAAAGTTATTAAAATACTGTCAAAAGAGTAAGGAACTTACTAATCCAAAATTAAGAGAAAGCGAGAGCCGGAAGGGAGGGATGCACAGGAAGCCCTTCCACCCTGAAGGCAAAAGTGAGCTGCTATTTGATGACTTTGCCGAGTCCAGGGGATGCAGAGATCGAGGCCCAGAGCCTGACCCAGGGTGAGAGTGGTAAGGGGGAACTTCCTCAAATTAAGCTGCACCCTCAGAATAAGAGCTAACCGGAGTCAACCTCCCGCCTTCCCCCCACTCACAGGGAATGATGGCCTGGACTGTAAGTGGAGCACAGCAGAAAACAGAAACCCATCTCTGAGAGACTGAGGCCATGGATTAGACCTTTCACATATCTGTAGCTCAAATTTGCATCACTGAGATGCTTCAAGAAACCTCAAGCTCTGAACTTAGGGTAAAGTGGTTTTGTACCCCTTGGTGCCTGCAGAAGAAAACATAAATCTTCTGGTCTCAGACCCAGGGCAGCAACACAGGGAAGACAAAGCACACAGGAAACAAGACATTGTGATCAAGAACCAGCAAAACCAACAGACAGCTGGCTCAGAGATAGGCATGCAAGGCCTGTGGGTAATGGGAACAACAGATGTGTCCGGAAGGGTCTGGTGGCTGGGCCGGCTGCAGGCTCTGGATGGGAGCCTGGCCAGGCCTTGGCTGGGAATGGGAGAAGGGATCTGGCTGGGAGGGAGTGAGGGCTAGGGCTGGGTGGGGCATGGTGTGGGGGTACGGGAGAATGGGCCATTCACATACCCAGTGCCAAGGAGACATGGTCACACATCCCTAGAAGTTGTCCAAAACAGACAGGCCCATCCAGAGGAATGCCCAGCTCCCACATGCTACAACAAAAGGCCACATCGTCAATCCAGACAGTGGCTGGATCCAGAGCTGATACTCAGTCATTATGCATTCCTGTGGCTGTCCCAGTTATTAAAATATTGAAGTACTTCCAAACTCAATGATAGATAACCATTGCCCTCAAGCCCCTGGAAGGCTCTCCAGTGAGTCCCAGCTCCTTTCCTGGAAACCCTCGGACCTCCCAGTGCCCCAGCAAATAAGGAACAATGTCTTGTTTAGTCTGAATAGCCTCCCCAGAATCCCTGTGGGCCTACTAGCCGCTCACCGTTCCTCCCCCAGTCTGCCTCCACCACCCCTCTGTCCACCCTGGCATGTGAGTAAGGGAGAGGAAGGAAGGGGGCCCTCTTGGGGGACCTATTTCCATTCCCTTACATACCGCTTGGTTGCCTGGCGAACAGATTCCTCATTGTGGGAAGCCACCATGAGCTGGCACATGGGACCACGGTGGGACACATGGCTCAGCATCAGCTCCAGACAGCGGCTGTAGCTGAAGGGAGATGTTCTGTTCAGCCTCTGGCACCCAGTGACTAAGGGTCAGGCCCCAGGGACTAAGGGTTCCTGCCCTTGGGAGGTGGGGTGCCTAAGGGCAAGGACTCCACTGTCAAAAAGTATCTCCATTCTACCTGCGCCAGGTGCAAGGGTTAGCCCTTCTCTGAGTCTTTTTCCTCTCCTGTAATAATTCAAGTTCACCTAACAGCACTGTTGAGGATGGAGTAAGATGAGGGTGTCATAAAGCCCCTGGCACAATGGCAGTCTCACAGCAGAGGGCCACATCACGTGCACAAGATGACATTTACTTAAGGTCATTCACCGCAGCATTGTCTACAGAACACGAGTAGTAATAACCCAGCTGTCTGTAAGTGGAGACTGGCGGAAATGAGTGATGGCACACAATGGAGAGTGGAGGGCCCGGCAGCCGCGGAAAGGGAGGAGGACACTCTTGGGCACTGATATGGACAGGTAAGATGAGTGGCAAATGCTTTCCCAGCTGCTGCAGGCCAAGGGCTACCGTAAGGACTTCATGTACTAGGCTAGTTATTCTCCATTGGCCCCCAGATCTGTTCTCTGACCTGCTCCGCCCCCTACCCAGGAAGCTGACATTTATGTCCTGTATCACCCGTGGGGTAATGGGCAGGAGATCAGAAGGTGGGAGGAGAGCGAGCCTAGGGTATTTCACCCCTCAGCCCCCTCCCTAACCCATCCTGTCTGCTCTGTGGGTGGTGACATCTCTAGGGTGGCCCCTCTTCCTCAGCTATAGCACAGGGGCCCTAACAGCTTCACACTGTTATGGGTTCCGGGCTTCCTCAGTATTCCTTGTGACTTCCCCTAATCTCGCCCACACTCTATAAGAGAGTGCGTTTTACTACGTTTCTTTTAGTTAAAGTCCTTTGCTTGGAATTCGGTTTCCTCTGGGGTCCTGCCTGACACGCATACATTCACTCTTCTGACTCTCAGGTCAGCTCCATGAGGTAGACATTCTGGTTATTTCCATTTTACAGAGGGGAAGAGTGAAGCTTGCCCCCAGGTCACACAGCTAGAAGTGTCTGGGCTGGGATTTGAAGCCAGGCTGTCTGATGCTCCAGAGCCTGGGCTTATTATCACTAGACTATTCTTCCTTTAAAATAAGCAGTTGAATGGAAAAGCAGGGAACGATGTGCAGGCATGATGCCTTTTGTACATAGACACATAAAAATCTTTGTGTTTGCCTATTTATGAATCAAGGAATTTAGGAAATGTGTAAGAAACTAACAAAAGTGGTTACCTGCAGAGGGCAAGGAGCCTCCAAAATGAGACGGGGCTGGGTGGAAGTGAGATGTGTCAGTGTATTCATTTTCCTATCATTTTGATTTTAAGTCACATAAATTTATTATTTATTCAGAATATATAGCGTGAAAATGGTGCAGCAGCTTTGGAAAACCATCTGGCAGTTCATCAAAAAGTTATAACCCAGCGATTCCACTCCTGGAGGATGGAGCTTTCAGGCGAACTGGAAGTGTGTATTTGCACCAAAATGTGCACAGGAATGTTCATAGCAGCACTAGTCACAAAAGCCCAAAGTGGAAGCGACCCAAATGTCCGTCAGCTGACGAGTGGCCGAAGTGTGGTACATCCATACATTGGAAAGTTATTTGGACATAAGAGGGAATGAAGTACTGATTCATCCAACAACATGGTTGAACCCTGAAAACGTTACGCTAAGTGAAAGAGGCTGGGCACAAAAAGCCATATATTCTGTGACTCCGTTGATAGGAAATGTCCAGAATATGCAAATCCATGGAGACAGAGAGATTAGAGGGAGGGGGAGTGACTGCTATGAGATACGGGGGTGATAAAATGTTCTAGAATTAGTGGTGATGGTTGCACAACCTTGTGAATATACTAAAAGCCACTAAATTGTACACTTTAAAGTGGTGAATTTTATGGTATGTGAATTAAATCTTAGCAAAAAGAAATAATAATAGTTCCAGTGAGTAAGCCTGTGGGGCACAACCGTACATAGGAGCCCTCACAGGCCATGGAGGCAAATCTTGGTTCCAGCCATGGCTCGACCACGTGCCCTGTAAGCTTGGGTCAGTCCCTATGCCTCTAGAAACCTCTCCTGGACCCAATGTGAAATGGTAGTAGACTTTATAAGCTCTACGAGGATGGGACCCGGGGACCACCTTGGTTGATACTGGGACCAGGGTCCAGCACAGGTCCTGATCTGAATCAGGTGATCAGAAAGTATGTGGTAAAGGAACAATTTCCTCCTTCCTTTTGCCCCCAGCACACGGTGATTTGAGGTGACTAAGAATGCAGGGTCGAGGGCCAGCCTGTTGGGTTCAAAACGTGGCCCTGCCCCTTGCTAACTATGTGACCTTGGGTAAGTGATTCCAACTCTGTGTGCCTGGGTTCCTCCCTCTGAAGTGGGGATAAAAATAATAGTACCTACTGCTTGGGGTTGTTTATTTATGTTTTCATCAGATCTGTACTGAGCAGCTGCCATGTAGAAGGCATGACTCTAAGCACTGGGCGTTCAGCAATGAACAAATCAGAAACCCCGCTCCCCTCCCCCCTGCCCCAGCTCACACTCTAGAGGGGGAGGCAGACAGTGTGCAATTGAATACAAAGTGTATAGAACCTCAGATGTCAGTAAGTAAGTGCTAAAGAGAAAAATAAATTCAGGAAGAGAGTAGGTGTGGGTGTTCTAGTTTTTGACGGGGGTGGGGTAGGGAAGGTCCCCTGAGAAGGTACCAGTAAGTAAAGACCTAAGGAGGTGAGGGCTTGAGCCATGCAGCTGTGTGGAGGGAGAATGCTCTAGGCGGTGGGAACAGGAAGCCCAAAGGCCCTGGGGGTCATGGAGGAGGCCAGTGAGGCTGGAGTGCTGTGAGTGAGGAGCAGAGTGGGAGAAAGAGAAGTTAGAGAGGCAACAAGATCAGACCGTGTGGCGACTGTGGGCTGCGATAAGGATTTAGGGTTTATTGAGGTGCAATGGGAGCCAGGGAAGGGTTTTTAACTGAGGAGGGACAGGATTTGACTTCGATATTAATAGGCTCCCTCTGGCTGCCTGTAGGGAACAGACTGGGGAGTTGGGGGAGGCGGGAGAGAAAAGGTGGGGAAGCAGGGAGCCCAAAGAGGAGGCTCCTATTCAGGGTGACAAGGGACGATGTCCTAAACCAGAGAGAGGAAGTAATGTATGGACACAGGATGGTCAGCATCATGTACTGCGCTCTGATGAGAGGTTAGATATTATTTATCTCAGAGGCCTGTCTGGCCCAGTCCTACCTCTGATTGGTAGCCTCATAGTCAGGCTGAGTGGGGTCTTCTGTCCCTTGGTGCCGAGCCATCTGTCTCTCCTTGTCCAGATACGCCCCTCGTACCAACTTCACTCCGAAGGCCAGGCCAGCCCTGTCGGCGGCCTCAGCGGCCAGCCTCAGCCGTTCATGTGTGTCCTGGCAGAGCACCCGGGGCAGCTTCGGGTCAGGACCCCAGGACCCCAACCCGCAGTCCCCCAGAGCGCACCACATACCTTCAGATAGGCCTGGTAAGTGTTCCACACCCAGGGCCCGCCTTCGCTGGGGCCGTTCCAGCGCAAGGCCAGGGCATCCACCAGCAGAGAGAGCGCAGGGTTCAGGAAGGTGTACTCGGCGTCCACCAGGAGCCTCACCTGCCGGGCCCGGGCATGCTGAGGGTGAGAGAGACCGGCGTCAGGCCTCTGAGGGTGAGAGAGACAGGGGTCAGGCCTGGGGTGCCCAGCAGGTGTCGTGGAGTCGCCACGGCAGGTGTTACCTGTACTACCCGCTGCAAGCGGCTCAGCGAGGCCTGGAGATGCCGGTTTTGCTCGGCATTGAGGCAGGAGACCTGAAAGTCCTAGGGGAGCAGCAGGGGACGTGAGAATGGCTCAGGTTACTGGATCCTTCTAGGGCCTATGTCTCCTCTCCCCCACCACCAAGAAGGGAAAACTGTTTAGAAATTGTTAGAAATATGAAAAGTAGCTGTATCACACAGATACTATTTATTCAGGGGAATAAAGTGGTCAAGAGTCCAGGATCTGGGTTTGAAACCTGGTTCCACCACTTACTGTGTGGCCTTGGACGAGTGGTATAACCTCTCTGGGCCTCATTTTTTGTCTATTTTTTTCAACAATTAGATGATAACAGCATCTGCCTGATGAGTTGCTGTGTGGGATGTGCCTAGATAGAAGAATGGGAGGAGCCCAGCACATGATAAGCGCTCAATATATGTTGTCATTATACTAATAAGTGACTTCCCGGCCGCCTGGGTGGCTCAATCAGTGAAGTGTCTGACTTTTGATTTTGGCTCAGATCTCGATTGTGAAATTGAGCCCCTTGTCAGGTTGTGTGCTGAGCACAGAGCCTGCTTAAGATTCTCTCCCTCTCTAGGGGCGCCTGGGTGGCTTAGTCGGTTGAGCCTCTGACTTTCGCTTAGGTCATGATCTCGCGGTTCGTGGGTTCGAGCCCCGCGTCGGGCTCTGTGCTGACTGCCAGCTCAGAGCCTGGAGCCTGTTTCGGAGTCTGTATCTCCCTCTCTCTCTGACCCTCCCCTGCTCACGCTGTCTCTCTCTCTCTCTCTCCTAGAAATAAATAAAAATATTAAAAAAAAAAAAAAGATTCTCTCCCTCTCTCTGCCCCTCCACTGCTAGCACTGTCTCTCTAAAATTAAAAATAAAAACAAAAACATTATGGAGCGCCTGGGTGGCTCAGTCAGTTAAGCGTCCAACTTTGGCTCAGGGCATAATCTTGCCATTCATGGCCTGGAGCCCTGCATTGGTCTCCGTGCTGACAGCTCAGAGCCAGGAGCCTGCTTTGGATTCTGTGTCTCCCTCTCTGCCCCTCCCCTGCTCACACTCTCTCCTTCTCTCTCTCAAAAATAAATAAAAACCTGACAAATTTTTAAATAAAGAAACATTAAAAATCTTTAAAAATTTGTAATAAGTGACTTCATATACTAGCTTATTGATACAGTCTTCACACTGATCCCAGTAGACAGTTATTAGAAGCTCCATTTTCCAGGGAGAAGACTGAAGGTTGGTGAGTGAGGTGACTAGGAATTAACACATCGAAAGTGCATAGAACAGTAGCTAGCTCGTAGTAAGTGCCATTAAGTGTTGCCTTGTATCAGGTCTCTTAGGACCTCAGTATTCTCATCTAAGGCCAGAGCCTCATTGCCGCCCACGAGGCTCCACCCCTCTGGCCCCTCTGCTCTCCTGTCTCCAGCCCTCTGAAGCTCACCGCCCTCCAGGCACACTGGCCTCCCTGCTATTTTTGCAACAAGCCTGACATCTTCATGCCTCAGGGCCTTTGCTCTGACCGTTCCTTCTATTGGAAACACTCTCCCCCTACATGTCCCTGTGCTTCGCTCTCACCTCTCCTCCAGGTCCTTGTTTCAATGTCACCTTCTCATCGAGGTTTTCCCTGGTTCAGATTTGCAGCTCCCGATCTGGGGCTTTCCTTTCTCCTTCCTCAGCCTTACTTTTTTTCCCTACAATGCTTACTGACACGTGTTCCATATTGGCTTTGGTTTTAACTACTGAGTGTCCCTTGCCCCTCCCTGACCAGCAAGGACAGGGAGTTTGTCTTGGTCGTCATCTCCTCCACCCCTGGAGGGGCCCAGCACCTGGAACGTGGTAGGTGGTCAAAACACATCTAGGGAACTGATGCATCTGTAATGTGGACATAATAATTGTCCTTCACTTACGTTCTTGCAATGGAGATTCCGAGGGTCAGTGTGAGCTGCGGGTGACTCAAGGAGCCCAGGTGGGTCCAAAGAAATTGGGAATTAAAGAAGGAGGAACAGGTGGCACTTAGTTCTATTATATCTAAGAGAGTCCACATGGAGACGCAGGCCTAGGTCCACGAACAGAACTCCCCCAGAATCAGGTTGTGAGGACGTGGCAAACCTCCCCCTCCCCCATCTTAGTGGAGAAAACTCTCCAGAAGGAGAAAGAGCTGGGGCACCTGCCCAGTTATCTTTTCCTCAATCAGAGAATTGAGGGCCGAGTCTTGGGGAGTTTTGGCGTGTTAGTAGCTGGTGAAACTCCCTGTATGTGAGGGCCCCCCTCACAGAAGTCCTGCTCGGTTTCTGGTGCTATTTCACATACCTCACCAAGAATTTAACTCACTTAATCTTCACCTCCCTGAAGTAGGGACTACTATCATCCCCATTTAACAGAGAGGGAAAGTGAGGCACAGATAGGTGAAGCCACTTGTCCAAAGCCACACAGCTTCCGTAAACCCTAAGTTCTCTCTTTATTTTATTTTTGAAGTTTATTTATTTTGAGAGAGAGAGAGAGAGAGAGAGTGAGCTGGGGAGGGGCAGAGGGGAAGGGAGAGAGAGAATCCAAAGCAGGCTCCATGTTATCGGCACAGATTCTGACTTGGGGCTTGATCTCACGAACTATGAGATATTGACCTGAGCTGAAATCAAGAGTTGGATGCTAAGCTGACAGGGCCACTCAGGCACCTCCAAACCCTGAGTTCTTAACCATCACTCTATATTCCCACTCACATTTCCTTCAAACATATATGAACCACTTAGGACAGTGCATGGTGCGTTGTGAGTGATCAGTAAGCTCTTCGCTATTAATGTATTGCTTAAAAATCACTTGCTTCATTTATCCATGTATTTAACATACATTTATCATATCTTGTCTAGGTGCCAGGGGCTGAGGATATGACAGTAAACAGGATGGTTGTGAACTAAACTGTACTGTGGAGACCAAAGGGGAGGGTGGGGACTCGAATCTGAGACATAGGATGGTAAGGTTGTCTCTGAGATGGGGACAGGTAGGTGGGCAGCCTGGGGGGACACTCACACCAGGGTGGGACCTGCTGCGTGTGAGGGGTCCGGAGGATGTCCAGGGGCTCAGGGGAAAGGCTGGGGCTGGAGACAAACGTGGATGTCATTAGTACAGAGTTGGGAAACTGAGGCTGTAGGTGGGTAAGAAGGCCCCATTGAAGGGATTAAGGAGTAAGGAGGAGTGAGCCAGGACCTAGCCTTGGGGAACGTCCATATTTAAGAGACAGGCAGAGAAGAACCTAACAAGGATGGAGAATGAGCCAGCAGAGACGGAAAAGGAAAGCCAGGTGTGATGGTATTAGGGATGCCAAGGAAAGAATGTGGCGCAGGGAGGAGGAAGGTGCCTCTGTTCATCACGAAGGCAGATGCCAATGGCAGGGAGGGTAAAAATAATATATGCAAATAAGAAGAAATGAATGAATGAATGAATGAATGAATGAAAACCCCACTGGCCTAATCATAACTTCCGACCAGCCAGCACATAGCATAGCTGGGTTGGTTGACCAAATACGGATTACTTTCCTCTAGTTGATAAAGAGCTACTATCTCACTCCTTCCTCTGAGAACTCCCAGCCCCCAGGCCCCTCCCCAGGACCCCCAGATGCCCCTTTTCCACCCCTTCCAACCACACCCCAGAGCTATAGCACACTTATTCTGATTATTCTAAACCTGGAAAGTAGCGGTAGCTACATAGTTTGAAAGTCCCACTTACAGGTGGCTGCTACATCCAAGTACAGAGAACTCTGCTCCCCCCACATTCCCTGCCAGCCATCCACTCTCCCCCAGCCTGAGGTCTTTACCCACCCAGAGTCCATGGCTTCTGCCAGCCTCTCAGCACTCAGCTCCAAGGAAGCCCCTGGTCTTCTGATCCACGAGGTTAGCTCCTTCTGGAATGGGGTAGTGGGGGGAGTGGTGAGGAGGGCCTGGTAGGCAGCCTTCCCCCCCGCCCCCCATCCTGCCTGTCCTTACACAGAGCCGAGTACTGGTCAGCGCCGTCACCTTCAGCTGCATAAGGATGTTCCCAGTCGGGCCAGGGGTCTCCAGGAGGCCTCGTGATAGGTCCACACACCGAAGCATAGCACTGAGGTTCCCCTCATACCAGGCCTCACTGCCCAGCCAGCAGGCATTAGCTTCTGGAGCCCACCAACCCCCTTCCTGCCAACCTCCCCGGGCCTGGCCCCTACTCACCCAGTCTTGACAGCTGAGTCGGGCTCCTCCTCAGTGGGCACTGCCAGCAGTGGCCGGAGCCCCAGGGTCTGGAGCTGCTGGACGCAGCCCCTCACCTCCTCTGCTGTCTCACCAGCTACAAACTGCCCGTAGACAGATGCTCGGAGAAGTGCGCCCGAGAGTCGGGAGCCCAGGAGTCGCTGAGACCAGGCCTGGAGCTGGAGTGACACCGAGCGAGGCCTCAGAGCCCAGCCCTGGGGACCCCCCAGGCCCGTCCCCAGGGTCACTGCTCACCGCCAGGCCATGTGTGACCAGAGGGGGCCAGGCACACAGCCGTAACACCAGCAAGGCTCGGGTCAGCTCTCCCGTGCCCTTGAGGTGAAAAGCCCCACCATCAAAATTCAGGGGCTGCCAGCCTCCAGTGGGGGGTCCAGCTTGGGAACAGAGCACACGACAGGTCCGGAGCATCGTGAATCCCCAGCCACTCCGACAGCAAGTAAAGAGGTCTCCCAAATGCCCCTTGCCCGGCCAGGGGCAGTGACTGATTAACCAGGCAGTAGCCAGGGAAGGGCAAATCTTTTAGGATCATAGGCTCCTTGGGGGGCAGTTAATTATTAACTGATGGGGACAGAGTTCAGAATAACGGGGACAGGAGAGGAAACCCCCAATAATAGCCCCCAACCACCCTCAGCACAACAGCTCACAATTACTAGCTGCTCACTGTGCTAAGTGAAAGTTCAAGCTCTGGAGCAAGGACCTCTGGGTTCAAGGCAGTTTGGTGTTGGAATCTTGGGAAAGTTACTTAACCTCTCTTATTGCAATTGCTTCATCTTCAAATGGGAAAGATTGTAGGGTTACTTTCTTTCAAATAAATTTGAAAATGCACATAACCTGTAACCCAGCTGTGCCATGCTGAGTATATATTGTAGAGAACTAGAAAATCGCCATCGGGAAGCATGAAGAGGAAGGAACATTTACCGTTGCACTGTTTGTAAGAGCTGCAAACTGCCCAGATTTCTGTCAATCAGAGGAGGGATAATGACATTGCGGTCTAGTCACACAATGGAATACTATACAGCAATGAAAAAGAACAGGCTCGTTATGCCTACAACCACATGGTTAAATCTCACACACAGAGGGGCGCCCAGGGGGCTCAGTCTGTTGAGTGTCTAAATCTTGGTTTTGGCTCAGGTCATGATCTCATGGTTCATGGGTTCGAGCCCCACATCGGGCTCTGTGCTGACAGTGCGGAACCTGCTTGGGATTCTCTCCCTCTCTCTCTCTGCCCCTCCCCACCCTCAAAATAAATAAACTTTTAAAAAAAGATACCAAAAAAATATCTCACACACATAACGGTGAGTGAAAGAAGCCAGACACCAAACAGGACATGCTGCATTCTTCTGTTCAACACACTTGAAAGCAAGGAAAAGGAAGTGATAGCAGTGTTAGAAATATGTATACATGCGGTCAAACTGTAAACAAAAGACAGTAAATAAAATGATTATCACAAAAGTCAGACAGGTGGTTACCTGGGGGGATGGGAGGCTCTGCAACTGGGCAGGGGCGCATGGGGGCTGTTCTTTCTTAACCTGATGACTCACAGTTATTCTTGTTATAAGTATTTTTTTAATGTCATACATTTGCATTTTATCCTCCTAAATGGACAATACGTTTCACAATAAAATAAAAATGAAACATTAATCCTAGTATCGGTCTTGTGGGGCTGTTGTGAGGATCCAGTGAGTTTGTGTGGGCACACAGCCTGGTACACAACTTGTGCTCAGTAAGTACCGGCTGAGATCTTTAGGTGCTGTGTGTGCAAAACTCCATCAGTGCCTGTGCCCCCAGTGAGGTATATACCGTTAATCACTGCTGTGTTTGGGGATCCCTAAAACCACTTATTTGCGAGAAGGATCCGCAGAACTCAGAAAAGATGTTTTACTCACAGTTATGGTTTCTTACAGTGAAAGGATACAGATTAAAAATAGCAAAGGGAAGAGGGTGCCTGGGTGGCTCAGTCGGTTGAGCGTCCGACTCTTGATTTCTGCTCAGGTCATGATCTCATGGTGGGATCGGGCCCCATAGTGGGCTACTCACTGAGGATGGAGACTTCTTGAGATCCTTTTTTTTTTTACCCCACTCTCTGCCCCTCTCTCCTGCTCTCTCTCTCTAAAATTTTTTTTAAAAAGTTTTTAATTAAAAATGTTTAAAAAAACAGCAAGGGGAGGAGGCCCATGGGGTCCAGGTAACCCCAGGCTACAATTTTCTAGTTCTCTCCCAGTGCCACCAAGCAAACAGCGCTCAAGGCTCCCAGCCACAATGCGTGACAACACGCCTGGAGCACAGCAGCCAGGGACTCTCACTTGAGCCTTGGCATTCACGCTCTTTGGGGGCAGGGGGGCCAGTCAAATAGGCACAGCTGTCCTTCCATATGACTGACCTGAGTCTCCAGGCCCTCTGGAGGTCAAGCTGACACTGCATGTCCTCAGGTAAACAAAAACACTCTTACCAAGCAGGCTATTCCAACAGGTTACCTCCCAAGAGCTGGGAAAAATTAATCCTTTACTGCATCACCCCTAATCCACAGGTGTTAAAAACAGAGGCTCAGAGAGATGGAGATGCCTGCTTGAAATCACATAGCCAAATGATGGCCAAGCGTAGGCTTAATAAACATTAAAAAACAAAAATGAAATAAAATATTTTAAGTTAAAACAATCCAAAAGGGGACAGAGTGAAAAATTAATCTTTCTCCCATTCCTGAATTTCAGCCCCTTAATTTCCTCCAAGGCAAGGGTATCCTTGCAAAGACAGAATATCCTATGCACAGAAGTGCACCTATATATCTCCTTTATTTATTAAAGAATGAGAAAATATTACTCATTCCTTTGTACATTAATTTTTTTATTTAGCAATGTATTTTGAAAGATCATTTCCATCTCAGCATGCATAGCTCTATCTCAGATTTGAAAGGTTCTGTGTTTTTTCTTCCTTTAATCTTTAAAAAAATTTTTTTAAATGTTTTATTTATTTCTGAGAGAGAGAGAGAGAGACAGTGTGAACAAGGGGGGTCAGAGAGAGAGGGAGACACAGAATCTGAAGCAGGCTCCAGGCTCTGAGCTGTCAGCACAGAGCCCGACACGGGGCTCGAACCCACAAACCGTGAGATCATGACCCGAGCCGAAGTCGGATGCTTAATCGGCTGAGCCACCCAGGCGCCCCTGTTATTATTATTTTTAAACCAGAATCAATCCGGGTTCATGCTTTGCCTTTGGTTCTTATGTCTCTTTTGTGTTTGGGGTATATTTTTGGTACAGTCCTCATGATTGTTTAAAAAAGCAATATTGACTTTCCAAAAAAGCCCAGGCTGTGTGTCGCATAGAATGCCCCACATGTTGTATTTGTCTGGTTATACTCTTGTGATGTCGTCTAATGTTCCTTTATCCTGTGTATTTACTGTAAATCCTATGTTTTGGTCAAGAGCCATAATTTATTAGGCCTGTCTCCTACCAGTGACCGTTTAGTTTGACTCCAGAGCCCCCGAGCCTGGTCTCTTAACCTTCATGTTAATAGGCCTTCCAGGCTCCTCAAGATTTCTGCCAGAGCAGCCTCAACAGGAGGGTAGGAGATGGGCTGAGCGCCTAGGTTCAAAGCCTTCCCATACCTGCCATTGGGAGATTAAGAGGACTAGAGTTTAGGGAGGTGTAGAGAGAGGAGAGAAGCCAGGAGCAAAATTGTGTTTGGGGACTGGATTGTGAGGAACCTTAAATATTTGTTATGAAGAGCCGATTTTAACTTGAGCACACTAGGGAGCCATGGAAGATTCTGGCTGGGGAAGAGGAACTCAGATTTAGTCTCTAAGAAGATTCCCTGAAGAAAAAAAAAGATCCCCCTGGCTGCCCAGTGGAGAGTAGATAAGAGAGGAGGTCTGAGGCTAGAAGCCATGGAGGAGGCTGAGACAGGGACAGAGGCTCAAGCATGAGCAGGGCCCAGAGTGGAGGGGGAGGAGGGGAGAGATACACAGGGCACTGCATGGATGGGTAATGGGATATCCCCTCAAAACCTCATGGAAACCCCAGGTCCCAAGGGTGAAAGGCACAAAGACTTTGGTCAGGTGTGGCATCTGAGGAACACTGTCCCCTCACTCTGATCCCCAAAAACTTTTCCATAAGAACCCCAGGTTCCGGGAATCAAGCACAGAGACTCTAGCCAAGTGTGGGGATCAGAGATACTGGCTCTGACTCCCTTCCCAGACTTCCCCTTGCCATCTCTAAACCACTCCTTTCTCCTTCCCTGGTAGGAGGAAGTAGTTTTGTTTTTTGTTTTGTTTTGTTTCCCAGTGAGCTGCAGTCTCCAGACACAGGTAGCACAACGTAGGTGCTAAATAGCTATTGAACGAATGCACGAAACAAGTTCAAATATGTCTCATCCCTCTGGCGCCTTCAGACCAATGAGTGTTCCACGTCAGACCAGACTTAATGTTTGAATCCTCCTGAGGGGTTCCCATCCCAGGGACGTCCCTCCCTTGCTCCCTATGGTTCTGAAGAGAAAGAAAAAACTCCTACAGATGGTCTTCAAGGCCATCACCAGTGTCTGAGCATTGACTACACACTGAGATCACCTAAGGAGATTGTTTGAATTTAATTTTTTAAAATTATCATACAATAAAAATAACTCCCCCCCCCTTCAGTATACAGTTCAATGAATTTTAACACGTGTATAAACCCATTTCACCCCCTTCTCCATTGCAATCAAGGCAAGGACAGTTGCATCATCCCCTAGTGCAGCCACACCTTCTCCCACCCATAACTCCTGATGACCACTGATCTCTTTTCCATCACTATAGTTTTGTTTTTGTTTTGTTTTTAATTTTTTTTAATGTTTATTTATTTTTGAGACAGAGAGAGAGCACGAGCTGGGGAGGGGCAGAGAGAGAGGGAGACAGAGAACCTGAAACAGGCTCCAGGCTCCAAGTTGTCAACACAGAGCCCAATGTGGGGCTTGAACCCATGGACCACGACATCATTACCTGAGCCGAAGTCGGAGGCTTAATCGACTGAGCCACCCAGGCACCCCTCCCTCACTGTAGTTTTGTGTTGTTGAGAATGTCAAATGTATGCAGCCACACAGTATGTGATCTTTGAGGCAGGCGTCTTTCACTTAGCATGATGCCTCTGAGATCATGTAAGTTGTTGCATTTATCAGTAGTTTTACTCCTTTTGACTCTGTTGTGCGGATACACCTCAGCCTGTTTATCCATTAACCTGCTGTTTCCAGCATCTGGTGAGCTTTTAAATTCTGACATTTGGGCCCCCAACCTCACAGAGTCTGATATAATTGTTCACAGGCATTAGGAATGTCACCAGCATTATGTTCAACCCAGCTGAGAACGCTGTGGCCCCTTCACTTATCTGACTTAGTTCTTACATCTCCCCCACTCCCACCGTGTTTTACTCCTTTCTGTCCCTTGAACACACCATGCTTTTTCTCCAGTGCAGGGCCTTTGCACTTACTGTTCCTTTTCCCTGAAAACTCTTCCCTTTCTTACTTGCCTAATTAACTCCCAAATGTCTTCAGGTCTCAGGATTTAAGCACTTCAGGAGGCCTACCCGGAGCAGCTCCTGCCCTTAGGGAAAGCTGAACCATTCCACATTTTACTTGTACTTACTGTCACATTCGTTCTTTTTTTTTTTTTTTTAATTTTTTTTAATGTTTTTATTTATTTCTAGGAGAGAGATAGAGACAGCATGAGCAGGGGAGGGTCAGAGAGAGAGGGAGTCACAGACTGAAACAGGCTCCAGGCTCTGAGCTGACAGTCAGCACAGAGCCCGACGCGGGGCTCGAACCCACGAACCGCGAGATCATGACCCAAGCGAAAGTCGGACGCTTAACCGACTAAGCCACCCAGGCGCCCCTGTCACGTTCGTTCTTATTTGAGCAAATACTTAATCATCTCTCTCTTCACCAGACTGTGAGTATCATAAAGACAGGGAACATATTTGTTTATGTCATTAATTTATCCCCAGTGATTAGCACAGGACTTACTTTTTGTTGCACGAATGAATGATTTAATGGATTTATTTTGGCATTTTTGTTGGACACAGGACCTGGAGATTCCTTCTTGCAGCAGTACAAATAAATTGCCCCCTTCTTGAGTCACTATGATCTTGCAAGAAGTGAAACAGTCCCCAAGAATCACCTCCTCAAAAAAGTCATCACCTGGGGCGCCTAGGTGGCTCAGTTGGTTAAGCGTCTGACTTGGGCTCAGATCATGATCCTATGGTTCGTGGGTTCAAGCCCTGAGTCAGGCTCTGTGTTGACAGCTAGCTCAGAGCCTGGAGCCTGCTTCCAATTCTTGTGTCTCCCTCTCCCTCTGAGCTCCCCTGCTCACGCTGTCTCTCTCTCTCTCTCAGAAAGAAATAAAAAAACATTTAAAAAAAATTTTTTTAAGAAGCCATGACCTGTTAGGGGATAGAGCAGAGGGACAGTTGAGACAGGTGGAGCTGCCCTGAGAGCGATTGCTGAGAACAGCATTGGTATTGAGATGCTAAGTTTTGGGCTATTGGAGAGGTGGGGCATATGGACTTGATACTCTTAAGTTCAGCCAAGACTCTGAGAGGGGCTGAGATCGCCTCAGGTTAATTGTGCACCTGTAAGTACCACTGGAACCAGAAGCGAATCCCCTCTGGAGGAAGGCTTCCCCAATTTAAGTTTGTAGGACTCCCAGTAACTAAGATCAAGTAATAGGTTCACATTCAAAGATCACTCAAGCACACAAGAAAAAAAGCCACCATGAGTGAGAGTCATCAGAAGCAATTCTCCAGTTATCTATCACTGCAAAGTAAACTACCGCTAAACTTAGTGACTTAAAACAACAGCAGTAATTTATTTTGCTTAAAAATTGGCAATTTGGGCAGGGCTCAGCTTGGCCAGCTTGTTTCTGCTGTTGTATGAGCAGGGACAGCTCAACTTGAGGCTGGAAGATGCACTTTCTAGACGCTGGACTCACACATATGACAACTTGGTGCTTGCTGTTGGCTGGAAGCTCAGCCAAGGCAGTGGGCTGGGGGTCCAAGTTCCTCTCTGTGGAATGCTTGGGCCTCTTTATAGCATGGTGGTCAAGTTCTTAGTGTGAGCGTCCTAAGGGAATGAAGAAGTTGTATGGCCTTTTGTGACCTAGTCTTGGAAGTCACACAGTGTCATTTCTGCCATAGTCATAAACCTGCCCAGATCAAGGCATGGGGTGCACAGAGCCTATGTTTCAGTGGATTGTGTCAAATCACACTGTAAGAAGAGCAAATCTTATGGCCATCTTTGAAAACTACAATCTGCCACAATAACAACAAAAGAGTCTGACCCAAAGTTTTACCCAAAGGGCAAAGCTAAGACTAGGGTAAAGTTAGGTTGAAAATGACAGGCTGGGGTGGGGAGAGACTAGGTGGGGAATCTTGAGTGCTGGGCAGAACAGACAGAACACAATGGTTTGCTCAGTAGTAGCCACGGAAGGTTCTTGAATGAAGTTCCAGATGGTCCTGTGGGTGGTCACCCATTTTGTAGTGAGAGGGAAAGGGGATTTAATATTAGCAAAGAGAATAGTTCTAAGCGGGAGGACACCTGTGGGGTCAGAGTCCTGTCATTAGTTCTGATTGGGTTGCCTGATGGCCTCTAAGCCAATCACGGGGGTGGGAGAGTTAAGCACTTTGATTGACCAAATCTGAGTGGCCATTTGCAGGAGCCCCAGGTAGAGTGCCTACATGCATCCAATGCACAAAGCCTACATAAAGCGAGGAAATAGGCATTGCTGCTTCCCAAGAGTCAGCATGGAAAAGGGTGAAAGGACAGTAGATGATAAAACAATTGGGCTCATGAGTGGTTCTAATGGTTCCAGGAAAAAACACACAGAAAGAACTTAGAATAGGGATTGGCGTGTGCAGACGGCCCATGAATGCTGTTTGTCTGTTGTTATTTCAACTATTTAATGGCTTCCTACCACTCATAGGATAAAGTACAAACATCATAAGATGACCGTCGTGATTTATCCTGGTCCATCTCAACTACCCTCAATTTCTATCACTCCTGCCTTGACAATTCTCCAGCAACCATTTTAGGAAAATCTCTCTCCACCCCATACTCCTGCGATTGTCTGTGTCTCAGTGCCCTTGCACACCTACTCAGACTTTAATATTGGGGTTCAGTGACCACTTAACATCAGAGGACACTCCCATTACCACCACCAAGTTTTTATCTCCAGTGCTGACCCCAATACAAAAACCACTTTAGAATCTCAGGCTAGATTTGCTCTTCTCAAACGGGGCGGTACCGCCCCCTGGTGGGAGTTTTGGAAATTTGCGCAAATGTTTCTGGTTGCCACCTTGGAGGGCGCTACAGACTTTTACAGGTCAGAAACCAGGGATGTTAGACCCTGTGTCCACGCCCTAAACAAATTGAAACCATCTTTAAAGGTGTTTTTTAAAAAGTTTATTATCTGACGTTATCAATACGACATATATACAAATGCATAAAAATTTTCGGTACGGTTTGAAATACACTGCCTTTTTCTGAAATGAAACTATAATGTGAATAGAGTGAAAAATGATAATTTTTGCTGTTCAAAATGGGTCCAAAGGACGATGCTCAGCATCCCTCCTCATCAGGGAAATACAAATCAAAACCACACTGAGATACCACCTCACGCCAGTCAGAGTGGCTAAAATGAGCAAATCAGAGAACTCTAGATGCTGGCGAGGATGTGGAGAAACGGGCACCCTCCTACACTGTTGGTGGGAATGTAAACTGGTGCAGCCCCTCTGGAAAACAGTGTGGAGGTTCCTCAGGAAACTAACAATAGAACTCCCCTATGACCCAGCAATAGCACTGCTAGGAATTTACCCAAGGGATACAGAAATGCTGAGGCATAGGAGCACGTGTACCCCAATGTTCATAGCAGCACTCTCCACAATAGCTAAAACACGGAAAGAGCCTAAGTGTCCATCAACAGATGAATGGATCAAGAAGATGTGGTTTATCTATACCATGGAATACTACATGGCAATGAGAAACAATGAAATCTGGCCACGTGTAGCAACATGGATGGACCTTGAGGGTGTTATGCTGAGCGAAATAAGTCAGGCAGAGAAGGACAAATACCATATGTTTGCACGTATAGGAGGATTAGGAGGAACTTGACGGAGGACCAAGGGGGAGAAGAAGGGCGGAAATGGTGGGGGAAAGGGAGAGAGGCAAACCATGAGAGACTCTTGAATGCTGACAAAAACTGAGGACTGATGGATGTGGGGGGGAGGGGAGGATGGGCATGGAGGAGGGCACTTGTGGGGATGAGCACTGAGTGTTATGTGGAAACTAATTTGACAATAAACTATTTGTAAAAAAAAAAAAAAAATGGGTCCAAAGGTTGTTGACCATATAGGAAAGTTGCAATTCCAACCATAATGCCCCTTATGAGATATAATGTAATATTTTAACAGCATAAAACACACGTAAAGAAATATGCCCATATCTCAAGTGTTCAGTATGACAAATTTTCAGAAAGGACAGCATCTGTGTAACTAGCACCCTGGTCAAAGAATGTTATCGTCCCTCTGGAAGTCCTCCTTGCATCACATTCCAATCACTATTTCTTTCTCCCCCAAAGACAACCACTCTTGATTTCTAATGCTACAAATTGTTTGGCCTTTTTTTTAACTTCAAGCAGATGAAATCATATAGTATGTTATCTTTGGGGTCTGACTCTCTGATTTAATACTTATATATTTGAGATTCGTCCATGAGTCAGTAGTTCATTTATCCTCATTGTCATAGTATCTATTGGATGAACATACAACTGAGTTATCTATTCTCCCTGATGGACCCTTGGGTTGTCTCTAGTTTCTGGTACCAATGAACGTTCTAGTTTATGTCTTTTTGTTCACAGATATAAGCATCTTTATTGGGTATATACCTAGGAGTATACTTATAGGTGAGTAGGGTATGCATACGTTAATAATTTGGGGCGCCTGGGTGGCTCAGTTGGTTAAGCGTCCAAGTTCAGCTCAGGTCATGATCTCATGGTTTGTGGGTTTGAGCCCTGTGTTGGGCTCTGTGCTGACAGCTAGCTCAGAGCCTGGAACCTGTTTCGGATTCAGTGTGTGTGTCTCTCTCTCTGACCCTCCCCTGCTCATGCTCTCTCTCCCTCTCTCTCTCTCAGAAATAAATAAAGAACATTTAAAACTTAAAAAAAAAAAAAAAAGAATTAGTAGAGGGGCACCTGGGTGGCTGAGTTGGTTAAGCTTCTGACTTCTGCTCAGGTCATGATTTCGCGGTTCAGGAGTTCGGGCCCCACATCAGGCTGTCTGGTGACAGCTCAGAGCCTGGAGCCTGCTTCAGATTCTGTGTTTCCCTCTCTCTCTGCTGCTCTCCTCTTCGCACTCTTTGTCTCTTTCAAAATGAATAAACATTATAAAACTTTTAATAAAAAAAAAGAATTAGTAGATACCACCAAACAAAGTGGCTGTTTGAATGTATGCTGCCATGAGCACATGGTTGTGCCTGAGCACTTTTGTTCTGTGCTGGTTTTCTTTCTTCTTCTGGACCTCAGAGGCACCAAATGGATTAACAACTATCTTTGCTTTATGATGCATTCTTGTCCATACAAATCCCCTTCTCTGATAGTGAGAAATCTAGCTATCATTAATTAATTTATTTCTTTGATCAGTCCCTCTGTATTTCACTGACCTCCCATTGTTGCGGCTACCCCTGTCCTCTGTACCATCCCTTTCCACTATGTTAGGGCTCTAACAGCCCACCCTGGGCAGCCCTCCTGTGCACACCCCTCCCAGTCATGACCCCAGGGCTGTCATGGCTCTTCATATGCCCCCCAAACACGTACACATTCTTACAGTGTCCAAGCTTGCTTTAGCCTCACAAAGCACCTTTGGGACTGAAAGTTCTTACTTTATTTTTAATTCTTGTTTTTCGTAGTTCTGTTCAATTCATAACTTCGATGACTTCTTTGTAATCAGATTTGTATATTTTGCTAGTTTCAAAGAATATCGTGTTGGCTTTTTAAAAAAAAATCTCTATTTTACCTTTTTCATTAACTTTTTTTTTCTTTCTTAAAAGTAGAAGAAATAGAGGCACCTGAGTGGCTCAGTTGGTTGAGCGTCTGTCTGACTTTGGCTCAGGTCATGATCTCACAGTTCTTGAGTTTGAGCCACGTGTCGGGCTCTGTGCTGACAGCTTGGAGCCTGGAGCCAGCTTCAGATTCTGTGTCTCCCTCTTTCTCTTTGTTCCTCCCCCACTCATGTTGTCTCTCTCTCTCTCAAAAATAAATTAAAAAACATTTTTTTAAAAAGTAGAAGAAATATTCTACTTTCTTTGGGTTTATTCTATGGTTAATTTTTAAAATTCTTTTAATGTTTATTTATTTTTGAGAGATAGACAGACAGAGCATGAACGAGGGTGGGACAGAGAGAGAGGGAAACACAGAATCTGAAGCAGGCTCCAGACTCTGAGCTGTCAGCACAGAGCTCAATGCAGGGCTCAAACGAACCATGAGGTCATGACCTGAGCTGAAGTCTGACGCTTAACTGACTGAGTCACCAGGTGCCCCTTCCTATGGTTACTTTTCTAGCTCTTTTTCTTTTTAAAAATCTTCCAACATTTCATCATTATTATTTTTTAATTTTATTAATTTTTTACATTTTAATTCCAGTATAGTTAACATACAATGTTGGGGTACCTGAGTAGCTTAGTCAGTAAACATCTGACTCTTGATTTCAGCTCAGGTCATGATCTCAGGGTTTGTGGGTTTGAGCCCCTTGTTGGGGTCCACACTGACGGTGAGGAGCCTGCTTAGGATTCTCTCTCTCTCCCTCTCTCTTCCCTTCCCTCACTTGTGCATGCTCTCTCTCTCTCAAAATAAATAAACTTAAAAAAACAAAAAAATATACACAATGTTATATTAGTTTCAGGCATATAATATAGCGATTTAACAATTCTATGCACTAGTCAGTGCTCATCACGATAAGTGTACTCTTTAATCCCCTTCAAGTATTTCACCCACACCCGCCCCCCCCCCAACCTCCCCTTTGGTAACCATTGGTTTGTTCTCTATAGTTAAGAATCTCAGTTTGTCTCGCTCTCTTTTTTTCTTCTGTTCATTTGTTTTGTTTCCTAAATTCCACATATAAGTGAAATCATGATATTTGTCTTTCTGTGACTTATTTCACTTAGCAATATACTCTCTAGCTCCATCTGTGTTGTTGCAAATAGCAAGATTTCTATTCTCTTCTATGGCTGAATAATATTCCATTGTGTATTTATACCACATCTTCTTTATCCATTCATCTATTGATGGACATTTGGGCTGCTTCCATAATTTGGCTATTGTAAATAATGCTGGAATAAACATAGGGTGCATATATCCCTTTGAAGTAGTATTTTTGCATTTGAGGGGTAAATACTCATTAGTGAAATTACTGGATTGTAAGATATTTCTATTTAAAATTTCTTAAGGAACCTCTATACTGTTTTCCACAGTGGCTACACCAGTATGCATTCCCACCAGCAGTACAAGAAGATTCATTTTTTCCACATCCTTGCCAACACCACTTCTTGTGTTTTTTATTTTAGCCATTCTGACAGGTGTGAGGTGATACCTCATTGTAGTTTTGATTTACATTTCCCTGATAATGAGTGATGTTGAACATCTTTCCATGCATCTGTTGGCCATCTGTATGTCTTCTTTGGAGAATGTCACTTTCTAGTTTCTTAGGATAGTCACTTAGTTCATGACTCTGGAGCTTTCTTCTTTTCTAGTGTAAGTATTAAAGGGTATACATTTCCCTCAAAGCACTTCTTTTGATGTATTCAACAGGTTTTGACAGGGGATATCTTCATTTTTCATCCAGTTCTAAGTATTATTTATTCCTCCTATGACTTCTTTTTTCTTAACCCAACTGGGCCAATCAGATTTGGCTTCTCTGAAATTTGGAATAAGGGTACTACATTTCAGAGTCAAGCATCTGTGTGGTGTTGGGCTTCATGGTGCTTTAGAGCTGGGGCAGCCAATCCCTCAACATGCAATCATTATAGACAAGGAGGGAAGCTAAATATCTACAAGGAGAGAATGGAGGGAATCTGCTGAGTGATGCAGACAAAGGATGAATGGACCAATGAAAGATGAAAAGAACCAGGTAGATTTATACAACCCATGAGACCCAGATGCACTTCATGTTTTCTTTTTCTTTTCTTTTGCTTCTGTAACATCGTCTTGCATCTTTACAATATATTTTTAAAATTTTAGCATAATTTCAGATATACAGAAAAGTTCTAAGAATAGTACCAAGAATACCAATACACTTCACTCACATTCCCCAACAGTCAATATTTTACCGTACTTGTTTTATCCTTTTCTATCTCTTTGTATAGACACTTTTCTCCCCTCAGCTGTTTGAGAGTAAACTGAAGACACAATTCTCTTTTACCCTAACTGCATAAGTGTACACTTCCTAAGAATAAGGCATTGTCTTACACAACAATGGTATAATAGAATTAACATTGATACAATATTATTGTCTAATCTACAATCCTTGTTCATTTTTTGCCATTTGGCCACATAATACCCTTTATGAAAATTATGTGTTGCCCCCATTCTGATGTCTCTTTAGTCTCCTTTAATCTGAAACCATTCCTTAATGTTCTTTTTTTTTCCAGTTTCCCTTTGTGTTGCATGACCTTGACATCATGAAGATTACAGGCCAGTTAATTTCTAGATTATCCTTTAATTCCTATCTGTCCTTCTCATTATTAGATTCAGATTATGTATATTAGTCAGGAATATCATTGCCATACTGTCAGATCTTCAGTATTTCATACCAGAGGGCCCATGACGCCATTTCATCTCATGACTGGTAATGTTAACTTTGATCATTTGGTTAAGACGGAATCTATCAACTATAAAATTACTATTCTTCCCTTAGTAACTAGTAAAATAAATGCTTTTTTAGCTCTCCTTGAGCTTGAGTGAATTTCTGCTCCTTGAAAACTATCCATTTTGCAATCATTAAGTCCATTCAAACTGGCTTAAGAAAGAGGGTCATTTATTTATTATTTAAAAAAATTTTTTTGTTTAATGTTTATTTACTTGTGGGAGACAGAGAGACAGAGTGCAAGCAGGGGAGGGACAGAGAGAGAGGGAGACACAGAATCCGAAGCAGGCTCCAGGTGAGCTGTCAGCACAGAGCCTGACTCAGGGCTTGAACCCATGAAGCACAGGATCATGACCTGACATGAAGTCGGACGCCTAACCGACTGAGCCACCCAGGTGCCCCAAGAGGGTCATTTATTGAAGGGGAAAAAAAAGAGAATCATTTATGGTTGTAACTAACTAAAGTCACCATTCAGATTGGCCTAAGTGGGGAGGGGAATTTATAGTCCAGAAGTGGCTTTAACTTCAGGCACAGCTGGATCCAGGAGTTTGCTGTAATCAAGAACTTGCCTTATTCATAGTTATTTATATAAATTAAAAAGGACTAGATTCTGGGCAGACAGAAGCAATGGGTACCTGCTACACTGATTCGGACAATGGCAAAGAGAAAACAGCAAGTGCATGAAGAGACCCAACCACAGCATGGGATTCTTTTGGAGAGCCTTACCCCAGTGGTTCAAGTGGTGCTCAGCAATTCAGGACCAGGATTATCAGCATATTCTCTAACTGGGCCACAATAACTTGTTCAGGGATGGGATTAAAACTCAAACTGGACTGAGGGAAAACAACCCCAGCACTTTCTAGAACTATCAGCTTTGAGGCCCTGTGGCTGCCAAGCCTGTAAGTGGTCATCTTTCTTTCTTAAATGAAGAACCTACCTGAGAATGAAATCAACACAAAGAAAAGCAGAGCCAGAGACACAGAGAGGTGGGCCCTTCAGGGCTTTGTTTCAGGACTGGATCCAGCTGTGTTTGAAGCCAGCACTGCCCTCGAATTGTCAGCTGGAACAGCCAATGAATTCACTTTTCCTACCTAGCCAGTGTGGAAACAGAATGTTGTAAGTTTCTTCTTTGACAAACAAAAATACACAATTAGAAAAATTCTACTTTTAGGAATGGAATCATCTTTTAATTAAAAGGGGAATCATTTGGACCCTAAGGTATTTATGTATTCAAGTGCTGTGGCGGAAAAGCTTATGATAAAGTCTGCACTGATAATATATTTGTGAGCATTTGAACCTACGGTTTTGATAATATGATAATCAAGTGAGAGTGGTGGCCTAAATAAAGATTATATTTAATTATACTCAGTTCTCCATGAAAGTAGGCAGCCTTCTCAGTTTTCTGCTATTCAATATAAACAATAAGAATTCTTTTTTAAAAATGTTTATTTATTTTTGAGAAAAAGAGAGACAGAGTGTGAGCAGGGGAGGGGCAGAGAGAGAAGGAGACACAGAAATCAAAGCAGGCTCCAGGCTCCGAGCTGTCAGCAAAGAGCCCGATAAGGGGCTCAAACTCACTAACTGTGAGATCATGACCTGAGCTAAAGTCAGACACTTAACCAACTGAGCCACCCAGGCGCCCCAAACAATAAGAATTCTGTTGCTGGGCTGCTTTATTGTGGAGACTGTTTTACACATCACCTTCACTGAGGTGCCATTTATATACCATAAAACGCACCCATCATAAGTTTACAGTTCAGCGAGTTTTGACAAATTTATATACCCATGTAACCACCACCACAATAATGATATAGAACATTTCCATCATCCCCCAAAAGTTCCCCTGTGCCCTTTTGCAGTCAATTCTCTTCTCATGGCCCCAGGAAAGCACTGATCTGTTCTGTCACCTTAGATAAGCTTTGCCTGTTTTAGAATTTCTGTAAGTGAAATCATACAATATATATTCTTTGTGTCTAGCTTGTTTTATTGTCTTTTTATTTTCTATAGAGTCTATTTATGTTTATCTGTGTGTCATAGTCTATACATCATGATTTAGATACTTGTGGGAAATAAAACAAGTAGGACATAACAATGGTTCATAAACTCCACTTATTATTAGCTATTTCAGGTGTAGTTGACTGCAAAATGAACTATTTTTAATATGTCTTTTCCAACTTCTGAAAATTTTACTTTTAAAAAAGTATAAAGACCTCGGAATAACTTTTTCATTATTGAGGTCTTTTATAATTTACTGTTCCCCTTTGGAGAAGTTTAGTTTCCAAAGCTGGCTCCAGGAGGATATTTATTTGTACAAAACTTTTTGGCACCAGCTTGAATCATCTCTGGTCACTTACACACACCTCTCACCAAAATAGCCCAGTGCCTTTGTGTCTTATGGAGCTCACTTAACAAGCTCAGCCCATATTGTAATAAAAAGGACCATTGGTATATTATGCCCTGCACGTGTAGAAAAAGGATGTTGAGAAGGCTCTCACACCAGATGTCCCCTCAGCTCAAAAGGTAGAGAATCAGGTTCCATCGGGTCAAAGTCTCCTGCCACCTGATCATAGATTCTTCTGGTATCTTCATATGTCTCCTCAGGCCAGCAGGGATCACAGGGGCCCTAACAAGCAAAGGTGGAGTTAGAACCATAGAGAGATGCCCTGTGGGTCATCATTGCAGCTCTAGGAGGGATACACACTCCTACTCAACTTCCCAGAAAAAAATATTTTAGTTCATAATTATGGGAGAAAATCCAACATATACTAAGAGAAGAGCGATTATAATGAGCCTCCATGTACCTAGCTTCAACAATATCAACCTTTAGTTACTCTTGATTTATCTATGTCTCTTTTTGTCTCCTAACCCCACTAACTGGATTATTTTAAAGCAAGTCCAAGATATCTCATTATTTCTTTCAGAAAAATAATGTAATTGTCAGAAATGTGAAACTTTTAAAAATGCAGGAGGGGTGCCTGGCTGGTTCAGCCAGTAGAGCATGTGACTGTTGATCTTGGGGGTTGTGAGTTCAAGCCCCACTTTGGATACAGAGATAATTTAAAAATAAAATCTTTATGGGGTGCCTGGGTGGCTCATTGGTTAAGCGTCTGACTCTTGGTTTCAGCTCAGGTTATGATCTCACGGGTTCATGAGATCAGGCCTCCCGTTGGGCTCCATGCTGAAAGTGCAGAGTCTGCTTGGGATTCTCTCTCTCTCCCTCTCTCTCTCTGCCCTTCTGACATTCACATGTACACAAACATGTGTGCTCTCTCTCTCAAAAATAAGAAGAAAGAAACAAAATCTTTTAAAAAATAAAATAAAAATGCATGATATCGGGAATTGTGGACTGTGAGTTGTGATCTGTTAGTCCTATAAATTCACAAATTTTCATCAAAGTAGAAGATGATGTAGAGGGATCCTTACTGAAGATGTGCTTTGCCCTAGGATTGGGAGAAAATGGTTGTTTTAGCTTGGCAAAATTTAGAGCAGATTTGTCCATGGGCCAAATATGGTCTGCTGCTTGTTTTTGTACTGCCTAGGGGCTAATAATGGTTTTAGATATTTTAATTGATGGTAAAATGTCAAAAGAAGAATATTTATGACATATTAAAATGATATGAAATTCAAATTTCAGTGTCCAAAACTTAAACTTTATTGGAACTTAGCCACACTTGTTCATTTATGTATTGTCTATGGCTGCTTTTATAATGCTGTGGCAGAACTGAGTGGTTTTTGGAAAGGACAGCATGTGCTGCAAAGCCCAAAATAGTTACTATCTGGACCTTTACAGAAAGTGTGCAGACTACATCTGTGCTTTAGAGGGCACATATGGTTCAGCACCACGGACAGCATTTAATGCCCCTCTTATTTCCACGCTGGTGAGAATAGTGCCCCATCTGGGACAAAGTTACAGAGGGAAATCCTTGGCCCAGAGGTGCCAGAGCATTAGTCAAGGCCACACAGAAAGGCAAGGGTTCTGCCCCGCCTCCCTTACTGTGGGGCAGTAGGTGAGGGTAGTTGATTGTCAAAGTGTTCTTGCCTGCCCAGCCACCATCTTCACTTCCCTCTGGTCTCTCTGTTCCTCTCCCACTCATTCTAGTGGATTGAGTGGGACTGGTCCCTAATCCCTGATGCCATGGCTGGACACCAATCCATACTTGTCCATAGTCCATACTTAGCATAGTCCTTCCCCTGCCTCAGTGTTTCAGCAATAAGTATGTGACCAAAGCTAGACTAATAAAGTGTAAGCACTGGGGCTGAAGGGCTGTTGGAAAAAAGACATCTCTTTCTCTGAAGGTTTCCAATCTAATAGGATACAAACCTGCATTTTCTAGGTACATTTCTAGGGAGGAAACTATGGGTTTCCAGACAGTTCTATCCCTTGAGTTTTCAATTGAATGGGCCAAAAAAATTATTTCTCTATATCTCGCTGCTTAACCAGTGTATTAGAGAAGGCTAATTACACAATAGAATGCATATCTTCCTTCTTCCACAGTAATAGAACTATAGTGAGGCATATAGCTCCAAGCTGAACTGTATTTCTCAGTCTCATTTACCATTAGGTGTGGCCATGTGACCGTGTTCTCACTGGGGAATGAATAGAGTGTACCGTTTCTGGGCCTGGGCCATAAGGCAGGGTTGTACCTCCACCACACTCTATTTTTCCCTCTCCCACCAGTTGAAACCCCCAGTGAACTGGTCTATCCAAGCAAATTTGAAGAATGTACTCACAGATAGCTGAGTAACATAAAGGAAAGAACTTGAGTTCTGGACTAACCGTGTGCAACAAGGTCACTCACCTTTGATTGCTATGTGAGAAAGAAACAGGCAATCTTTAGGCCACTGCATTGTAGCCAGGCCTTTTTGCTATGGTATCTAGCTTACCCTCACCAAACAGTAGGAGGTGGCTTTCTGGCACAAGCCAGGAAAGACTTCTACTGATACAAATCTCCTCACCATTGGTACTTCATCGTACAAGGGTCCCCAGGCCCCAGATGGGGCATACAGTTTTTCCACCTCATCATACAGGTGTCCAGGAAAGGCCATATCTTCCTCTTCAATATGTGTGAGACCTGGAGTTGGAGTGAAAGGAAGGGATGATCAGGACACCTGTTTAGATGTCAGGAGTATATAAGAGCAGGGGAAGTTCTGATATGGTCATGGCTCACCTTGGGGATAAGACACCTCCTCCAGTGTTGGTGGCAGCTGGGGCCTGAAGTCCTTCATGGAGTGGTAATACGGCTCTACATCTGTTGTGCTAACCTGTCAACATCCCCCCCCCCAAAAAAAAAAACCCAGATAAATGTTTTCTATCCTCTGACTCCATAGCTCCCAGAAAGGACAATGATTAACCCGAAGCTAATGACAGACTTTTAGTCTGCCAGATCCCTATTAGTGGGGCTTTTGGAAGCACCCCACTCACCGTGGAGCTTCGAGTGTCCTGGCCTCCAGTCCACTGGCTGTCCTCATATTCATTCCTGACCCGGTCCTCCTCCGACCTTCCAGGATAGAAGTATGGAGGGCATTTGGGTTTTGACTCTGACACCCCTCATCCCCAAACTTCCTCCCTCAGAATCTGTCTTACAGAAAAAATATTCCCACTTACCCTGCCTCTGTCTTCTCTGAGATGCCTGAGGGAAGTAAGGAAGAAAGGATTAGAGACACCCCTCCTCTGGCCAACCAGGCCCTGAGAGACTTTCAGTATGGAGTAGCCCAGGGCTTCCTGTCACCCTTGGGCCTCCATCCCCACAGGAGAAGAGGGTCTCTCCTCACCTTCAGCAAGATGCCTCAGTCTCCGCTGCCAGAGGAATCCCCCAACACAGAAGATGTTAGAAAGCACCAGAAGACCCCCAACAGCAAACAGCACAGGCAGCAGGGGCAGCCCTGAGTGTCCTGGGGGCAGAAGGTACCCCTCAATGAACCCAAAATAACTGGCTCTAGGCCCAGAACCGCATTCTCTGAGAAAGCCCATGTTTGACTATGCAAAGCTCCTCTTCCCAGGTCAGAGAAGCAGATGAGCAGGGATTTCCAAGTCCATTCCTTCTTGTCACTCCAGGGCAGGTGGCTCCTTTCTCAAGTCAAGCCACTAACAGTGGGTCCTACCTCTGTCTGAACTCCGTTTGTGGACTCAGGTGGGAGCCTTAGCTCCTTAGCTGGGCATTCAAGTCCTCTTCCCAGATATCCAGCCTTGCCCGCCAACCACAGACCCTGGTGTTGGACCCTCCAGCCACACAAACTAACCACTGGCTCTTTCCAGAATCACTAAGGCAAAGCCACACCTGTAAGTGTGACTATTCGGAATAGTCAAATGTCTGTCCTTATATGTCCTTTATTCCCAACTGATTTTCTTCTCAGATGACTTTGTCTTTGCACAAGCTTCCATTCCGGATAATATTGGAATCCTCTGCTATATCCCTAAGGACAAGACTAAATCCTGCTAAGTAGACATCTGCTCAGCATCCATTTCCCCATTTTATGCTGACAGCACTAACTTCCTTTGAGGAAATAACCATCCCTCACTCTCAGGCTGTATGTTTCTGCAGATTTCTATGGAGGACCCAGGGAGGACACATGACCCAAGCTGGCCAATAAGAGCACACATTCCTCTTTCCACAGTGATCAGTTCAGACCAATCCAGCATTTTACCCAAGGTGGATTTTTGCCAGGATATTTAGGACACTCCTCTGCTGGCTGCTAAGAAGAACAGAGCTGGAGGGGTGTGAGTGTGTGAGGGGGTACTTCTTTGCCCTCTTGATGAAAGAACCTGAGAAGAAAGCCATCAAAGATGAAGGCAAAGTTGAGAGAGGGTGAGAAATAGATTCTTGGCAAGAGTTGTTAGCACCTATTGGAGTTTTCAATTTCACAAGCCATGCATTTCTTTTTATTGCCCACAACAGCTGAATTTCTGTCACTTGCAACCTTCTTCTCAGACTTTGAAGGGGGACTGTTCGTAAAATGGTCATAATTCTCTCCCTGTAACTACACTCTTGAGTAGTCCCCTTCCACACGGACTCTGAGTTGAGCCATGTCACTTGCCCATGAGGCAATAGCAAATGTGACAGAATCAGAAGCTAGAACGTGCTTGCTCTGTCCTGCTGCTCTTGGGACTCCTGTGACCACCTCCATGTGAACAAGGCAAGAAGAGACATGTGGCCCAATTACCTTCATGGTCCCAACCAAGAGCCAGATTGTCAGATGTGTGAGGAGGAGGCCATCTTAGATCAACTAGTCCCAGACAAGCCTCCAGCTGCCTGTAGCCCAGACCAGAAGTGTTGAGTCACTCATAGAATCAAAAAGAACAATGGTTGTTGCTCTAAGTGGCCATTGAAGTGCTTTATTTTGCATCAAAAGCCAACTGATACAGGTTCTGCACAGGACATGGAATCAGTTAATTCTTTCAGAATTAAACTGAATTCGGCAGAGAGAAAATGTATCACATCCAGGCAAGAGAAAGAGCTAAGGATGTAGGTGAGGGACAGAGCTAAGTCTTAAGGGACTGTGGCCACATAACGGAAGAGGCAGAGTTGAAAAACAGAAGCTTCTATTCTCAGGGGAAGGAGGAATATTCAAGGGATTGAAAACTTACCTTCAGGCTGCTCTGTGGGCAGCTGATAGTCAGGTTCTCCGGAAGGCTGGTCTAGACCTGGGGAGGTGGATACAGAGATTGTGAATTAACACCAAGTATCTGGAATAAGCCTTAAGAACTTCTTAGTTTCTTATTAAGCTTTTCAACCCATTTGGAGGAACTGATTTATGTCTACTTTAGGAATATTTCAAAGACATTTGCAAATCTTGATGGTAATGGCAATACTATTAGCAACCATTCTAATACCAATAATAATAATTATTATTATTATTGATGAGTTCCTTATGGTATGGAATGTCCTTTTAACCTGAATTATCAGTTTTGGGGAGTTAACCAAAAAAGGTGCTGGGCTCTCAGAATGTCTTTTTTTAAATTTTATTAGAAAAAGAGCAAAAGTGGAGGAGAGGGATGGGGAGGGGGAAGAGAGAGAGAGAGAGAGAATCAGAGAGAGAGAGAGAATATCTGAAGCAGGCTCCATGCTCAGCATGGAGGAGACTCAGGACTCAATCCCACAACCCTGGGATCATGACCTGAGCTGAAATCAAGAGCTGGACACTCAGCTGACTGAACCACCCAGACACACCTCTCAGAATGCCTTAATAAAGGTATTATTTCTAGAGCAAGTGAAGTGAGTGTGGTACTTTATGCTTTAGTGCCTAAAGAAGACTGCAGTGGGGGAAATAAAGAGGAGGAATGGGAAGAGCTCCTTACTTCCATGAGGAAAAAGTCTGCTCTGTCAGGAAGGGAAAGACAGAAGGAGTGAGTTTTCAAGGGGCAAAGCAAACAGAAGTTGAGCAGTTGGGGGGGGGGCATTTCTCTGAGTCATCATTTACATAGTACTTACTTTGTATGGGTCCATTTTTAAAGCACTTTAGATACATTAATTTATTTAATCCTAACAACTGAGAGAAACAAGCACAGAGATCTGAGATACCTTACTTTTAGAAACTGAGACTCAAAAATGTTAAAGTAATTTGCCCAAGATCTCACAACTAGGAAGTGGCAGAGCTGAGACCTGAATCAGCTTGTCTGAACCAGGCTCTGTGTGATTAACCGCTATACTACAGTGCCTGCCAGAGTCAAATTGTTCTTCTCATTGGTCACAGCAGGGAATTTGTCCCTTCCATCAAAGTTACTGAATTTATTGGCATAAAGTTGTCCGTAATATTCCCTAACTTGTCCTTAATCTCTGTAGAGTAGTAGTAACGTCCCCTTTCATTCCTGATAACGGTGAGGTTTTGTCTTCCCTCTTTTATGCTTTATTATTTGGGGGGGGGTTAAGTTTATTTATTTTTGAGAGAGACAGACAACATGAGTGGAAGTGGGCGGAGAGAGAGGGAGACACAGAATTCCAAGCAAGCTCGGCACTGTCACCACAGAAACCAATGCGGGGTTTGAACTCACAAACCGTGATATCATGACCTGAGCTGAAACCAAGACTGAGCCACCCAGGCGCCTCTTTCTTGATTAGTTTTATAAAGGTTATTGATCTTTTCAAAGCAGCAGCTTTTGGCTTCATTGATTTTTCTCTATTGTTTTTGTTTTCTAGTCCATCAATTTTTTTTTAACATTTTTTATTTATTTTTGATAGAGAGACAGCACGAGCAGGGGAGGGTCAGAGAGAGGGAGATACAGAATCTGAAGCAGGCTCCAGGTTCTGAGCTAGCTGTCAGCACAGAACCCGATGTGGGGCTCGAACCCACAAGCCGTGAGATCATGACCTGAGCCGAAGTCAGACGTTTAACCAACTGAGCCACCCAGGCGCCCCTCTAGTCCATCAATTTTTGCTCTTTCCTCTATTATTTCCTTCCTTCAGTTTACTTTAGGTTTAATTTGCCCTTCTTTTTCTAATTTCTTAACATAGAAACTAAGCATCAATTTGAAGCCTTTTTAAAAAACTAAATGAGCACTTAATGTTATAAATTTCCTGCTAAGCACTGCTTTAGCTGCACTCCACAATTTTCCGTGTTTCCATTTTCATTCAATTCAAACTTTCTTCTAATTTCCCTTGTGTCATTAATCACATTCAGACAGTATAGTTTAGGGCTAAAAACCAGTTCCTGGAGTTCATCTGCCTGAGTTCCAATCTCATTTCTACTTCCTTCTAGCTGTGTGAGCTTCAACAGTTTGCTTAACCTCTCTGGTCCTCAGTTTCTGCATCTATAAAAAGGGAAGTATCTACTTCACTATACTGTCCTACAAGTCCCCCGAGGAGGTCTGAAACATGCTCAAGACTGTTCTTTCCCACCTGGGGTGGCGACAGAGATCTGGGACCCCTTGTCCATTAGTCCGCTGTCCCCCAGGGCGTTGCTGGCCAGCAGCCAGACCCTGTATCGTGTAGAAGGCTGCAGCCCAGTCAGTGTGAAGGTGGTGGCCTGAGGTGGTAGGACATCCATGTAGAGGAACCCTGGGGTCCCCAGAGCCTCATACCTGCATGAGAGGAAGGGCAGTCATTCAGAGGGTGTCTCAGCCCTGCTGGCTGCCATCCCTTCTTGCCTTGACAGGGACCCACCTGATTTGGAACCTCTGTGGCAAACCCCCATCAAAGCCAGGCTTCCATTCCAACCCCACCGAGTATGGGGTCATGCTCATGACCTTTAATCCTGTTGGGGGATCTGGGCGGCCTTTGAGGAAAAGGATGAGGGAAGTAGTCAAAGGATACAAAAGTGTTCTGCAAGATTCCTTCCAGATTTTTCTAAGAATGATTTTAAATATACAGTTGATTCTTGTTATTAGCAGTGGTTATGTTGCTATATATATATAAGGTTGCTATGAACACTGAGTTACAGAATAGCAAATCATTGCTTCTGAGGGAAATGCAGAGTCAGATTCCTGTGAGCCTGCAATCACATTTTCATCAACCAATCAGTGCATGATCTTGTTTTGTGTGCACTTCTGTCTAAAGACACCTTATTTAATATATCTTATTGATTGACTCATTAACATTGAACTCACGGCCAACAATGTTACAGTTCATGTTTGAACGAAGCCTATCCAACAGACGTGTCTTCTCCATATGTTTAGGAACAGTAGACAGCAATTCAGGACAGGGCCTAGGGGCCATTTTAAAAAGCAAGGTCACTAACAAAAAGCATAAAAATGCAAAAAAAATGTGGCACTAGATAGGGCTGCAAAGAAGACACTTTGTTATAGGATGAAAGCTGGAACAAGGAGGCAGAGTGTCACCTTCTCCCCCAGCTGAGAATGTCCCCACTGGGCAACTCGAGTTTTTTTGCCTGCTCTGGAGATGTCCCAAGAAAGCAGCACAAGTGTTGATTTTGAGGTTACAAATCAATCTTAGCAAGTAGGCAAATTCGCAAATACTTGTTGCAAATACTCGACAAGTAATGGGGATTGGCTGTTCATGACATATGTTCCTGTGTGGATGTTTTGGTCCTTATTTCACATCCATTCCTCATTTCTTCTGGTTACAGAACTCTGAGTATCCTTTGGAAAAACCACTAGTCCACGTTCTCAGGCCACATGCTTCTGATGAAAGTGACTCCACTCCCTTGTAGGATAGATTTGTGACCGGGCCAGATGAACCAGAATGTCGCCTTCCCTGACCACAGGGTTGATTCAAGGGTGGGATGGGATCTGAGTAGAGCCAATGAGTCTTAATTCTAGTACTTTCATACCACTGTTAGGAAAAGAAAAAAATTCTATGTCCTCTGGGAAGTCTAACAGCCCTCCATGAGGAGTCTTAGAATAAAGCCAACATAGAAAAGCAGATCTGAGAGACAGAGAGTTCTTGATGACAGTTGAGCCTAGATCTAGCAACTCTGAATGATTTACTTTTCAGTTACTTGGGCCAGTAAGTTATTGCTCATCCACCTGCAGCCTTTTTTTTTTTTTTCCTGTGAGTTTCCCTAAAGATCCAGTCTCTATCAGGATTTTCAGGGCAGGCAGAAACTCCATCCTCACTCATAAACACCTCTCAGATTGGGGAACACCACTATTCTGGGCCAACCAGAGACTTGGGGATTGACCCAGGGAGCACCCTCCCAACGCCCTCACACCCCACTCCCGCCATACTGATGCTGACGAGTTGAATGTTGGTGTGGTCTGAGCCAAGGGGGTTGGTGGCTGTGCACGTGAACAGGGCATAATCCTGGGCCGCAGACACGTTGGCAATGGTCAGGAGACTGCTGTGGACCACACCCTGGTGGTATGTGTGTTCTGTGTATCTGGAGAGGAGGTGTGGCAGGGACTCAGGGAAGGTAACTGGGGTTGGGAGACCAAAGTTGGGACTAAGGTGTGACCTGGCTAGGCCTTGACTCACCTGGGATCCTGGAGATCCAGAGCGACTCCATTTTTAGTCCAAGTGAAGACAATGTTGGGGACGCCCCGGGCACGACAGTGGAGGGTGGCAGAACTGGTGCTGTCTCCAGCTGCTGCTACCTTAGTTAGGGGTGTTGGGTGTTCCACCTGAGGAGCAACTAGTAGGGGGTCGACGGTCAATGGGTATGTGGAAGGACATAAGAAATGTGGGCTTAGTGGCAGGCCTTGAAGTCAGGATTTTGCGTGTTACTCACATCTGACAACAAGTCGGACCAGCCCTCGGGCTGGAGGTGCTACTCCATTGTCCACAATGCACTGGTAAGCACCAGCCTGGGCCAGTTTGGCATGGTGAATTCGAAGTCGCCCTGTGGATCCCTTTGACATCTTCTCCATGTCATCCAGGCTCTGGTCCTCCTCTTCTTCTCCCTTGAGGCACAAGATATAGGAGATGGCCCCCAAGTCTGGCCCCAGCTCTGTTAACCTCCAAACTGGGTCTCTCCTAGATGCAATCATCCTCCACAGATCTAGCAAAGAAAAAATTCCCTGTCCATTGCCCCAGTCATCCATCTATCTATCCATTTATCCAATCATTCGTACATGGGTCCATCCATTCATCCACCAATCCAGACAACTATTCACCCATCCATTTATCCAACCATTCGTGCTTGGAACCATCTATCTACCCATCCACCTAACTATTTGACCATCTACCTCGATAAATGTATCAATTTATTCATTTATCTACCCATCTATCTACCTCTTCTTCTACTCATTCATTCATCCAACTATTTATCTTCCATCCATCCACTATCCACCCTTCCATCCCTCTACCCATCCACCCTATCTATTTGCTCATACATGCACACATCCATAAATACATACAACTGTTCATCAGTCCATCCAGCTACCTATTTATTCATCTCTCCAATGACCTCTGCGACCATCCATCCATCCACCCATAATCTTTTCACAGACATCTTTCTACTGATAGTGTATTTGTCCATCCATCTACTCTCTAATATAATCCATTTATCTATTTCTCTCCTTCAATCATTTACCTGCTTATCTATTCATCATTAATCTATTCACTCACTTGTCTATTTGTCCATATGTTCTTCCATTCATTCATTCATCCATCCATCCACCTACCTATTGATCCATATATCCATCCACCTGCCCACCCACTCATTTGGTTATCTATCCACGAATGTTCCCATCCATCTGTCATTCATCTGCCAGTTATCCAGTTCATTGGAGTATGTCCCAACAAATATGTAATTATAGAGGATCATGTAGATGTGATCCCTCCTCCCAAGGAATTCATAGTCAAGAAGCCACATCCCTCAGCCCCCACCTCCAACCCCATTTACCAAAGGTTGGATCCTTACCAGCCTCTCCCAGCTGAACATCCCTGGAAGGATGGGATTGGCATCAACGGTGCAGACTATGTCCACAGAACCCCCAATATTCACCTCAGTAGGGTCCTGGAGAACTCGTATAATGGGAGCATCTGGGGGAGGCAAGGGTTTGGGGAAGGCACTTGGGCCCATACAGTTGGTGGTGAGAGAAGGCCCCAGAAAGGAGAGGTGTCTTAGAGGTGTTCAGGAAAGTTACAGGTACAATACAGCCTGCCCTCTATGGGGAGCACTTGAAGTAAAGTTCTCAGGGTTATTGAGGCATTCCTCTACTGTGTCTCTGTGGTGACAAGAAGTAGGTCTAGTGGACTTTCAGGATTGTTTGGAAGTGGAGCTTCCTTGGCTTTCTGATGAGAGTAGGAAGGTGGGCCCCCTGTCTGAGCAAATTCCACATAGAGTTTCCCTAGTGGGCAGGGTTCCCAAGGTGGGAGTGACTCCATCACAGTAGAGGCTCCCAGAGTGAAAAGTTTTCAGGATGGGTGAATATCTCTGGGTGGGTGGAGCTTGCACAATAAGGAGACTCCACACGGGGCGAGGTTCCCTGAGTTGGTGTGGTTACCATGGATGGCAGGGCCTCCAGAACCCTCTAGTTTCCTAGCTTGATGAAGGGGGCTTACAGTGTACATCCAGCCGCACTAGCGCTTCAGCGGTGCCCTCTGAGTTCTGGCAATGCAGCTGATAGAGGCCATCGTCAGCACGGGTCACATTCCATAGCTGCAGAGCTCCACCAGACAGGATGCGATGCCGAGGGCCACCAGCTGGGGGAGGTCAGGGTGAGGGGCCTGCACCCTTCTCTATGTCCTGGAGACCTGCACCCTTCTCTATGCCCACTCCACGCACCTGGGCTGAGGCGGTAGCCCCGGAAGGTCCAGTTGAAGGCCTCTGGGGCAGGGTTGGCAGACACAGACACCGGCAGCAGTGCCTCGCCCTGCTCCACGGCAGTCACCACAAGCACCTGCTCCCCCAGGAACTCTGGAGGGTCTGTGGAAAGAGCACAACCAGGAGTCAAGATTGTTGTTAAGGTTGGGGTCTGAAATGGATTTGAGGTCAAGTACCAGTATAAGGGTTAAAGTTAGGTCATAACTAGATTTAAGGTTGTGAACAAGGTAACAAGTGCAGAGCTGAGCTCAGAGGTTAGGTTCAGGATAGAGGTTAGAATCCAGTTTAGGAAAAGGATAAAGGCTAGAGTCAGGTTTAAAAATGGAGAGAGAGTTTGGGATGGAGGACACAGTCAGGAGTTAGGATAGAGGACAGGGGCGCCTGGGTGGCTCAGGGTTAAGCATCAGACTTTGGCTCAGGTCATGATCTCACAGTTTGTGGGTTCGAGCCCCACTTTGGGCTTTGTGCTGACAGCTCAGAGCCTGGAGCCTGCTTCAGATTCTGTATCTCCCTCTCTCTCTGACCCTCCCTTGCTCACGCTGTTTCTCTCTCTCTCAGAAATAAATAAAACATTTAAAAAAAATTTTTTTTAAAGGATAGAGGACAAAGGCAAAATGGAGGTTGGGCAAGGTAGCAGTTGGTGTAAAGCCAGGGGTCAAGATAAAGGTCCAGAAAGTTTCAAGCTTTGGATTGGAGATAAAGGACAGTGTCAAGGTGAAGACTCAAGTAGTATAGGGTCAGGAGGGAATCAAGAGGGGTTCCACATACACAGAACATTGAGGCGGTAGAAGGCACTCATGGTTTCCTGTAGCTCAATGCTGTGGGCTCGACAGGTCACTCGATGGCCGTGGTCACGGGATGACATTCTCAGAAGGACACTCCTGGCTGCTGCAGATCCTTTGAATGGGGCACTTCGGGGTGGTATGGCCACACTTTCCAGCCTGTGGACCAGACAGGGGTGGTGGGGTCAGGTCAGAGCCAGCCAGAGCCAGAGGCATACTAGGTACCGGGCAGGACACCAGGGGTGGGGGAGGGGAGCTCAGACGGTAAAAAGGCATGACCAGAACCAGAGAGTGACAGGGTCATTCGCACTCTCACCTCTCCCCCTCCTTGTCCCATGACAAGTTGACAGGCGGGTTACTGCTAACGCTGACGCAAGTCAAGTTTAAGGCATCCCCCGGGCGCAGCGCCGACGCGTTGGCCAGGATCGTCACGTTTGTTGGGGGAACTTCAAGAATGAGTCGGAAAAGCAAGGCTCAGAGCCTGCTTCCGCCTCACCTGGGCCCGGCTGCACGCGTCCTGGCTCTTGGCATCCACTGTCCCCCACGCTGGGCTCTGGCTTAGTTCCCCGCGGCGACCAAACCCTCCCCCAGGCCACAGCCCTGCGCGCGCGCTCACACTGCACCACAAGCTGCGTGGATGCGCTGAGCTGACCCGCCTTGCACGTGAACTTGGCTTGGTTGTCCGACGGACCCGTGATCAGTACAAGCTCGCGGGAGAAGGTGCTCCCAGACTTCTCCAGACTTCCCAGCTGCACCCGCCGCGGCTCCTGGGGCGGCCGCGGTTCGGTCACCGCACGGGAGTCCTGAGGGCAAAGACTGACTGGGGGACCGCGTAGGCCTGCCATTCCCCCCAGAAAGAGCCCCATTGGGTTGGCTGCCGCCAGCCCAGATAAAGCCTTCCTGTGATGAAGAAAAGGCGCCCCCTTCCGCTGGCACCCAGCTGAGGTAGAGGAATGGGGACTGGAACCGAGCACCTACCTGGAGTCTCTCCCACCTGCCCTGCACCCCCAGTGCTCCACGGTGTTGCGGTGGGATCTGGCTTCCAATCCCACGTCCCGTTCCCCGCCCCGACTCCTCTGCTTTCCGGAGGTTAGCGCTCCCTGCCGACCCTCATCGCCACTCCTCAACATCCCTTCCAGCTACACTTAGCAAACACCACCTGCCAGGAAATTCCCATGGAATCCCCAAGCCTTTACCAGAATTTCTTCCTTTTTTACTATCCTTAGTTCTTTTCCTTTACATTCCCACTTTCCCCAAAGATTTCCTTTGATTGTTCTCTTAATTCCATAGTCTTTCCACAGATTTCTGAATCCTTCCCCAATATTCTTTGATTACCCTAGCCTTTTACTTTTTAGTCTTTTACCTTTGTAATGCCCAAGTCCTTGGCATTTTCCCAGAATTCCATCCAATTAAATTTCATTCCTATAATTCCTAGTCTTTCCCCCAGAATTTCCACTAACCCCCTAATTTCCCAGGGTTTTCTTAAAATTCTGTCAGAATTTCTCTTAATTTTAATGGAATTTCACTTTCTTACCCCAAGTCCACAAATTAATTAATATTAATAGATTTTTCAAATGTTCTGTGGAATAACTAGTGTCTCTCCAAAATTTCCAGCCTTTACTTATCATTGTCTCTGTTCCTGGAATTCCTAGTCTTTCTCTAAAATTCCTGCCATCGCATCTGAATCCCCAAAATTTCACCAGGATTTCCTTTACTTTTTAAAAAAATTTTTTTAATGTTTTATTTATTTCTGAGAGAGAGAGAGAGAGAGGCAGCATGAGCAGGGGAGAATCAGAGAGAGAGGGAGACAAAGAATCCGAAACAGGCTCCAGGCTCCAAGCTAGCTGTCAGCACAGAGCCCAACGTGGGGCTCAAACCCACGAATGGTGAGATCATGACCTGAGCCGAAGTCAGATGCTTAGCCAAAGTCAGATGCTTTAACCAACTGAGCCACCCAGGCGCCCCAGGATTTCCTTTACTTTTGATGAAATTAATTGATTTTTCTCTAGAGTTCCCTATCCTGATCTAGAATTCCTTCTTTTCCCCCAGAATTCTCACTGTTTCCCCAGAATTCCAAGATTTTTCCTAGGAGTCCACTTAATTCTAATGGCGTTTGTGTCTTTTCCAATTCCCTACCAAAACTCAAACTTTCCAGGATTTTTCAAGAAATTCAAGTTTTCCCAAGATTTCCCAAGAATCTGGAGGAAAGAAAGGGCTTCATCTTTGCCCCTACTTTTCTGGCAACCCTACACCCTTCACTTGGCACCAACCTTGAACCAGGTAAGAGATGGGTCTGGGTTGCCTCCAATGGCCAAACACACCAGCCTCACTCGAGTCCCAGCCCGGAGTCGCTGTCCCTCTGGGGGGCCCTCTATCCACAACTTCTGGGCAGGGTCTGTGGGGAGAGCCAGGAAGAGTGGCTTTTCTCTCTGGGCTAGATCCGAGGGAGGGGTCTCTAAGGGAGAGGGCACCCCTGGCCAAGAGTGAGGGCTCACATTTCACATTCAGGGTAAGTGACTTCTTGAAGGTCTCCTTGGTGAAGGCCTCACTGAAGGCTTCACACGTGAGGGTCAGACCATTGTCTTCCCGTCGCACGAGGAATGTCAAGTTGGACATGGAGATGTGGCCACCATGCAGGCCCTGGCAAGGAGAGAGCTTCAGACCTAGGAATGAGATCACTCCCATCCATGGTACCTGAGGGCTGGGCTCACCTCAGACCCTAGCAGGGACACATTAAGCATCTCCACCCCCTCCTCTGTGAGACCCCGGAGGCCAGGACTCCAGTCCATACTCTGCAAGGACCAAGGCATCCAGGCTGGCAGACCCATCCTCGCCCAGATCCAGGAGTCATGCCCTCGGCTCCCTCCTCCCTCAGACCCAGAAGCCTGGGCACTGCCTCACATCCATGACCATGTCTTCTGTGGGCAGCAGCTGCCGCCAACCCAGCCACCACCGCAACAGGACCCGTGGGCGACTGGACTTGGTGATGCAGGAGAGCGTAACGTTCTTGTTCTCAGACTGGGATGCAGACCCCAGGATGGTAATGGCACTGGGGGGGACTGCAGAGACAATGGACAGAGGAGAGACACTAAACTGGGCTGAATGCCTCACAGACTAGGCCAGATAAGGGACTGGGGACAGATGACATGATCTTTGGCATCAGTCATGCATGATTTGGGGGGCACAAACAGATGGTTCTCTGGGGCATGGACTGACAGATGGGCGGCTGGCATCAGGACTCACAGGTGACTTGCAGTGTGACCCCGCGTTCCTGGATTCCTGTAGATACACTGTTGTGGGCCTCACAGCTGAGCCTCGCCCCATGGTCTTCCGGTCTCACGATCATCACTAGCATGCTTCGGGCCACTGCCTCAGCATGCTCTGTGCCCCATGCTGTGGACATGGGCTGGCCATTCTGGAGACAGAGACAGACCTGGGCCAGCTCAGGGCCAGCTCCTCCCCCTACCCTCCCACATTAATGCATGCCTTTGCCCTCACCTTCAGCCACTGCAGTGTGGCTGGCGGATTCCCCCCTCGGGCCACACACAGCAGCTCCAAGTTCTGTCCTGCCCGCACATGCCCCTCGTCCAGGCCTGGCCATTCAATGACAGGAGGTCCTGGGGGAACTGGAAAGCAGCACTTATGGGCCTGCAGAGCCCATCCATCCTTTCTAGGCCCCACAACCTACCTCTTGAACCCTCATGTTTCTCCTTGAGAGTCTGGACCTTCCACAATCCCTGAACTCCCCCAGGACCCCCAATTCCTGCTTCTCACCCCTAGTGTCCACAGCCGACTCAGTTCCCCACTTACACAGAACATTCATGGTGACTGAGACCCGGATAGGGGTGTCCAATGCTGGGCTGGACCCCTCACAGATCAGCAGCTGCCCATTATCTGAGCTCTGGGGTGTCACCCTGGGGTGAGAAGTTGGGGTTCTGGAGTCAGAGTCATCACCTGAAATTTGGGGAGTCAGGGTGAAGAGATGGGGATCCCAGGTTCCCACAACTGGTCTAAGTTTTTCCGCCAATTTTCTCCAGGACCTAGAGTTCCATGGAAGACATCTGGGGGGGTCAGCAGTGAAAATTGGGATCCCAGAGGCCCGCACCAAAGTCCTTGTACTTGATGCTCTGGAACTAGCATTCCCATGAAGAGGTTTTGAAGTGTCAGAGTAAAGAATTAGGTTCCAGATGTTCATACCTAACTCTAGTCTATGTGCATGAATCCCTGGGATGTGGGGTTTTCATAGAGAAATTTGAGGGTCAGGCTGAGGGAAGGCATCCCAACTCTCATACCTGGCTGTGGCCTCTGTGGTGAAGAGTTTCTCCTGGGACCCCACATTCACATTAGCAGAGATGTCAGAAATTGTTTGTCCACCTTGGGGCAACGAGAGGGCTAGAGGGATGCCAGGTTCCCCCCAAGGTAGATCCTGGGGAGAATGGCCTGGAAATCCTAGGGTGCACATATCGCCCCCTCCCTCCTAGCTCCAGAGGAAAAGCACCAGCTCCGTTCCTCCACACATTCAGGCCTCCTGGGGTCCTTGGGGCCACGTCCTGGGCCTCTCTCCTGCCCTCACCACCTTGCTGGGCTGTGTCACTCACCCCCATCACCCAGCTTCTTGCTTCTGCACCAATGATGACATGCATGTCTCTGTCTGGAGCCTCAGCCTCTTCTCTGAGTCCCAGACCTGCAGTCTTGCAATCACTTGGTGCCTTTCCCTGGATGTTCCCTCCCATCCACTCGGTCTCACGCTGACCTCACCATCTCTCCAAGCCTGCTCCTGCATCCCCATCACTCAGGAAGGTCCTATTTTCTGGGACCCCCTGTAGGGCACTGGGCAGGGACATACCCCCTCCCACTCCAGGGGCTGTTCCCACACTCACTCTGGAGGAAGGTGATGTCAGGTGCTGGCTTTGCATCCCCAGACACACAGCTGACCACGTACTCCTGCCCAGCTACCCACGTGACTGTGCTTCCTGCCTCAGGGGTCAGCTGAAGCATCTTGGGGGGCACTGGTGAGAAAGGGTCTGAGGTGAGCTGCCACCACTGAGAAAGATATGAGGATCCGGGGTTTTCAGTCTCCTTGTTCATGAGATGAGCTCAGCGCCCTGGGTCTGGGACTGGGGCCTGGGGCCTGGGGCCTTGAAACCCTGGACCCTGGGGTAGGAGATGGCTGGAAATATGGACTCAAGGGTCCTGGGGGGTCTCTCACCCATACCCAGGATGGTGAGGATCACTCTGGGAGACACGAGCTCAGGGCCTGTCTCTGAGCGGCCGACCTGACATTCATACTCTGCATCGTCGCTGAGGTCACACGCTTCAATATGCAGGTGGAATTCACCTGCAGGTAAGACCAGGGGTCCCAGGTCAGGGCCACAGTCAGCCCCTGCTGGTGGCTCAGGGTCTTAGGCCCTGATCCCTTACCTCTGTCAGGGTCCCCTTCCAGACGGTACCTCGGAAAGCTGGGGATCCTAGGATCAGGACCTAGGAGTAGCCCGTCTTTGGCCCATTGCACCGCACTGCCAGGGGCGCTGACCCCACACCGCAGCTCAGCAGCGGCCCCCTCCACCACCGTCAAGTTTTCAGGCAGAGCCCAGAAGCCTCGGGGGGCTGAGGCAGGGAGCGGCAACTGGGCCAGGCCTGGGGACACAGGACTGTCAGCAGGAGAGGGAGGGGGTCTGTCTGGAGAACATGAGTGGCAAATGAGGGCCACTTGGCGCTGGGTCGCAAGACCAGGATCCCACTCACCTGTGGTCAGCAGGCCCAGAAGGAGCAGGGGAGCCCTGGTGCGTGTCCTCAGGGCCATCCCAGGTCTTCTGCCTGTGGTTCCCGCGGTGTCCACTGCCTGCCTCCTGCCTCTGTTTCTGTCTTTCTCTGGGTCCCTCTCTCTATGTCTCTTGCTTTGCTTATTGTCTCTTTTTGTCCATTTGTCTCCTTTTCTTTCTCTGGTTTCCTTTCTTCTCAGGAGTCAGTCCATCAGTCTCTCTCTCTCTCTCTCTCTCTCTCTCTCTCTTTTCCTCCTCTTCAGTCTCTCTCTTCCTCTCTCCTGCTACCCCCTCCCCTACTCTCCTCTCACCACTCAGCCCCTCAGGGAGGACGGCTCTTCAGAGTCCGGCAGGCCCCAGGAGCCCAGGAGAGCGATGAGGCTGCTGTGGTCAGTGGCAGAGACCCTCAGTGACAGACCCAGCCACTGTCATCTTCACACTGCTGCCTCCCCCAGACGCCCTCCCGAGAGCCTCCAGTTCCAGGGCTCTGCCCAGCAGGCTCCTCCCGGCCCAGCCAGAGCGTGAAATCCCCTGTCAGCACATGCCAGGAACATTCCTGGTGCCTCCCCAGCCCTCAGGACCCCAAGAGCCTGACTTCGGCCAAGGATAAGGGGGAGCAGATCAGACCCAGGTGGAGAGCTGGGCCCAGCGTGGAGTTAGGACTCCACAGCTCTCCCCTCCCCTGGTACATGACCTTGGCAAGCCTCTTTCTTCCCTGAGTGGACCCCCACCCCCACCCTTGCCGCCATCAGGGATCTCTGCTGGAGAGTGTGCAAGGGTGTGTTTGAGAGACTGCAGGAGTGCAGACATCTGTGTGTGCATGTGTGTGTGAGTGTGTGAGCATGCATGTGAGCATGGGGAAGTGAGAGTGAACTGTGATCTGTGAAAGTATACGCAAGAGTACATGAGGTATAAGTGTGCAAGGCAGTCAGGGTGGGAGGGAGTGAAAGGCAGGGCTCAAGACTACCTGCACTGAGTGGGTAGAGGAGCAAGGCCCAGCTTGGGAACCCTTTGGCTGTGGGAGTTCTAGTTCATGAAGCTTCCCTCTGTCTCCCCCCAGCTTCTCTCTTTCCCCCTCCCCCTCCTCCCCCACTTCTCTCCCCCCTCCCTTCCTCCCTCCCTCCCTCTCATAAGGTGCTTACATCTCAATCAACCTTTACCTCTGTCACTGTCTCTCTTTATGCTTCTACATGTGTGTTTTTCCGTCTTTCTTTGTTCTCATCTTTATCCCTCAGTCCCCATGTGCTGTCTCTCACATGCACCAGAAGCTCAATAAATATTTGTTCTCAGTCAACATTTGATTATACCTCTTTCTTTTGTTTCTCCATCTCTGAGTCCTCCTGTTTGTCACATCTTTGAATTTTATAACCATATGCTGTTTGGTGTACGCGCGTGAGCGCGCACGCACGCGCGCACACACACACACACACACACACACACACACGGGATAAGCTTCTTCTGTCTGCTTATCTCCTGCAGGAATTGGAACGGCTCCTTTTCTCCCCCCACCCCCACCCCTGCGACTCCCTTCTCTGGTCTTCCAGGAATAAGATGAGGCATCTGGCCTGAGCCCCCACAGCTCCATACTTGATGTTCCCTCTAGTCTTTCTTCTTCCCTCCCATTACTGACCCCTTGCCCTCCCCCACATTCCCTTTCCCAACTGCCCCCCACGCCTCCTGGGGCACTGACTGGATGCAGAGCTGGAGGTTCGGTCTTACGGGCCTCTCACCAGATGGTGTCCCTCAGGGCCAGGGCGTAAAGCTGTCAGTTGCTGGGACCTTTAATTAGCGTAAACCTTCCATCCTCCACCTTGGCTGTTTTCCTTCTCTGGATGCTCCTGGGACCTCAGGCTCTCCATCTTTCCATGCCTGTGGCCCAAGGGAGCCAGGAAGGGGAAGCGATGTCAGGTGTCTGGAAAAACAGCCTCACTACCTGACTTCCTCCCCAGGACTCAGCAGTCCTGGCTCCAAGCTCATCTTATGTCAAAATCCAGGCACTGGAGTCCCCAAAAGGAAGCCAGTTCAGGCCCCTGGACCTAGAAGTCTCTCAGACTCAGGAGTCCAGGCCTTCAGCTTCTTCTCCCCAAGGACCCAGGAGTTCAGGCCTCCATCCCTCCCCCCTCAACACACACACAGGACTTAGGGCAGATGTTCACCGTCTGTGATTTTCAAATCCTCCTGGGCCTGCGTGGGGGTGGGAGAGATTGGTGGTTAATCCACTGACTCTAAGACTTAAGACCAGATTTTCTGACCCCCCTGTCATCCTCTTCCAACTGCACCATGCTGCAAGCAGGGGATCTAGTTGAGTCCCCAGCTCCTCAGAAACTGGCAGTTCAGGCCATTAACTTGTCGGTCAAAAGAAGTCTGATCGCCCAGTCTTAGAATTCTGGAGTCCAACCCCCTGCCATGCGAGGACGCCCAAGTCTGAGCTCAGGAACAAGAGAGAACCTGAGTGTAGCCCCCCCCCGCCCCCCTCCCCCCGTTACTACAGGCTCAGGAATGCCACACCCAGGGTCGCAGGCCCCCAGGCCCCACTCAATCGGCTAAGGGTCCCGCCCACCTGCCCGGCCAGCTGCGCCGCGCACCGGCCGGCCTGCAGCGTGGGAACGCCCCAGCTGGGCGGCTGGCGGCCGTCAGGACAAGCTGCGCGGTTCCCAGCCTCCCCGCCTGCCCCAGCTCGGGCACCGCCGCCTCGCAGCCGTCGCCCAGCAACCACAGCGGAGTGGGACGAGGGGCTGAGCCTGGACTACGGGGTCTCGGGAAGGGAGGGGCTGGGGGCCTGGATTCCTGGATCCTTGGACGTGCTATGGGTTGCAGCGGTAACAAGGCAGGCGGAGGGATATTTTGAAGAGGGGTTTTGAAACGAGAAGAGCTGGACACCTTCCTCTTCTCAGAGGTCCCGGTTGCCCCCAGGCACTCGGGTGTCCTCTTCCTGACCCGCAGGCCCGGGACGGGGGGGGGGGGTGCTGGGCCCCGCCTCCCCAGGGCACGGAAACTAGGGAAGCCCCAGGGGCTCCCATTTATAGCTTCGTTTCCACTCAGCGCGGTCCCTCCAGGGACCTGGGCTGAGCAAGTTTCTTCCACTCTCCCCCCGCCCCGCCATGTCCCCCACAAGCCTGCCAGGGTGCAGGTGTCCAACCCAGCCGGGACGCCATCCTTCGACCCAGGTGTTCTGGCTCCCAGACTCCAATTTGGCTGGGGCACCCGCCCGCGGAGAGACCCCGCCCAGCGTGCCCCCATTCATCCAAGTCTCTGCCGCGGGAGTTTCTCAATGGGAAGGGGCGGGTCGCCAAGGGGGCGGGGCGAGTGGGACGGGGCCCTCCCCGGTCTCTCAGAGACCGAGGGCGCGGAACCCGCCTGTGTTTCAGAGTGTTAGAGCCTGCCGCTGCGCAGACAGGGGGAACCCCAGGCCAGAAACGGGGTGGCCTCTAGCCTGGGGCGAAAAGTCGGGCGCAAAGGGAGCTCCGTCCAGGGTCGTGAGAGGTGTGCTACTGAGGAAGAAGTTAGCAGGGAACCCGTGCAACAGCAAGTCTGCGGAATCTTGGGGGACACACACTGGGGATGCTGGTCCCCCTCCTCCTTGTCCTCCTCTTCTGCCTCGGGGGGCATGCAGGTACCTCCAGGGGCGGATGAATTGGGGGGGGGGATTGTTTGCCAGCTGCCTCTTTACTGGGGTGGTTGGAACTGGGGGCTCAGACTCCTAGGTCTGCCTGAGGAGAACTTTGGGAGCCTGGACTCCTGGGTACCGACTGAGGGAGCTCAGTTCATATCTAAACTCAACCCTACTCCCTTTCCCCCGATTCTCCTAGGCCTGTCGCCCCATTTCCTGAAGCAACCGGATGACTTGGTGGCACTGCTGGGGGATGAGGCCCGGCTGCCCTGCGCCCTGGGCGAATACTGGGGGCTGGTTCAGTGGACTAAGGATGGGCTGGCTCTGGGGGGTGAAAGGGACCTGCCAGGTGAGACTGTTCTCTCTGCTCAGGAGGGGTTGGCTCCAGGTGGGGGCGCTGGGCTTGGGCTGTATCTGAAATTTCTATTTTAGTGTTTTCAAATTTGGGAAATTGATGGGCTCAGATAAACATCTGGGAGAACTGAAGTTTTAGCTTCTTCCTTAGGGGGTAGGAGATTCTTATTTGTATTATGAAATGCTATATAAATGCAGAGAGGCATAGAAAACACAAAAGGAAGATTGGCCAAATGGTTATAGACACTCATGTAACTACTACCCATGGCCCTTGTCAGCTCCCCAGAAGACTTTCTTATTCCCTTCTCCTACCATAGCCTTCTCCTCACCCCAGAGGTAGTACTAATCTGATTTCTATGGCAATTGTTTTCTTTCTTCTGACTTCCCCCCCCCAAGTTTGCCATGACTCTAGATGGGAGAGGGTTGGGGTCTCTCTGGCTCGGCACCCACTTTTGGTGCTGGGATGCCTGGGAAAGGAGGCTGGGACCAGGAACTCAGAATCACGGTTTGACTGCCTCTTCCTTAACTTCAGGGTGGTCCCGCTACTGGATATCAGGGAATGCAGCCAGTGGCCAGCACGACCTTTACATTAGGCCCGTGGAGCTAGAGGATCAAGCATCATATGAATGTCAGGCCACCCAAGCAGGCCTCCGCTCTCGACCAGCCCAACTGCATGTGCTGGGTGAGGACTCAACTCACTTGTACCTGGGAAGCCCAGGGGTATAGCCAGTGCTTAGCTGAGTGTCAGAGTCCAAGGAGCCCACAGGGGTGGGTAGTTAGAGCTGGGAAGAGTGGGGTCTCTGGGCCCAGGATCCAGCTCTGACCCCAATCCTCCCCACAGTACCTCCAGAAGCCCCCCAGGTACTGGGCGGCCCCTTTGTGTCTCTAGTTGCTGGAGTTCCTGCAAATCTGACCTGTCGGAGCCGTGGAGATGCCCGCCCCACCCCTGAGCTGCTGTGGTTTCGAAATGGGATCCGTCTGGATGGGACCACCTTCCACCAGGTCAGATGGAAATCCTTGAGCTGTCTTTGCCCATTCAGAGAAATGTGGGGTCCACAGGCTTATCCAGAAGAGAAAAGGCCATGGGAGGGAAGAAGTTCAAGGTTTAGGATCCTTAGTATGTGATTAAGGCTAAGGATTCCAGAGCCAGACGACTCAGGTTCGAATCCTGGCTCAGACACTTGCTAGTTGATTGATCTTGAGTTCAGGTAACTTAACCTCTTTGTCCGTCAGTTTTCTTATCTGTACAATAGGGACAATAATATTCATTTCATAGGGTAATTGTGAGTATTAAAGTGCTTTGAAGTGCCTGATGCAAAGTAAACCCAATATAACGGGAAGATGAAATCATTATTATTTTTCATAACCTCCAGACCCTGCTGAAGGAAGGAACCACTGGGTCAGTGGAGAGCATCTTATCCTTGACTCCTTCCAGCGTTGATGACGGAGCCACCTTGGTCTGCCGGGCCAGGAGCCAGGCCCTGCCCTCAGGGAAGGATACAGCTATTACACTAAGCCTGCAGTGTGAGTGCAGTTCAAAATTGGCCCTCCAACCCCCAGGTCCTTGGGAAAAGAGGGGGCTGAGGCCTGGACTCCAGAGTTTGAGGAAAGAGGAGGCTGTGGACCTGGGGCCCTGGGGAAATTGGGAACTGGAGTCTTGGACTCGTAGCTCAAAAGGAAGAGGAGAGTGGGGACCCAAACTCCTGGGGTGGAGACGCTGGGCCCTGGGCTCAGGTGCTCATGGAGGTGTTCCAGGTCCTTGCCCACTGCTAACCATTAACCCACCTCCACAGATCCCCCAGTGGTGACACTGTCTGCAGAGCCACAGAGTGTGCTGGAGGGAGAGAAGGTCACTTTCTTGTGCCAAGCAACAGCCCAACCTCCTGTCACTGGCTATAGGTGAGGTCACCTCTCCTCAGCCCAGAGCAGGGTTTAGGGAGGACTAGGATTGGGACTTGCGCAGGTGTGGCTGGGGAGCAGGGACAACATAAGCAGCTTCACTTCCTCTGCAGGTGGGCAAAGGGAGGCTCCCCAGTGCTCGGGGCCCGCGGACCAATGTTGGAGGTTGTAGCAGACGCCTCATTCCTGACTGAACCCGTGTCGTGCGAGGTCAGCAACGCAGTGGGTAGCGCCAACCGCAGCACAGCGCTGGACGTGCAGTGTGAGCGGGGGCGGGGCCCTGGGTGTGGCCAAAGTGGGGCAGACGGGGGGCGTGGCTGCGACTGGCTGCGGGAGAAGGTGGGGCCGAATAGGATGTAGGCAGGGATTGGCTGTGCTGGGTCAGTGCCAAGGAGCTGAGCAGGGGCGGAGCGAGGGCGCGGGGCCGGGTCTTGGTAGCACCGCGTGCTAGCTGAGTTATTGTGGACTGGCAGCCTATACTCGGGCCCTTGAAGGTGTCGTTTCTGAGTAGCCGATCCTGGGTCTGATGTTGCATCCCTCCCCGGCCATGTGACGCTTCCTCTCCTCTCCTACAGTCGGGCCAATTCTGCAGGCGAGGCCGGAGCCCACGTCAGTAGACGTAGGGGAAGACGCTTCCTTCAGCTGTGCCTGGCGCGGGAACCCGCTCCCTCGGGTAACTTGGACCCGCAGCGGGGACGCGCAGGTGAGACCCGATCTAGGGCCTGTGGCCGTGGCTGGCGGTGGCCGGGACTTCCTCTCAAAGTCCTGTCCCTGACGCCCCTACCCTCTCCCAGGTGCTGGGCTCTGGGCCCACGCTGCGCCTTCCGTCGGTGGGGCCCGAGGATGCAGGCGACTACGTGTGCAGAGCCGAGCCAGGGCGCTCTGGCCTGGGGGGCGGCGCTGCGGAGGCTAGGTTGACTGTGAACGGTGAGAAAGTGGCACTTCCTAGAAGACCTGGCAGACCTGGGACGGGACAGAGTGTGGGCAAAGGGGGCCAGCTCTAAACGGGGGTGGGCGTGGCCTTGAGAGGGCGAGCTTTTTGGAACACCGGGCCTGGGGCTTGGAGCCAGACCTAGCGAAGGCGAGCCTCTGAGGGACTCGGAGTTTGTTGAGGGGCGTGGCTTGGTTGATTGGCGTTAGTGAAGAGTGCCAAGACTTGGCCCCGCCTTATTGAGAACTGGCGTTTCTGAGGACAGGGCCTGTATCTGACTGGTCCACTATCTCCGAAACAGCTCCCCCAATTGTGACCGCCCTGCATTCTGCTCCCGCCTTTCTGAGGGGCCCCGCTCGCCTCCAGTGTCTAGTTTTCGCATCTCCAGCCCCAGATGCCGTGGTAAGGAAATGTACCCGCTCTCATGATCAGCCCAGACGTTATCCCTGTCCTCCCAGCCAGACCCCCAAAACTGCTATGATCACCTCTAACTCTTCGACACCCTGTCTGCCCTTCCCTCCCTCTCCAGTCTCCTTAATGACCTCCTTTTTGTGTGTGCCCCCAGGTCTGGTCTTGGGATGAGGGCTTTCTGGCGGCGGGGTCGCAGGGTCGGTTCCTGGTGGAGACATTCCCAGCCTCGGAAGGCCGCGGGGGACAGGGCCCAGCCCTGATCACTGTGCTACACATTTCGGGGACCCAGGAGTCGGACTTTAGCCAGGGTTTCAACTGCAGTGCCAGGAACCGGTTGGGCGAAGGAGGAGCCCTGGTCAGTCTGGGGCGTAGAGGTGAGATCCTGGGCCTGAAGACTCAAGATCTGAGGATCCCCAACCCCCAAAACGCCAGTCTCTAAATCAAAGACCTCCAAATGCGGACACTCTCAAATCTTGAGAACCTCAAAACTATGAGTCCTTTGAATCGTGAGACCCTCAAAACAGTAAATTCCTTCAAATACAGAATTCTAAACAGAGAGACCCCTTCACACTTGGGTGTCCCAAAGAAAGGAGGCTCCAAGTATGGAGAATGGCAAAGTTAAAAACCCTTCAAACTCTAGAACTCCCTAGAGCCAGGGAGTTTAAACCTGTGGAACCTCAGACTCATGAGCCCTTCAGCCTAAGGGACCTAAAGCTAAGGTACCTTCAAACTTGGGCATCACCAAACTTGGGGACTTTGAATCCAGAGACCCCCAATGCAAGCAAGCCCTGAGTCCCTGTTCCCTAGTTCCTCCTGGGTCTCATGCTTGACCTCCTCAGAATACCCCCTCTCCTCCCTATAGACTTGCTGCCCACTGTGCGGATTGTGGCTGGAGCGGCTGCTGCGGCCATGACTCTTCTTATGGTCATCATTGGGGTGGCCCTCTGCTGCTGGCGCCATAGCAAGGGTCAGTGGCTGAGCCCCACCTCAGCACCATCCCCCACTCCCCACCCTCCACTGACCTGGCCTTGACCTGGTCCCAGTTCCACCTCTCTGGCCTCAGGGTCACACTCCTCACCCTCCCAGGTTCTCATTGGCTCCCAGCCCCCTGACCCAACCCAGTCCTCTCTCTTCCTGCTCTTTGGCCTCTGCAAGCCCTGACCCTGCTCCATCACTTATCTCTGCCTCCTACTGTCCCTGGCCTCAGCCTCTTTCTCCAAGCAAAAGAACCTGGTGCGAATCCCAGGCAGCAGTGATGGCTCCAGTTCCAGAGGCCCCGAAGAGGAGGAGACCGGCAGTGGTGAGGACCGGGTAAGATGCAGGGTCCCCAGACCAGACTCAGCTTCTAGAAGAATTATGAACCCAGTCCCAACTGTTCTCCCAGTCCCACTGAGCCCTCAAATGCAAAGAGGGTCCACATCCCGATAAGTGATCCCGGGTTCACATGTCTCCCAAGTCCAAATACGCTCCTGACCCCGTTATCCCATAGACCAAATATGTCCCCAGGGCCTTTTGCTGTCTTGAGTCCAGACTCCAGCTCCAGGGGCTCTTGGTTCCTCCTGCCTGGCCTCCACTGTCCAGCTGAGAGTTGTTAGGGTCTGGCACTGGGCCAGGAGGATCCTCTGAGTGCTCCCTCTCACTAAGCACCCTACCCCAGGGCCCCATCGTGCACACGGATCACAGTGACCTGGTTCTGGATGAGGAAGGGGCTCTAGAGACCAAGGTAAGTCTTGGGAAGAGGTGGGTTCCTTTCACTGAGTCTCCAGCTCCCTCCCTGCTTGGCCCCCTTCTTTTTCACTCTGTTGCCCCCCAGAGCTAGGACCTAGCCCCCTCCACCCTTTCTTCCTACCTCCTGGGCCACTTCACCCACCTCCATAGCTTGTTTGCTCACCTGCTGATTATGCCCACAAATCTCTCAGCCTTGGCCTGCCTGTGCTTTCCCATCCCCACATCAGGGCTCAATCTGCCTGTGCTTTCCCATCCCAGTCCTGCCTCAGGTCTCCTGGATGCCTCTGCCAGTCCCCTTCTACCCAGCTCCTGCACTGGCCTCGCTTCTTCCCAAACCTACCTCTCCTTCGAAGTCCCCTCTTTTGGCCTCCAATGACCTCAGTCCCCAGCCCAGAGCCCTTCTCTGTCCTCTCTGTACCTAGCATATGCTATTCTATTGGCCTGAAACACCACACAACATGACTTTCCTTCCCATACTGCCTAATGCCCTTCATTCCTCTGGTCTCAGCTCAGACATTTCTTGTTCTAGAAAGCCCATGGTTCCCTCCTCACAGCCCTGATCATTCTGTCTGTGTTCCATCTGCCACAACCAGGACCACTCTGCCCTGGATTTCCGTCTCAGCCCTGAAATCCTGTTGGTGCTTCCCCATCAAGCCTTCTCATCTGCCCGTATTTACCTCATTACTCCCCTGACCCCCGTGGACTCTGGTGATTTGCCATTTCCTCTTTGGCCTGGGATCTCCATGAAGGCAGCACCCAGTCTGTCCCCTTGATAGACATGTCCAGCAGCAGCATAAAGCATGACACAGAATCAAGCCTTGGGGCTGGTGGCAGATGAATGGATGAATGAATGAATGTCTTGGTCTTGATCTTTCTGTTCCTGCTGCATCTCCTTCCACACCACCAGCCCTCAGCAGGCCTATACCCCTCTGTTGCTGCCTTCCTCTGTCCATTTCTTCTGCCTTTTTATCTCTTGTCACTGTTTTTCTGTCCCACTTTGTCTTTCTATTAGTCTGTATGTCTATCTCTCTGACTCTGGGCCTCTGCTTGCTCTTGTCTTTTTGTCTCTTTCTACGTCTGGCTCTAAGTGTGTGTCTACATTAGTGACCCTCACCCACTCGTATAGCCTCACATACCTTAACAAATCCCATTTGTCCCTCAGGACCCAACCAATGGTTACTACAAGGTCCGAGGAGTCAGTGTGAGCCTGAGCCTTGGAGAAGGCCCTGGAGGTGGCCTCTTCCTGCCGCCCCCCTCGCCCCTTGGACCTCCAGGGACCCCTACCTTCTATGACTTCAACCCACACCTAGGCATGGTCCCACCCTGCAGACTGTATAGAGCTCGGGCAGGTTATCTCACCACACCCCATCCTCGAGCTTTCACCAGCTACATCAAACCTACATCCGTTGGACCCCCAGATCTGACCCCCAGGACTCCACCCTTCCCATATGCTGCCTTCCCCACACCCAGCCACCCGCGCCTCCAAACTCATATGTGACAGCTCTCCAAATGAAGTCTTGGAATCTTCAACTTGCCATAATGGATTGTCCTGATTTCTGAGGAACCAGAACAAGATGGTGACCTTACGCTCCAAAACTGAACACTGATGGGGAGAGAAAGATCATTACAATTGTCTGGATCACTGGTGTACAGTCAGCTCAGTCAAACGGGATGCCCCAAGTGGGAGCAAGATGGCCAGTATGACCGACTATTCCCCTGTGTAAAAGAGACTCGAGATGGCAGATGGCTCTTTGTAGAGGGATGGAGACAGGGAGTGATGGGAGTGAGGGATGGAAGTTGTTTCCAGATGAGGAAAGAAGAGATTTCAAGATGACCACCTGTACTGAGAAAGAGGCAACGTAGGACAGATTAAGACGGGAGCCAGACCAGGCCCTGTCCTGTTTCTCCCTGAGGGGCATTTTGCTTGGCCAATAGAAGTGCAGCCAAAATGGCTAATTACTCTCTGGGAACCCAAGTTGGCCACCATCTTGATTCCTTTCAACTTCCTTAAGGCTCCTGGACAAACTGAATCCAAGGAATGAGGATAGGGTGAAAACTGCCACGGGGAGAGGAGAGTAGGGTGGGGTGGGCAGGTGTGGAATCTTGGGATGAGAATATTTATGTTTAATAAAAAAAAAGTCATTAAGTGAATGTATCTTGGGGATTCTCCTAGCGTTATTACCCTGCAGCAAGGAAAGGGACCATTAAATCAGCCCTAAGACCCTACCTCTACCCTATCATCTATCCTAGGCAATGAAGTGGCTGCAGGAACAACCTTGAGCCACCTCTCAGCCCTTTGCTCCTCACTTAGCATTCTAGGGTTTTTTTAAACATACATCTACACAAACATACATGCACAGATGCGCATGTATGAAAGGGCTGCCCCAGCTGGCTTGAGGAAGACAGAATCCTACAGCTATTTAAGGAGACAAAGCAGTGAGCCCTGAAGATTAGGCGGGGAGGGAGAGGCTAGGGATGAGAAAATAGAAATGCCATAGTCCTTAAAGCAAGGATAGGGTTGAGACACTTGTCCTGAGGTGTTCGGTACCTGACTCAGGTCATCCTTAAAGAAAGGACCTGAGGCTTTGGCTTATGAGTCCTTGAGCTAGGAATTAAAGGTCCAGACACCTGGGATCCTTGGAAAGCAGAGCAGAAGTCCAAGACCCCTGGTCCTAGGGAGAAAGGGCGGGGGCTTGTTCTCTGGTCCTGAAAAAAAAGGGCCTGCAGCCCAGATTCCTGGATCTGAGGAAGAAGGGCACCGAATCTCAACTGCTGCGTCCTTGATTAGGGAAATTTCAGAGGCCTGTATTCCTGGGACCTCAGGAGAGGAATGAGGAATCTGTTCGGGGATGGGGGAGGTCTCCAATACTGGCATGCCTGGAAGAGAAGGAGGCTGATTTGTGAGTGTCTGGGTCTGAAGTAAGAGAAAGCTGGGGGTGAGAGTCCTGAGGAAGCACTCAAAACGGCGGAGCCTATGACCCAGACTGCTGGCTAGGCCCTTGCATGGGGTGGGACTCCCGGAATCTCGAGGAGGCGGGGGCCTGGCGCGGCCTCCCACCCGGGGTTCCCGAGCTGCTCCACTCTGCGCAGAGCTGCCACGCTATTGTCCTGGCTGGGAAGGCGGGGCCGGCGTGGGGCGGGGCTGGCGGCGCCGGCGCAGCCCGGGGACGGCGGGAGGAGGCGGCGGCGGCGGCGCTGGGAGCTCCTGTCACCGCTGGGCCGGGCCGGGCCGGAGTGCAGGGGACGTGAGGGCGCGAGGGCCGGGACATGGGGCCCACCAGCCCTGCCGCTCGCGGTCTGGGCCGCCACAGGGGCCCGCCGCCGCTGCCGCTGTTGCTGTCACTATTGCTGCTGCTTCTGCGCGCGCAGCTCGCCATCGGGAGCCTGGCCGGTGGGAGCCCCGGCGCGGCCGAGGTGAGGCCCGGCCGGGTCCTGGGGGATGGGGGAAGGGGCGGGACCGGGCCTTGGACCCGGACGCGGACACGTCCAGGGCAGAAAGCGGTCTTTCCAGACAAGTGGTCGGCCCCCATACGCCCCTAACGGCACTAGGCATTCGTGAACCCAGGACTTCAGGCCCCAACTCCCCCATCTTCTGTCCTCTCAGATGCCTCCCGCTCCTAGGTTAGGAACTGGCTTTTCCAGAGCCCCTGGTCCCCAAAGTCCAACCCCCTCAGACCCTCTCGACCTAGGTGAGTCAGCCCCAACCCTTCCCACCTGAACATGGGACCCACCAGACAGTAAGACACCTGGATCCAAGAATCTTGGCCCCTTGCATCCTCTGGACCCATTGGAGGCCCCCGCAGCCTCACAGAACCCAAAAGTCTAGGTCTTCAGCCACCGACCCCGACCCAGAATGTAGCTGTCCAACCCTCAAACGACTTGGTGTCCAGGCCTGCAGGGCCCTGAAGCCAGGCCTTGCCGTCTTTGCACTGGAGAATGGGACCCTGAGCTAGGGATGGTGGGAGGAGGGGCCAGGACGCCAGGGTTCTGGCCTCCTCCCCCGCGATTCAGTTTTAACCCCTTCGGGCTCCAGTGCGGCTGCGCCGGGGTGGGGGCGGAGCCTGTCTCCGCGGCAACAAGGCCGCGAGCCTCTCAGGGGACCTGGGTCGCCATAGCAACGGGAGAGCTGGGGCGCCCCCGCCCTGTGGGAGCTGCTTCCCCGGGAACAGTACCTCTTAGGAGGGGGGTGCGTGGTGCTTGGTGGAGGGGGCTGGTGCTGGGGTTCTGAACTTCCGGGTCCTAAGGAGCAAAGGTCTGGGGGACACACCTACCAGCGTCCAGGGCCCTCTCTGACCCCTCTGACCTGACCCCCAGGCCCCAGGGTCGGCCCAGGTGGCTGGACTATGCGGGCACCTAACCCTTCACCGGGACCTGCGCACCGGCCGCTGGGAACCAGACCAACAGCGCTCACGACGCTGTCTCCGGGACCCGCAACGCGTGCTGGAATACTGCAGACAGGTGGGCGGGACCTGCTGGGAGGGGCGTGGTCAGCAGTCAGCAGTCAACTACTGTCAGGGTAGCCCAAAAGAAGCTAGTCGTGCAAAAGCCAGGCTCCAAGGAGAATGAGGGATCTAAGTAGGCAGGAGAAGCTAAGGGGCGTGGCTGAGGAAAAGGCGATTTTAGGGTAGGGCAGGACCTGTTTTTGAGAAACTAGGTCAGGAAAGGAGAATTGTGCAAAGAGGGCCAGCCAAGGCCTCTATCCAGTGAAGAGACTGAGTTTAGCAATCTGTGGTGGGTGGCTTAAGGAGTAGGGGCATCGGTGGACGTGGCCAAAGGAGAGATGGGACTAAGAAAAAAGACCTTTTGGACCTGCGAGAAAGGAGCCCAATGAGAGAGTGGAAAGCTAGGAGGTGTAGCTATGAAAAGGCAATTCTAATTCAGAGAAGGGATGCTTCCTGAGAGGCCAGAGAAAAAGATGAGGCTTAAGGGAGGAGGGGACAGAGGTGACCAGAAGAGAGGTGGGTTTATGGAGATTGAGTTTCTGGGCAGATGGCGGGACTTCTGAGGGAGAGCAACTGGGGACGTGACCAAGGAGCCTGCTGGCCTAGCTACCGAGTCTACGGAGAAGCAGAGCCTAGGCAGATCACTAGAGCCTTGAAAAGGGACTTGGCCAGGGGAGAAGCACAGCTGGCAGGGGGCGAGGCTGTGGGCTGATCGCCCTCACCCGCTGCCCCCAGATGTACCCGGAGCTGCAGATTGCACGTGTGGAACAGGCGATGCAGGCCATCCCCATGGAGCGCTGGTGCGGGGGTGCTCGAGGTGGCCGCTGTGCCCACCCCCACCACCAGGTTGTGCCATTCCGATGCCTGCGTGAGTCTCAGGCTGGGGGCAGGGAACAGAAGTGGGGGTTTCCCTGGGGTGAGATTCTGGGCCCTGCCTGGTCTCAGGCTCACATTAGGGAGCTGGATGCATGCCTGGGTCCAGAGCGGGGCAGAGAAACCTGAGGATAAAATGTCTGGATTTTGAAGAGGGTGGGGATAGTGTCTGTGGGAAGGCCTCACTCCGGTGCCCCCACTCTGCAGCAGGTGAATTTGTGAGCGAGGCCCTGCTGGTGCCTGAAGGCTGCCGGTTCTTGCATCAGGAGCGCATGGACCAGTGTGAGAGTTCAACCCGGAGGCATCAGGAGGCTCAGGAGGTCAGGACTCTGACCTATCCATTCTCACTCCCTAACCCAGGAGTCCAGTCCCTTAACAACCACCCTCCCCCCCATCCCCGAATCTGACTCTGGGCCTCAGCCCCCTCTACCTACTGGGACAGAATCAGAAACCCAGGCCCCCAGTCCCATCAGCCCTCAAGACCCAGGCATCCAGGCTCCCTCTCTACCCTCTCCCCGCCCACAATCCTGGCATCTGGGCCTACTCTTCCCGCAGGCATGCAGTTCCCAGGGCCTCATCCTGCATGGCTCGGGCATGCTTTTGCCCTGTGGCACAGATCGGTTCCGAGGTGTGGAGTATGTGTGCTGCCCCCCTCCGGTCACCCCTGATCCATCTGGGACAGCAGCTGGGTGAGTGGGAGGGAGCCCTCCATGCCCATCCTAAGGCTCCTGAGGCAGGAAATGGAAGCCTGGGGGCCTGGGTCGGTCATATTCTCACTGCCTCAAGTCTTCTGTTCCCTCAGTGACCCCTCCACCCGGTCCTGGCCCCTAGGGGGCAGAGTAGAGGGGGGTGAGGACGAGGAAGAAGAGGAATCCTTCCTACAGCCAGTAGACGATTACTTCGTGGAACCCCCACGAGCTGAAGAGGAAGAAGAGGAGGAAAGAGTCCCGCCCTCAAGTTCCCCTAGCCCTGCAGGGGTCAGCAAAGGTGAGACAGTCTCGGAACTCTTAGTTCCCTCTACCCTGGGGGGAGGATGATTTGAGGGAGCCTTGGTGTAGAGACGTTTTTGGGAGGGGCCTGTTGGGGAGAGACCCAACTGTGGGGAATGGAAGGGATGGGAGTAACTTTGAGTAAAGAAGAGGTGGAAGGGCTGTCCTGTACAGAATGCAAAGGGTGAGTGAGGGTGGTTTAGGGGTGCCTCAGGGTGGAGGAGCCATCTGGTAGTTCCTAAGGATTATTTTGGGGAAGCTTGAAGGATGGTATAATGGATTTCTAAGCTTCTCAAGAACACGTGCAGTTCAGAACTATAGCTCTCATGATGCCCTGCAGCATCTGTGGTTAAGCGGACACATGGTGGTCTCCAGTGTGCTCTGGGAAATGTAGTTCTCCAGGAAGGGAGGGTAACCTGGAGATGGGCCTCAGACTGATTCCCCGGTTCCTGGCCTTGCAGTGACCACCACCCCAAGGCCCACAGATGGTGTGGACGTGTACTTCGGCATGCCTGGAGAAATCAGCGAGCATGAGGGGTTCCTGCGGGCCAAGATGGACCTGGAGGAACGTAGGATGCGCCAGATTAATGAGGTGATGGTACTGGGGCGCCAGGATTTCCCACAACACAGAACTCCCTGAATACCAGGAATTTCCTCAGAGGCACATTGAGACTACTTCCAAAGACGCCCCAAGCCCCCACCAACCCCTAATCCTCAACACTGCCTCTAGGATGACCAGGGATCCTTGACCCACCTGGAATCCCACTGAGATGCCACCAGATTCTATGGAAACTCTGGTGTACTGTATTCTTCCACTTACATTCCTTCAGAGCCTTACCTCTTGTGAACTCAAGAGTAAGTGGGACTCAGGGGATCTGGAGCCTCCAAAGTCTGGAAGAGGGATTGGGGGACTCACTGGGGGGAGCAGGGTGGATTCCAGTATCCTGAAGTTCCTCTTGCCCCTAGGTGATGCGTGAATGGGCCATGGCAGACAACCAGTCCAAGAACCTGCCAAAAGCTGACAGACAGGCCCTGAACGAGGTAGGACACTTTCCGCCGGGTCCTACTTTTGCCTGTCCACTACCTGGGACACACCTGGTCTGGTCTCCGGCCTGGTCCAGGCCTGGTCCCACCTCATCCAGTCTCACCCCTTCCTACTTATATTGGCCTCTCCTGGCCCCGCCCCTCCATTTGACCCCACCTCTCTTGGCCTGTGTCTGACCTGACATCTCCCTCCTCTTCAGACTGGCCGTGTTTTGCCTTGATCCTGACTTGAGCCTTACCTCTCAGGGCAGGCTCTGTGGTCATCTCCCAAATTGAGCCCCGGCAAGATGCAGCCTGGTCCTTCTCGGCATCCTTGATTCATTCACATGCCTATTAAGCCCCGTGCCCTGACTCTGAGCCCACCCCTCTAATCTGACTTTCACTCAGTCCCTCCTCAGCAGGCCCAGCCTCATGACTCACTGATCACCTCTAGATGCCCCACCCCCACCCCTCAGATTAGCCCCATTCCCTGATTCTTAGGTGCTCCTAGGACTCTTGCTCCTAGGTCCTATTTAGGCACAACCGTCTCCAGTTGCCCGCCCTGGCCCTAGAGCCTTTCTTAGAATATTTGGAAAAGATTTCACCAGAACATGAGCCACCGCAGTTCCTAGATTGTTCCCACTCAGTACAGTTTACCTCCTCAGGTCAGCTCCCAGTTGGCCTGGTCCTGCCTGCTCCCTGCCTGGTCCTGTATCCCCACCCCTTCAGCCCAGCCCTATGATCTGGCCCCACCCTACAGTTGATTCTGCTCACGCCTAGACCACCCTCTGCCACGTGGCCCTACAGCCCTGCCTTTCCAGAGTGCCTTTGACCTGGACTTTCACCCGTCTTCACCTCTCCTGGCCCTGTGCTCACCCCCTTGCCAGCACTTCCAGTCCATTCTGCAGACCCTGGAGGAGCAGGTGTCTGGTGAGCGACAGCGCCTGGTGGAGACCCATGCTACCCGAGTCATCGCCCTCATCAACGACCAGCGCCGGGCAGCCTTGGAAGGTTTCCTGGCAGCACTGCAGGGGGATCCGCCTCAGGTGTGGGAGCCGGGGGCGGGGCAGGGGGCAGGGGGTGAAAAGGAGTGGGGCAGGCCTGGGCAGCCTTCGTCTCTCCCACAGGCAGAGCGCGTCCTGCTGGCCCTGAGGCGTTACCTGCGTGCAGAGCAGAAGGAACAAAGGCACACGCTGAGGCACTACCAGCACGTGGCTGCCGTGGATCCTGAGAAGGCCCAGCAGATGCGCTTCCAGGTGCTCAGATGCTCCCCGCTCCCATACACGCTGTTATCCCTCAGACCCCAGTCTCCGGGACCCCGCCCCTCAGACCCTCTTTCTGTCCCTTTGGCCTCTGCTTATCCCTGGCAAGCTCGTCCCTGCCCCCGTCCTGAGCCTTGGGGCCCTTTCCAGCCCCTTGGGTCCCTACTTCCTGACCCTGGAAAGTTGCCCTTTACCCCCACTCCCACTCTGTGCCTTTGACCCCCTTCTTGTCCCTTGGATTCCTACTTCCTTTCCCAGAATCTCCCTCCAGTGCCTTTAACCCTGTTCCCGTCCCTCAGCTCTCCTTCTTCCCTAACCCCACCTGTTTTCCACGCAACTGCTATTCTGTGCCCTCAGATCCCGGTTCCTAGTATTTGGATGTTCTCCATTCCAATCCGTGCTCTTGAATTCCATGTCTTGCCCTCAAAAGATATCATTTCTGGGGCGCTGGGTGGCTCAGTTGGTTAAGCATCCAACTTCAGCTCAGATCATGATCTCACGATTCATGAGTTCAAGCCCTGCGTCGGGTTCTATGCTGACAGCTTGGAGCCTGGAGCCTTCTTCAGATTCTGTGTGTGTGTGTGTGTGTGTGTGTGTGTGTGTGTGTGTCTGCCCTTCCCCTGCTTATGCTCTCTCAAAAATTAATAAATAAAGAAACATTAAACAGGGGGTGCCTGGGTGGCTCAGTCAGTTGAGTGTCTGACTTTGGCTCAGGTCATGATCTCACAGCTCATGAGTTCAAGCCCCGCATCAGACTCTGTGCTGACAGCTCAGAGCCTGGAGCTGCTTCGGATTCTGCGTCTCCCTCTCTGTCTCTCTGCCCTCCTCTAACTCATGCATGCTCTCTCTCTCTCTCAAAATATAAACAAACATAAAAATTTTAAAAAATTAAACAAAAAAGAAGAAAAGAAAGACATCATTTTATATGACTCTCTAATCCTACTTCCTTCTCTATAATCCATGAAACCTTACTTTCTATTCCTCAGACCCTACCTTCTGCTCCTCCTACCCACTTACCTCCACTTCCTATCCTCTATGCCATGTTCCTTGTATCTTATACATACATTGTCTCTTGTGCATTTTTCCTAATGACCACTCCTTTTTCTTTCTGCCTTCCTTTTCCAAGCCTTTCACTTCCTGTCTCCTATACATCTTTTCCTTTTCTTTTTATTTATTCTACTTCACCTCTAGTTTCCTTCCTCCTCTGGCCCAATTCCTGGCCTTTGTACCATCTTTCCTGTCCACATTATATATGCTATTTTTTTCCCTTGGACACTATTGACCTTCCTTCTTCACTCTGTCTCAGTTCCCCATCTCTAGGCAGTAGGCTAGAGAACTGCCTACTGCCCAGTTCATCCTTCATTCTCCTTCCCCATAGGTGCAGACCCACCTTCAAGTAATTGAGGAAAGGATGAATCAGAGCCTGGGATTGCTTGACCAGAACCCCCGCCTGGCTCAGGAGCTGCGGCCCCAGATCCGTGAGTGCCTGTGACCCCTGGTTCCCTTTCCAGATCTGTAAAGCCAGGTCTGGACCCCCAACCTTTTCTTCCCCCTTCCACCATTTCAGTTATTTATTCCTGTGTAACAAACTCCAGAACATGGTGGCCTTAAAGACAACCATTTTCTTTGCTCATGATTCTGCCGTCCAGTCTGGGTTCTGCCAGGTGCTTCTTCTGCTAGCCTTGACAGCAGTCAAGTATGTGGCTACACTTGGCTAGCAGGTCAGCTAGGGGATGGGACTCTGGCACAAATGGGCGTCTCTTCCTCTCCATGTCAGCTCAGGGTCTCTTATCCATGGAGCCCCTCCACATGGTCTCATCAGGGTACCTGGACTTCCTACACAGTAGTTCAGGCTCCCCAAAGCATGAAAGTGAAAGCTGCAACGTCTTCTTAAGGCAGGGGCCCACCTTCTATTGGTTAAAGCAAGTGACAAAACTCAGTCCAGATTCAAAGGGAGGGACCTGCATGAGAACATGAGCACCAAAAAGTATGATCTATCAAAGCCCCCAGATCTATTGCGACTTCCTACTGGATGTCCCAAACGTAACCCTGTGTTTTAAAGAGGCCAGTCTTGGGGTGCATGGGTGGCTCAGTCATTTAAGTGTATGACTCTTGATTTTAGCTCAGGTCATGATCTCAAGGTTTGTAGGATCGAGCCCTGCATCAGGCTCTGCACTGACAGTGTGGAGCCTGCTTGGGATTCTCTCTCTATATATACCCCTCCTCCACTCACGCTCTTTCTCTCCCTCTCTCTCTCAAAATAAATAAAGAAACATTTTTTTTAAAAAAGAGGCCATTCTCTTTTGAAACTTCAACCTCCATCCTCCCTGCCAGGGGTGCCTTCATCTAGCTCCCCACTTTCCCCATATCAACATATGGCTACCCCCAATCACTCTACTGTTAGGGTGCCATTTATTCACCTAGTTTTGTTTTGTGGCATTCCTGTGGGGGTCATGATGTCGACCCCCTTTCTGCATGTTCCCCTCAGAGGAGCTTCTCCATTCTGAACACCTGGGTCCCAATGAATTGGAGGCCCCCGCCCCAGGGGGCAGCAGTGAGGACAAGGGTGGGCTGCAGCCTCTGGATTCCAAGGATGGTAAGTTAACCCAAATGTAGATAACCCTAGACTTTGGGGGACAGGCACCCAGCCTCAATCTTAATCCCTTAAAGTTTTGGGGGTATCTTAGCCACCACAGTGAGTGGGAGAGGAGAGGAGAGGAATGGAGGTCTAAGGCTGTGGAAGCCTCTGTATGATCCTTGATCCTTCTGCCTTGGCGGGGAGGGTGTGTCTCCACCCTTTCCTTCATGATGCCTTCGTTTCTTCACTGTTCCTCCCGTCTTGCCTCTTCTGACTGCCAGCAGACACCCCCATGGCCCTTCCAAAAGGTGAGTACCTCCCAGAATGCACGTCAGCCACCAAATCCCGCTAGTCCCTGAGCCCAGAATGAAAAAGGGTCCATACACTGGGAACTCCAGACCTGCTGGAGTAGAGTCCGGTGCCCCTTCTGACTGCCTCCTCAGGCAAGGGTAGCACCATTCTCAGCTCTCAGAAATGAGATAGGACTTGGGTTAGGGTCCACAGAACAAGACGCTGCATCCTCTGGGAAAGAGAAGATGTCCCCCCTGGAGCAGTATGAACGAAAGGTAAGTGAGACCTGTGGATGCTGCGGGTGGATGGGAGAGGGGTCCTGGACTCCTAGGTCTGAAGGAGGAGGGTGTTAGGGGTTTGGATTCTTTGGTCTGAGGGAAGAAGGGATTGAGGACATGGACTTCGGGGTCCTAAGGGAGAAGAAGGCTGGGGATGCCCAATTGGGACCCAGGGGAGGAGGAGGCTGGTGCCCAGACTCCTGAGTCCCTGACACCTCCTGCTCCCCCAGGTGAATGTGTCTGTTCCAAGGGGTTTTCCTTTCCACTCATCGGAGATTCAGAGAGATGAGCTGGTAAGAGAAGGACTATTCTGGGTACCTAGGGGGAGAGGTCAGAAGTCAGTGGCTAGGCTGTGACTCCCAAAGCCACACAGGGCCCTGGTGAGCCTCAGAGATGGCCCCTACCCCATGTCCTCTCCATGCAGGCACCAGCTGGGACAGGTGTGTCCCGAGAGGCCGTGTCTGGTCTGCTGATCATGGGAGCAGGTGGGGGCTCCCTGATCGTCCTCTCCCTCCTGCTCTTGCGCAGGAAGAAGCCCTATGGGGCTATCAGCCATGGAGTGGTGGAGGTGAGAGACACAAAGACATGGTATGGGGAAGGAGTTCCAGAGCCTGGGCATGGGGGAGCTGTCTGCGGCCAGGTCCCTATGCCCCTCTATTCTTCCCCGCCCCCACTGCAGGTGGACCCTATGCTGACCCTGGAGGAGCAGCAGCTGCGTGAACTGCAGCGTCATGGCTATGAGAACCCCACCTACCGCTTCCTGGAGGAACGACCCTGAACCAGCCCTCTTCACCCCTTTGGCTGAGCCCAGACCTTCTCTCTTCCTGGAACCCCAGAACCCCAACTCCCAGCCTGGGGGAGGGATCTCAAAATTTTTCATTTCACACTCTTTGTGAGGGGACTGGAAATTCTTATTTCCCCTTTCCAATTCCAAATTCCATCCCCAAGAAATCCCCAGGTATTCCCAGCTGCCTCCCTGCTTGGGACCTCCTCACCTTAATTTATTTTGTCAGTTTATTTATTGTTCCTTGAGGTGACCACCAGCTTGGTACCAGTGTCTGTTGTTCCCTAGAATTCACCCTCCCATGTGCTCCCCACTAACATCCCAATAAAATCCTTTTCCCCACCAGGCCGTCCTGCGTCTCTGTGGGGGAATCAGTGTGTAATGATAACTCTGGATACTGGCGTGGATCCCTGCCCAGGCCTCCTTCACCTCTTAAAACAGTACGAAGGATCTTTAAATCTGGGCGGAGCCTATAGAAAGGGCCAGGACTGGCACACAGTGGGTGGACCCAAAGACTGGGTAGGCTCCCTCTGCCCTCTCAGGAGCTTTCCGTGGTGCTGAATGGTGTGTTACTTCTAGGCCTCTATTTGCTGAATCCCAGGCTAGACTCCGAAGAAGCTGTTTCTGGCAGTTTCTCCTGCCTTCTGTTCACCCTCACACTCAATCCCACACAGCATCCACCCCCAGCCTTCGAGCCTATGGAGAGAATGAGAAGCTTGAAACCCTCTTACCATTCACAAGTCTTCATCCCTTCTTTGAGAGGCAATAGGAATCCCCCTGACATGTGGAAGTCCCAGTTATGTCCTAGAGAGGGGTATGTGATGTTGGCAAGCACCTATCGGAATTTAGACCCTCCTGTATTCCATTTTGTGACATTGCAGTTAGCCCTCTACATATGCTGTTACCTGTCCCAAGAGGGTTGTTATGGGGATCAAAAGGGTTGATATTTGTGGAGACTTAGAAATGTGCCTGCCACTTCACAACCACTTCACAAGTGATTTGTTAAATAAATTTTAAAACAGTATGGGGCGCCTGGGTGGCTTAGTCGGTTAAGCGTCCGACTTTCGCTTAGGTCATGATCTCGCGGTTCGTGGGTTCGAGCCCCACGTCGGGCTCTGTGCTGACTGCCAGCTCAGAGCCTGGGGCCTATTTCAGAGTCTGTGTCTCCCTCTCTCTCTGACCCTCCCCTGCTCATGCTGTCTCTTTCTCTCCTAGAAATANAAAAAAAAAAAAAAAAAAAAAAAAAAAAAAAAAAAACCAGTATGGCACCAAATACTCATATGGCACTCACCCTGGGCTGGGTACAGTCCCAAGAGCTTTTTTTTTTCTTTTTTTAGTAGGCTCCATGCCCAATGTGTGGTTTGAGCTAATGACTCTGACTAAAGAGTTGTGCACTCTACCGACTGAGCCAGCCAGGCATCCCCACTCTGAGAGTTTTTTACATACGTTGATATGCTTAATCGTTACTTCTATCTCATAAAGGAGGTATTATGATTATTCCCATTTATAGATTAAGAAATGGATATAAGAAGTTATATCACATGTCCATGGTCACTATATAGGAATGGTCAGAGCTAGAGATTCAACCCAGGCAACTGGGTTACTGCATATGGGTTTCAGAACCCATACTCTTGGCCATTTTGCTAACCAGCTGTCTAGTAATTCGAGGCTGTCCCATATGCTGTTCAGGTTGTACACTGCAAAATTCCAAGTGATACCAATTCACTTTCTAGATACTATAGATTTGCACTTTTACCACAACTTCCCAGCAGGTGGCAGTAATATGCCATGTTCTAATGGCAGCACACAATTTTCTGACGGATGGCGGGGGGTGGGGGGGAAGCATCTATTTATTTTTTCTTTTTCTTTTTTTAACTGTATTTATTTTGAGAGAGAGAAAGCATGAGTCAGGGAGGGGCAGACAGAAGGGGAGAGAAAGAAAGAGAGAATCCCAAATAGGCTCCACACTGTCAGCACAGAGCCCACCCAACAAGGGTCTGGAACCCACCAACTTGAGCTGAAGTTGGACGCTTAACCGACGAAGCCACCCAGGCACCTGAGGGCATCTATTTCTAATTTTCCCCCAAGGGCCTTTGAGCTCACAATGTCTCTTCATAATATATGCATGTAAACACAGGTCACATGTATTAAATACAGACCTAGTAGACATTGTGAGGAAGATGCCTACATGAGCTAAGTTGGATACAATGCCTCAGCTTTATTAGAGAAGCCAGTCTGCAACATCATTCTGATTTTGATTTTAGCTTCAGTTGTATGGAGACAACCCTAGCAGAAATCTATTATTAGCACCACAGGTAGGGGGAAAAGTTGCCTTTATGTTTTCACAGCCAAGTGTGACTAACAGGCTAACAATGGGCAAGGAGCTCCAAGCAGGTGCAACAGGAAATGAAAGGCCATTTTGCTCATTATGCTCAGTGTGTGATTCCTTAATAATGTTTACATATTAATGGCATTACTTAGGGTAATTTTTAAAATGCTTATTATTGAAATCCCAGCAGGAAAAGTAACTTTGCTATTGTTCATTTGAAGCTGCCCTCTTTTCCCACTGAAAATAATTGGTTAATTTTTCTCTTAATAATACAATTTATTAGAGACATTTTATAATTTTATCATGTTAATGTATGTGTGTGTGTGTATGCGCACGCGCGTGTGTGTATTGATACACATTGGGATATATATCTTTTTTTTAGATTTTTTTTGTTTTGTATTTATTTTTTTTTTGAGAGTCAGAGAGAGACAGCGCGACAGAGAGAGAGACATACACAGAATCTGAAGCAGGCTCCAGGCTCTGAGCTAGCTGTCAGCACAGAGCCCGACGCAGGGCTCGAACCCACGAACCGTGAGATCATGACCTGAGCCAAAGCTGGACACTTAACCGACTGAGACACCCAGGCACCCTTAGATTTTTTTAAAAATGTTTATTTTTGAGGGGCACCTAGGTGGCTCAGTCGGTTAAGTGTCCGACTTTGTCTCAAGTCATGATCTCACAGTTCATAAGTTCTAGCCCTGCATTGGGCTCTGTGCTTGGAGCCTGGAGCCTACTTCGGATTCTGTGTCTCCCTCTCTCTCTGCCCCTCGCCTGCTCATGCTCTGTCTCTCTCTCTCTCCCCACCAAAATGAATAAAAACATTAAAAATATTAATGTTTATTTTTGAGAGAGAGAGAGAGAGGAAGAACGAGTTGGGGAGGAGCAGAGAGTGGGGGGACAGTAGAGCAGAGAGGCAATGCGGATCTCAAACTCACGAACTTTGAGATCATGGCCTGAACTGAAGTTGGACACTTAACCAACTGAGCCCTGGGATATACGTCTTATATGTCAATAGAATCTAAGATACTATCAATGATAAGAAATACCTTTAGGTACTACAAAGGAAAAAAACAAGGAATTTTTTTTTATTTAAAGTTTTCTTTTTTTTAAAGTTTATTTTTGAGAGAGAGTGTGGGGGAGGCGCAGGGAAAGAGGGAGAGAGAATCTCAAGCAGGCTCCACACCGTCACCATGGAGCCCGATGTGGCGTTAGAACTCACCAACCATGGGGGGCGCCTGGGTGGCTTAGTCTGTTGAGCATCCGACTTTCGCTTAGGTCATGATCTCGCAGTTCATGGATTCGAGCCCCGCGTCGGGCTCTGTGCTGACTGCCGGCTCAGAGCCTGGAGCCTGTTTCAGAGTCTGTGTCTCCCTCTCTCTCTGACCCTCCCCTGCTCACGCTGTCTCTCTCTCTCTCCTAGAAATAAATAAAAATATTAAAAAAAAAAAAAAGAACTCACCAACCATGGGATCATCACCTGAGCTGAAACCAAGTCAGACATTTAACTGACGGAGCCACCCAGGCACCCCAAAATACAGAAGTTAAAGGAAGTCTCTCTGTGACTGTAAGATTAATTCCAGTTAAGTTGTTAGAATCTATGAAATAACTTTCCCATGAAGTCTTCATGGGTCAGTTGCCCGCATGTGCATACACAGAAGAGCAACATATGCTGGTACAGGGAGGTGATGTGGGAGACTAACACAGCTGGCTCCTGAAACTCCGCCCCCCAGTATTCAGGCCCTTGTGTAGTGCGCCCTCCCCAGATCCTGGGCTTGGCCACATGAATGACTTTGACCTATGTGATGTCAGCAAGCATGATGCGGGCTTGTTCTCTTGGAACCACCACGTGAAGACATCCACTCACCTCCCTGGAGAGACCACGTGGAGAAAGAGATGCGTGGCCCACGCCCAGTGGTTCCAGCCATCTCAACCGAGCTATCAGACACGTGAGTGTGCCCAGCCTAATCAGGCCTCTAGCTGACTGCAGCCACATGAGGGACCAAAGCAGGATAGGACTATCCAGTTAGAGCCCAGTCCAGATTGCAGAATCCTGAGCAAACAGTGATGGTGGTTTTAAGCCTCAAGTTTTGGGGTAGAGACACTAGCAGATGCCCTGAAGTGTGCTTGGTTTGTTGTCCTTGAGAGGCTCTGAGCAGCGGGGGCCTATGATGGGTCAGAGGGCTTTCAGTGGGGGAGGGGCTGTTTGATAAGACTGGGATGAAGTCCAGAGCAGAGGCTATTGGGGCAGTTAGGAGAAGGGGGCATTATGGAGGTCTTCCATCTTAGTTTGGATTTCTCCAGAAACAGGATTTGAGGACAACTTAGCGGTAGGGGAGGGGGGATATGACACAGAAAAGGGAAAGCAGTCAAGAAAGAGTATGTTACCAAGCCAGAACCAGTGTGGGAACTGGAGCTTAATTCTTTTGGGGAGCTCTGAGAGCTTGTGTAGAACACACATTTCCACATTATCCTCATAGACAGGTGAGGGATCTGGAGTATGTATGTATGTATGTATGTATGTATGTATGTATGTATTTTAAAGAGAGAAAATGGGAGAGAGAGGCAGAGAGAGAGAACCTTAAGCAGGCTCCACACTCAGGGCGGAGCCTGACATGGGGCTCCATCCCACAACCCTGGCATCGTGACCTGTACCAAAATCAAAAGTCGCACACTCAACAACAGACTGAGCCACCCAGGTGCCCCAGGACCTGGAGTATTTATATACCATCTCCTGAAAGGATGGCTGTTAGATGGGAAGTGGCATAACCTCACCAGCATTAAGGTTGCCATACTCACAAGGGCAGAGCAGGCTCCAGTGATCTGACACTGCTCACGGGCAGTCAGACCACCAGATGTTGATATGGTGAGGGCGACAGGGTATGGACTTAGCACCCACAGTGCCTGCCACACACTCCACACACACCTTCATCCAAATACGCCTCCCCAGCCAAGCACCACAGCCACTCTCTTGCACCAATGCCCCAGAGATGAAGACAATGACAACGGAGTCCAAACCGAGTTTAATAAGTAGTTCCACATGGGGGAGGAATTCAATGGAAATGGGGAGATCTGGGCAGGAGGCCAGTTGAATTCTAAATTAGAAAGCATGTGACAGGGGGTTCAAATCTAGGAGAGTCCTTCCTCTCTCAGAGGTAAGGACCTGAACAGTGTGGATCCTGAGAAGGCTTGAGGGGTCATCTTAGGAGCTCTACTGGATGGCACTGGGAGCTATTGGGGGGGTACTCCAAGTACTGTGTAGGGAAATCACATCTGGGGTTCTAGATGCAAAGGGCTGAATAGGGGAGGGGGCCCCAAAAGATCCCAATGGGGAAAGGGTTTGGGGTCCAGGGTGTTTCACAGAAACAATCAAGGGGCCTCGATTTCACAGAAATCATCAAGAGGGCTCCTTGTAGGTGGGAGAGGGGTATTACACCACCCCCAAATATTGGGGATTCTTTACCCTCCAGCAGCCATTTTGGGGTTTTAATGTAAGACCCCAATGGCAGGACATTCCACATACATTATCATGGATTTGCAACATTAGCATACGCTGGCTGTCCCACAGGACGGTGGGGACTGGAAAATCAGTCCAGGTTCTGGGTTTGAGTCCTAAGAGGACAGGCCTGGGGGTGCCACACGGCTCCTTTTCAACAGCTGCCGGAGCTGCAGACAAGACAAGGCAGAGGAAGAGAAGTTAGGGAGGCTGGTAGGAGGGGTGGGGACGCAAACACTGTGAAGTTGGGGGTTAAAGTGGAGAAGCAGGGTAGGATCAGCTCGGTTTGCAGGTCAGGGGTTCAGAGTCAAGATTTAGGGTTAGGGATGAAGGTTCACACACTGAGAAAAGGATCAGGAGCCAGAACTGGGATGGAAGGAAAGTGGGGAGTTCCCACCTTGGGGTTACCATTGAGGACTGGGAGTCAAAGGGTAGAGGCAAGGGGTCAGAGGTCACATTTAGGGGTCAGAAGTCTCACTTTGAGGTCAGGGCTGGGGCAGGGGGTTGGGGCAAGGTGACTTGGGAATCAAAGGTCACACCTTGAGGTCACAATTTAGGGTTAGGAGTAGAGGCCATACTCTGAGGTTAAGGTTGAAGTAGAGGTTAGAAGGAGTCACCAATACCAGGTATGAAATCAAATGCTGGGGTCAGGGACCACATTTTCAAGTCAGGGTTGGATAGGGATCAAAGTCACCTTCTGAGATTAAAAGTCACCCTCTAAAGTCAAGAATGAGTAGGGCCTGGGGTTTGCCCTGTTAAGTCAGAGGCCTCTCTACAGTCAGGGCAGGCTCCGTGCTCACCCCCTCGGGGCCCGGCCCAGGCCGCAGCAGGTGGACAGGCTGCTCATTCTCCAGGTTTCGCAGTGTTGGATCTGCCCCAGCTGCCAGCAGGCGCCGCACGATGGCCTCCTGGGGTGGCCCAGGGGGCAGGGCAGCCGCCATGTGGAGGGCTGTGTTCCCATGGGCCTGGGGACAGCGAGGGGAGGACTGATAAGGATCCAGACTCCGCTGGCCTGGGCCCTCAACAGGTACCCTTCATATTCTGCATCCCGCTACACCCAAGTCCCACACTCCTGCTTCACATCCACATGGCCCCACTGACATCCCAGAATCCTCTCCACAATCACATTCCACACACTCCTCTATGTCTTCTACGTTTCCCCAATTACATCCACATCCTATACAGTCCCCACCCGTGTTCCATACATTGTCCCCTCCCCAGCCACAGCCCACAGGACTCCCAGCATCCCACCGCCCCTCTCTGTCATATTGCACACAATCTGCACACGCCAGCCTAGGCCCCCACCTTCATGTTGACAAAGGCCCGCAAGTCTCCCCGTGGCAGCTCCAGCAGCAGCTGAACCAGGGTGGGATTGGCAGCCTGCACGGCCAGATGCAGAACTGTCTTGTTGCTCTTGATCTCCTGGAGAGAAGGGAACAGCAGAGGTCAGGCGAGTCCTCATACCTGGGGTCCCTCCCATGGAACCCAAGAGCCTTTAGACACCTTGTCTCTCCTTTGCAAGCACCCAGGGATGCCTTGTACAGTTATAGGTGTCGTGTACTATACAAGAGTACCATGTTTAAGAGGGTGCCTTTCACATCATACACATCACAGAACTATACGTTTATTATGACAGTTTTCCAGCCCAAAAGTGACTTTGGGCTAGCAGCTGCCTTGGCCACCCCACATTCTACTTGGCACAGTACAATGTACCCACATATCACACGGACAGTCTTTATGTATAAGGATGGGACTTGAGCAGCATTAATCAGGGGCCTAAGCAAGCCTATATCCACTTCTATACTGAGTTGTTCTCAGCAAATAAATACACTTTCCAGGGTGAAACCTTATTATGTGCTCTTAAAGAGTTTTTTAATGATAACGAACATTAAAAATATTATGTGTTTAGGGGCGCCTGGGTGGCTTAGTCAGTTGAGCGTCCGACTTTCGCTTAGGTCATGATCTCGCGGTTCGTGGGTTCGAGCCCCGCGTCGGGCTCTGTGCTGACTGCCAGCTCAGAGCCTGGAGCCTGTTTCAGAGTCTGTCACTCCCTCTCTCTCTGACCCTCCCCTGCTCACGCTGTCTCTCTCTCTCTCTCTCCCAGAAATAAATAAAAAATTAAAAAAAAATTTTTTTAAATATTACGTGTTTAAGAATGTCTGGGTGGCTCAGTTGGTTAAGTGTCCAACTCTTAACTCTCCTCAGGTCATGATCTCACAGTTCATGGGATCAAGTCCCATGTCAGGCTCTGCGCTGACAGTGAGGAGCCTGTTCGGGATTCATTCTCTCTCTCTCTCTTTCTCTCTCTCTCTCTCTCTGCCCCTCCCCTGCTCATGTGTGCACGTGTGCACACACACACACTCTCTCTCTCAAATAAATAAACCTTAAAAATTAAATATATATGGCTCACCAAATAAATTAGGAAAAGAAAACAAGGAGATGGAGAGAGAATCTCTAAATTCAGAATGACCCTAAAAGTCTTACAATGGCAATATGTGGGCTTTATTTGGATCCTAGTTTTTGTAATGAAAAGAATAAATATCACTTTAAAGCCAATCAGAAATTTGAACACAGCCAGAATATTTGGTATTTTGAGATTAAGTTTTTAAGGTAGAATAATCATATTCAGGTTAAAAGACTTTAAAGACACAAATATTTATGAATAAAAATACACTCGGGTTTGGGGTGCCTGAGTGGCTCAGTCGATTAAGTGTCCGACTTCGGCTCAGGTCATGATCTCACCGTTCATGGGTTCGAGCCCCGCATCAGGCTCTGTGCTGACAACCAGCTCAGAGCCTGGAGCCTCTTTTGGATTCTGTGTCTCCCTCTCCCTCTGACCCTCCCCTGCTCACACTCTCTCTCTCTCAGAAATAAATAAAACATTAAAAAAAATTTTTTTAATGCTCAGGTTTGCTTTAAAATAACATAGGAGCACCTGGGTGGCTCAGTCGGTTAGGCATCTGACTCTTAATTTCAGCTCAGTCATGATCTCACAATTCATGGGATTGAACCCCACGGCGGGCTCTGTGCTGACACTGCGGAGCCTACTTGAGATTCTCTCTCTCTCTTTCTCTCTATCTCTCTCTGTCCCTCTCTTACTCTCTCTCTCCCAAAATAAAAAAACAAACACTAAAAAAATTTTTTTAAATAAAATAATATAGGAAAGTGAAGGAATGGATGGGGCAGGATTGACTACTAGTTGCTGATTAATGATGTTGGGTACGGGGAGTTCACGAGACCATTTTCTGTATTTTATCTGGGTTCAAAATTCTTTAACTAAAAAAACAAAACTAAATAATAGGCAGGTGTTTAATTTTCTCAGCCAGCCTGTGAAGTAGCTACTATCAGAGGAAAGAAGATAATATATTCATGAAGAGGTGGATTCTGGCATCAGACCACCTGGGTTCTAATCCCCTCTCCAATACTCACAAGCTGTGAGATTTTAACTCTGTGCCTCAGTTTTTCTTATTAGTGAAATAGAAAAAGTAATAAATACCACACATGCCAAAGGATGTTTGTGGATTCAATTAGTTAATCCATGAAACGCAGTACTAGATGAATAGTAAGTGCTTGATAAATATAAGCTAAGATCGGTAATGTCATTCTTTGGGGCACAGAAAAATGAATATGCTCAAGTTCACACAGCTGGGAAGAGACAAAGCCGGCATTTGTCTGAAGCCCATGGACATCCAGGTGACCCGTTCCACATCATCCAGGTGACCCACCCTCCCAGGGGCGGCCCATCGCCCAGCTCACCTGGCTGGTGTGATCAGCACCCATGTGCAGCAACATCTGGACACAAGCCAGTCTGTCTCGGGCCTGGGTACTCAGCACCCGGGAACATAGGTCAGGTGGGTGCATAGCAACATTGAGCGCCAGGATGGCCGTGTGGAGAGGGGTGAGGCCTGCGGAATGGAGACAGTGAGGGCTCTGCATCCGGAGCACCCACCCCACCTGCCACACCTGCCCTGCTCACCACTCAACTTACCCTCAAAGTCTCTGGCTTCTAGGTCAACCTGAACCCCCGAGTTAATCACAGCCTGAGGAGGAGAAGGCAGAGTGCTGGATTAGGGTCTCCCCCCACTCCTAGCCCCAGAAGCCACGATTTGAGCAACCAGTCCATCCCATTCACCCCGCTGGTCCGCCGGCCATACCGAGAGGACTCCTGGGAGCCCATAGGTAGCGGCCACATGCAAGACAGAACGTCCCTGATGATCAGTGGCATTGGGCTCTGCTCCCAGGTTCAGTAGATCCTCCACAATCAGGGGCTGGTTGGCGGCGGCAGCCACCAGGAGAGGGGTCTGCAAGGGATAAGAAGGTCAGGCTGGGGCCCCAGTCTGAAATCCAGCCCCCAGACCTTCCGCCTTCAAATCCAGGAGTCCAGGCCCTTGGCCCTCACCTTGCCCTTGTGCTCACGAATGTCCAGATGTCTGTACACTTGGAGCATCTCAGCTGCAGCATAGGCTGCCCAGCGCAAGCCCCGAGCCGCAAACAGGTGCAGGAGCCTGAGGACAGGTAGTGGGGCACCAGTGAGCGCAGCACCCCAGCTAAACCAGGAGCAGGCAGACTGCGATCCCCTATACTCACGTGTCTCCCTCCTCATCCTGGGCCAGCAGCCGTTGTGGCCCCAAAGCCAGCATGTGAGCACGGGCTGTGTCCAGAGATGGTCCGGTGGTCACAGGAGGCATCTGTGGGGGTCCTGCAGGGAGTCCAGAACCTCTCCAGGATCCTGCCTGTGGCAGGGGAGGTTCTACATAAAGCCGGGCATCCAGGGGGTCCTGAAGGGTGCACGCGGTGGGAAGAGCCAATCAGCTGAGAATTCTCTCTTCCTAACATGTATACGTACACACACAGAGTGCCAGGTACAGTGGCTGGGTGTCCCTTCTGTACCAAGTGACCTTGGACCTCTGGGCCTCAGTGCTGCCCATCTGAAGAACTGATCTTAATCCAGCATGAGGACAACTGGGAATTTTAGGGGCCTTTCGGCATCCTGTTCCCACTCTGTATCTCACCTCCATCCCCACAGAAAATGGACACTGCCGCCCCGGGTCGGAGGGTGGGTAGAAGTCGGTAGTCGGGAAACCTTCAGCAGCAGAAGCAGGGTAAGTGTAGGGGCTGTCTGTGTAGGCAGCATGCGTGTTGGGGTCCCAGTCTGGAAAGCCCGTGGTGGGGGCCAGGCCGCCAAGTCCAGAACCCACAGTCTCCTGGTGTACTGGGAAGCGAGAGTGGCCTGTGTGTGAGAGGAGCAGGGGCAGGCCTGGTTACCAGAGTCGGGGAAGTCACCGTCGCAGCTGGAGGGCCTGGGATCTCTCAGGGTGCTGGGGGCTAGTCCGTGTGGGACACCAAAGGGCTGGGACCCTGACTCCAGGACACCGAGGGGCTGGAAGCTTGGACTTCTGAAACCTGGCCTCCTGGGACACTGTGGGGTTGAGGGCCTAGACTCCTGGAGCGACCAAAGGCTGGAGCCTGGGCCCCTGGAACACGGAAGGACTATGTACATAGATTACAGGGCTCCAAAGAGTCTGGGAGATCAAACTGTTACCGGGTCCCAGCAAGAGAAGGTCTGACTCCGACATTCCCAAAAGTCCAAAGATTTGGAATGTCTGAGTCCCTGAAGAAAGCTGGGGCTACGAGCTGAGGGAAGCAGATGATTTTCCAGACTTACCTGCCTCACTCTCAGTCACAGATGGAGCCAGGGACTGGGCCAGGGGAGGTGGAAACTGTCCCTGTAAAGGCAGAAACAAAAAGGAACAAGGGGGAATTTATCTGACAGGTCCCTCAGCGTCCATTCCCCCACCCATAGCGCATCGAAGACAGGTGCCGACTCTCATCTGTTCTGAGGGCTCCTCAAGCCATCAAGTCCTTGCCCAATGGGACAGAGCCTCATAATAGTTCTAATTCGCAGGGCTCCATGGGTCTTACCGGTACCCCACCAGCATCAGGCTGCTGCTGACGGCGCCTCTGTTCTTCCAGGAGCTTCTTCACGGTTTGCGATGGGCAGTGGCTGCGTTCACCCCGGCTCACTACGGGGGGGGGGGGGGGGGGGGGGGGGGGGGAGGGCGGGAGGGAAATAATCAGGGGTCTTTAAGTCACCCAACCTTGCGGGGGAGTGGTTTTGGGTTCCCTGCCTCGCCCTCCTGCGCGGAAAAACTGGCACACTGACGTTGCCTGAGTACTCCAAAGCCAATCTTAGCTTTTCAGGTGCAGCATCCGCCTCCGCCGTTTCCTTCCCTTTGCTTCGCACTTTCCCCTCTGACCCAACTTTCCACCAGCGTCGTGGAAACTGAGGAAGGGGGAGGAGGGCGCTCCTCTGCAGCACCTCCCCCCAACTTCCGTGAAAAATCCCAGCCCCCTGATCTCCCATTCCCTAGGCCTGGGGGTGGGGGTCGCTGGGGAACACTCCCTGAGACTCACATCCAGGTTCCCAACATCTCTGCCCTAGAAGCTGACCTGACACATTTTCCTCTGGAAACCAGGCGTCCGAGTCCCCAGCCCCTCTCTCCAAGGAACCACGAGTCAATAGCCCCCTAGTTCATGGGGGTTGCAGAAGTCCAGACCCCATTCCCCCTTGAGACCTAACAGTCCAGGCCGCATTCTGCGGCAGTCCGAGAGCCTAGGGCCCCTTTCCCCAGGACCCAGGAGTCCGGGATCTCAGCCTCTTCCTCCCTAGCACCTGGGAGTCTCAGTTTGCAGACGCCTGTTCCACACCACCCCGGAAGTCCGGAAGTCCGGGCCCTTAACCCTCACTCTGCAGAGCCCGGTTCCGGCGGAGGAAGGGTTAAGCGGGGGAGGGCAGACTCGGAAACAGCCCAGCCGCGACGCGCTGACGTCACGGCGCTCACGCAAGGGAATCTTCCATCCACCCCTTCCACGCCTGGCCGCGCGCAGCAGGTGTCCCGCTGAGAGGTGGGGCGCGCGGCCAAGCGTGGAGCGCGTGGAATCCCCGCACGAGGGGAATTCCCGAGCAGCCCAGGGACCCGAGGCGGGTGTAGACTCGGGAATTCCCGGCGCGGGGGACCCCTGCGGCCAGGCGCCGGATCTTACCCCTACGGACCCGGACCCAGACCGGACCCGTCCCGTGGCTCATTTTTAAACAACCACGTCCTCCCCTCCCCCTCCAGGACTCAATCTAGCCCCTTTCTAGACTCCTTGCCAGCCCCGTCCTCCCACAGGATCCAGGGGGTGGGACCCCCAGCCCTTTCACACCCGGGACCCAGGATTCCATTCGAATCTCCAATCCCCTACGGCCCAGGACCCCGGAGTCCAGAATCCCAGCCGCTCCTCCATCACCACCCAGAAGCCCGGGCTTCCTGTCCCCTCTAAACACCAAGTACCCTCACTCGCAGCACCCAGACTTGATGCTCCAGCTCCGTCCCTGGGGTCCTCAAAAGCCAGACTCCCAGCCCCTCGCTCTCTCAAGGGGCCGAGCGTGTCTCACCTCCCCATGCCCCCATTACCTCGGGGATTCCGTGGCGCGGATTGCGGGCCCCCAGGGCCGCGGCCTCGGCGCTGCGCCAGCCTCGCTCTTTCCCGCGGAGCCGCCGCCGGGTCCCCGATCTAGGGTCGGTGCCCCGCGAGTTTTTAAACTGGGGTTGTAGCACCGCCCGGTTATGGGCAGGGCCCCGCCCACAGGCCTGGGAGTCCCCGTGTCTCGCTCTAGCAAGCCCAGTCTCTGAATGGGCGGGGCTGACACTGAGAGCCAGACTCCTGAGTGTCCCAGGGAAGAGGGAGCTGGGGGCCCCATCTTAGGTCTGAAGGAGAAGTGGCCTGGGACAGCGGACTCCTGAAGGAGGAGAGCACCGAGGGCCTAGACTTCTGAGTCTCGATCCAAGGGGGTGATGGAGGCTCGATTTCCGGGCCCTGGACTGAGAGTGGACAGTATTATTTAGAGTCCTGGGGGAAGAGGGGACTGGGTTCCGCACTTGCTGGTCCCGAGGGAAGGAAGATTTGTTGGCAAGAGTGGTATATAGGTGGACTCACATTTCTCCCTTTTCCCCACATCTCCTTTTTCAGAGGGCAGTTCTCATTTATTCATTCATCATTAAAAATAATATATTACTGCAAGAGACGTACTTTGCTGGGCGCTGTGGTATAGCTGTGAACTAAGCAGCCAGGAATTCCCAGGCCTCAAGCCAACTGACATTCCAGGGGAGGCTCATTCTCAGTTCCCCTCTCAGTGATCGTGTTAATCATTTCTCCCAGGCTTTCAAGACTTCTGCTCTCCTGGTTCTCCTCACTCACATGCTGTTGCTTCTCGGTTTCCCTGGCTGTTTCTGCCTCTTCCCCCATTCTTGGGGGCCGGGGGCACTCCTCTGTCTGTACTCACTTCCTTGGTGACCTCATTCAGTCTCGTGGTTTAAATGCCATCCATAAGCCATCAACCTGAAAATTTACATTTCCAGACCAGATCTATCCCCTGAATTCCATAGGTGCAACTGTGGTCATTCAGTTCCACAAGGAGATCTGTCAGGCATTTCCAGCTCAGTCACCCCAGACCTTGACACTTTCCCCCTAAACCTGCTTCCTCTCATTCGCCATCTCTGTCAACGGATGCCCCAACTTTTCAGTTGCTTAGTCCAGAAGCTTTGGCCATCCTGAATACCTCTGTCTCGTACACACCCATACCGACATGCTCAACTAATTTCGTTGGTTCTACCTCCAGAATCTTTCTAGAATCTCTCCAGTGCCCACAACCTGGTCCATCTGTCCTCTCCAGTGCTCCCACCTGAACAAACATAGCGGCTTCCCTGGTCTCTGACCCTACCCCCAAAGGCAGTCACAGAGACTCACCACTTCTCCCCCTCCCACACACGCACACAGGAAGCAGGTGGCCTTGTCACCAGCAGGGTGATATCCGCTATTGCTGCTTCTCTACTCCCCCACTGTTCCTCAGGACTTCTCTGGACCAAAGCCTTTGGCCAGAGTCCTTCTAGCCCCTGCCCACCATGGCCCCTTCAAGTGACATCCTGATCCTGCTTTTGCTCCCAGGTGAAGCCAATGGTTATGGGGGGTGGCAGGCAGAGCATTTATGAAAAGGGTGGCTTGGGTGGCATCTGAAGGGAGGAGTGCTAAGAGCAGATCCTCCCAGTATCCCTTCCTTCCTCGAGATCCTTTCGGCTTCAGAGGCTGGTTCTCCGGGAAGAGAAACGGAGTCTGGAGTCGCTGCTTGTTAATCACCCCATCTCACTGCTGGGTCTGTCTTTACTTCTATTTCTGATCCCCTGTCTTTCTATGTGCCTCTGGGAGCTCCCCTTCCCATCTGGCCTCTTTCTCATCTGCTCCCTCCCCAATGGAGGTTACTTCTCAGGACACCACCTTTCCCTGTACCCTGTTTTGGGAACCCCCTCTCCCTGCTGACCCACCTTCCCTCTCTTTTCACAGTGGCTGCAGCTCTGACGACCCCAGGTGAGAAATCAGCGCCCCTTCCCCTTTGCCATGGCCCTTCGGGGACTGCTTCCATCCCTAGAGTGTGGCCTGAGGGTCCTGGAATGCCCCCAGTAGCCCTCTGGGTCGCCACCCCGCCTCTCACCCCCAAATCAGAGCCCCCAGGGGATCTGCAGCCCTCTCTGGGTTCCCAACTCACTGCCCTCATCACCAGATTGAAGCCTCAGGGACTCAGCTACCCCCCAGCCTTCTTTGAGAGTACTCACTATGTCCGAAGCACCACCCATGTCTCTCTGTGCTGGGACACCCCCACCTCTCTCCAGTCCTCCACCCCCCCTCTCATCCCCCAAGTCAACCCCAAGGAATCTCAGACACCACCGCCCCCCCCCCACCTCCACCGAGCCCAGCAGGGACTTCCTCTGCCCCATATGCCCAAAGTGCTGTCCTGAGGGTCAGGAACCCCCCTCAGCCGCCTTCTTGTCTTGGCCGCCACCCACCAGGTTCCTGTTCCGGATGTGGGCCCCCCTCCCTGCCAATGCTGGCGGGCCTCATGGCCGCCGATGCGGTCGTGTCGCTGCTAATCATCGCAGTGGTGTTTGTGTGTGCTTGCCTACGCCACAGGTCCACCCAAGGTGAGGGTGGAGACAGGATGGGGCCTGGAGGGGGAGATGTCCCTGGGGAGGGGGGTCTCCAAGGAGGGGTCCCCCAGGGAAGCCCTGGAGGAGATGCTGGGGAAACCCTGGGGGCGGTGCCTAGGGGAACTCCTGAGGAATCCCCTGAGACAGGAGGTCCCCAGGAAGGTGGAGATGTGGGTGGCTGGTAGGTGGACAGGCCTCATGCTTTCTCTCCCCCACCCCCAGAGGATGACAAAATCTACATCAACATGCCTGGCAGGGGCTGACCCCCTGGTAAGGGACACCTTTGACTTCTGACCCTCTCATCTTGCATTGTGTGTGGCGGCACAGGAAACCCACTCCCCACTTGGCTTGGAATAAAGCAATTGAAATGCTTCTAGTTCTGGGGTTTTGTTTTGTTTTGTTTTGTTTTGTTTTGTTTTGTTTTGTTTTGTTTTTTAAGATGTGTTGGGAGCACCTGGGTGGCTCAATCGGTTAAGTGTCTGACTCTTGACTTTGGCTCAGGTCATGACCTCACGGTTGGTGAGATGGAGCCCTGGGTCTGCAGCGACAGCTCAGAGCCTGCTTGGGATTCTCCGTCTCCCTCCCTGACTGCCCTTCCCCCCTGCTCTCTCTCTCTCTCTCTCTCTCTCTCTCAAAAATAAATAAATAAACATTTGAAAAGAAAGATTGTAGGGGCGCCTGGGTGTGGGTGGCTCAGTCAGTTAAGTGACTTTGGTTGAGGTTCGTGGGTTCTAGCCCCGCATCCGGCTCTGGGCTGACAGCTCGGAGCCTGGAGCCTGCTTCAGATTCTGTGTCTCCCCTTCTCTCTGCCCCTCCCCTTCTTGCTCTCTCTCTCTCAAAAATAAATAAACATTTAAAAATGTTTTTAAAAGATTTTTAAAAAAATTTTTATGTCATCTCTATACCCAATGTGGGGCTTGAACTTACAACTCTGAGATCAAGAGTTGAATGCTCTTCCAACTGAGCCATCCAGGTGCCCTAAGATACCTCTAGTTCTAACTCTTCCTCAAAGAACCCCAGGGTCCTCAGAGCTTCCCTCCCTCCCAGGAACCCCACATATCCCTGCTCCTTCAGCTCAGAGATCTAGAATAATTCCATAGTGGTTTTGTGTGCCAGGTTTATTTGGGAGCAGTGGTGGAGAAAGTCTGACATCTCAGGGAGAGCACTGTGGATCTTGATCTTGGTCGCAGTAGGAATAAGGTGCTGGGTAGGCATCAGGAATGACTGGATCCAGGCATCAGGTTGTTGACTGCTGTGGTGTGAGCTTATTTGTAATATGGCCTCTGTGTGTTGAGGTCACTGTAGACATCTGACCTCTGACCTTGGAGCTCCTAATGGGAGGGACAGTGTGGGAACCATTAGTGGAAGAGGCACACTGAATAAACCTGAAACAAAATCCAGCCTTCTCTCCGGGACCTGGAAGGCTCCTAGTAGCTTTATGAAACTTGCCACCATGGAAGACATCTGAATTTTAACCAAGTGCATTCAGTCTTTCCCTTTCTCCTCTGCCTCACCATTATGCCCCAGCCTCAGGGCCTTTGCACATGCTGTTCTCACCGCTTCAAACACAGGTTTGCTAGATATTCCCATGGATGGTTTCTTCTCCACCTGCAAGTCTCAGCTCATGTCACTTCCTCAGAGAAGCACTTCTTGATATCCTCACCTAATTTCTCCCCTCCACACCCACAACCCAGTCACTGCCACACTGGCTTTAAATCCCTCATGATACTTCCCCTAATGATACTATCTGTTAATTTGCTTCAAGTCCATCTCTCCCACTAGGATGTAAACTTTTGCTGTGTAGGTGCTCAACAAATTCTACCAAAGGATGAATAAATTAGAATAATGCTCTGCCCTAAAACTTCACTGCCCCCAGTAACTGAAAATCTCCCTCATTCTTCTAGACCTCATGGAGCCAAACTTGAGATTCTTACACTTTACAAAAAGACTTTTTAATCCACAAATGAGGCAAAGCAAAGCTGGCTGCAGCTATGTAAGAGATTTCTTTGAACAAGGCTCACGACTGAGGGGGAGGTTTATGGTTCCAGGGGACAGACTTCATTCACACTGAATCCCTGAAATCATATGCAAATGACTGGTCTGGCTGAGCACCTAGATGGGAAGGGGTGGGTTCGGCTGGCTTCCATTAGATTCTCACAGGAGCCCATGACCCCCTAAAGGGTTGAGAAGGGCCTTGACAGAGAGGCAAGAGAAGGAGAGGTACCTCTGTCTGCATGATGATTCTTAAGAAGGGTTTCAAGGGTACTTGTGGTGCCCCTAGATTATATGCACAATTTTGTAACTTTGTGTGTGGATTTTTCTAAGGAGTCTCTGGCTTTCATCAGCTTCTCAAAGCGACACAGAATCCCTCCCTCCAAAAAGTTCTAAAACTCCTCTCTTCAGAGTTACTGAATTAGAGCTGAATTATATCCTCTGCCTTTCTAAGAGCCTCTCCCAGAAATCATTCTGTCCTGAACAAGTCAGTGCCTGCCCGAAGGCTAAGGCCAGCATTTACCCTTGCAAAGGTAAAGCCATCCCTGTGTTTTCTCACAGATTTTAAGCTATAACTAGGGTCACGATTGATCACTAAGAGCAGTTGTGAACAGATGCCCCTTTAGTCTTTGAGGGTTTGAAATGTTGCTGAGAAAGTGGCTTTAGGGTCTAGGTCCTAAAGGGCCGGCGGGGGGGGGAGGTGTTTAGAACACACATGCACAGGGTAGGAGTGAGATGTGAGGAGAAGCTGGTTTTCTCACCTGATAAGGTGACTCTGTCTCACTGATGCGCTGCTTCCTGGTCACTGCTGGGGGGTGGGGGGTAGTGCAGGATGCAGAGACAGTTAAGGTGGTGAATCGGGGCCATCTTGTCCCTCCATCAATGTCCCTTTGGATGGCTGTGACTTGGGAGCTTACCCCTCCCTGCCAGGCAAGTCTTCAGAGGGTCCCAGGCTCTCCCCTCCCAGCCCCACTCACCCTCCACAGTCCCTCGCCCCCGAGGGAACAGCCGGCCCAGGGAGTACACAGCCAGGGCGATGAGGAGAGTCAGTACCAGGTCCCCCAGCACGATCCCCGCCAGCACACCTGGACTCACCACGGAGCAATTGCATTCTGAGAACGTGGCACAGGGGTTGGGGGGGGGCGCGGTCAGTGGGAGTTGGGAATTGGGAGGAGGCATCAGCAGAGGTAGGTTCAGAGAGACTGGGGAACAGACGGAGATGGAGAGGTCTTTGGGAGGCAGGGAGGGGAATTGCAGGGCCTAGGCCTACCGTTCTGGGCTTGGGCAGGGGTGAAACCTGAGGACAGAAAAAGAAGGTAGACTGAGGCCTGAGGCTGTGACTGGAGGGTGGGCGCAGAAGCTGGGGAGGGTGGGTCCTGATGGCTGGGAGACAAGAGTGGAGAATGATGTCTGGTGGGACCTGTGGGTCAGAGTCAAGGCCACTAGACTGTGTTACGTTTACCCTGAATTGTCCTGATGCAACATCGTTAGAGTCCCCCTCCCCCGCTTCTGCCAGATTCTGGGGGCTCAGGCTCTGGGAGAGACCCATAAGCTTTGGGGGGCCGGGGATCTGCTTCCCCCCAACCTCCCTTTTGGTTCTCTTTCTATCCTGCTCCCTGCTCTGCCCCAAGCTGAGCCCGGGGACTCAGGAGGCAGTTACAGAAGCCCCCACCCAACTCACCACCCACAGTCAGAAGGAGAGGCAGGAGCAGAAGCCTGTTGGAAGGTCCAAGGACGCCCATGACGCAGGTGACGCTGCTGGACACCAGGGTACAAGGGCCGATGGCATATGGTGTAGCGTCCAACCAAGTGAAGGAGGAAGTCTGAGGCGGTTAGTGGCAAGAGGGAGGAGGGGACAAGACAGGAGGAGGGACAGAGACAGACAAGGCCAGAAAGAGTCAGGCCAAGCCGCCCCAGGGGCCATGCTGTAGCCCCTAACTTCCGGATTGGATGGTAAAAGGAAATGTGCCAACCCACCCCCAGTCAGGGGTCAGTCATGTAATACAAGAGTCAGTGGCTGTGACTGAAGTCAGCATTCCCTCTTCCTGGCTGGGCAATCTTGACCAAGTCATTCAACCTCTCTGGTTCTCAGTTTCCTTCTCTGTAAAGTGAGGAGTAAAATAGTACCTATTTTGTAGGCGCTTATGGGGATGGAATGAATTAATATTTCTAGAACAGGGTCTGACACTTGTCAGCTTTTTATAAGCACCAGCTATAATTATTTGATAATCAGAACCTTGGGATGTTTATAGGACATGAAAAGAGAGCCATCAGGATATGAGCTGCAGGCACTCTGTCCTAAGAGTTAACTCATTTAACCCCCACGGCACCCTTCTGAGGTAGATGCTCTTATCCTCATTTTACAAAAAAGGAAAAGACACTTCCCCAAGATGGCACAACAAATAAAGGTGATCATGAAATACAGGACCCAAGGACAGATATTTGACCCTTAGAGAGAAAGAAAAAAAAGAACCAAGATGAAAGATAAGGAAGGGAAAGGGAAGGTGAGGCAGAGAGAGAGAGACAGACGGACAGAGATGGACAATGACACCGATACACACTGCACAGACACAGGATTAAGGGTTTGGGTGAGATAAGTGGGGGACAACATGGTGACCACAGGGCCGGGCTGGGCTGCAGCACCAAATGAGGAAGTAGCTGGAAGGGAGGACAGAGGGAGGGCACCCAGGAGGAGATGGGGAGCCTGAGCTGGGGCAGGCTAGGAGGAACCTGAGGTTAAGGCACTGGGGGATGGACCGGCGGCAGGAAGCCCCCCTCCCCCATCCAGGCGTCACACCCCACAGCTCCCTGGGCCTGGGCTTAGGAGAGAAAAGGGGAACCTGGATGCCGGTCATGGGACAGACTCTGAGCGGCCCTTTGTGGTGGGGAGATTTGGAAGCCAGAGGAGGGTCGGGGCGCCCAGTCTGAGGGAGCCTGCTAACAGCCTCCATCACCCGGGCCTGGCCACGTCTCCTCACAAAACAGCCAACACCCTCACCACTACCACCACCTGGTCCAGAGTGAGCTTGAAGAGAGCAGGCAGGCCCGGGAGGCCCTACCAACAGCACACCAGGCCCAACTGTGGCTGAAGCAGAGTGAGCCACGGTCTCGTCAGCGCCCACAGGAAGCCCTGAGTCCGGAGGGTCTACATCTGATTCAGGGGTTTGTGGGCTCCCTCTGGCTAGGCAGGGGAGCACACGGAAGGGGGCGGGGACCCAAGCAGGGGCCAGGCTCCCGCTATGGTCCAGTTTGTTGAGAGGATTTTGTGAGGTCTACCAGAAGAATGTATGCGTCACTATCCTCATCATTACTGTTATCGTTATCAGTACTTCAAGCCTCCAATTCTGGGCTCATCTTGCTAAAAGTCCTCCCTCAAGCCCTCAGACTCAGCCCTGCAATCTGGTCTTCCCGACTCCAGCCAGGCCTGAGCCGTCCCTGGAATTGAGTCTGATAGCACACTCATGCACCATCCAATCAAGCCGCTGTGGCCATAGAGCTGGGGCTGGGTCCCAGAGCCCCCCTTTCCACTGCTGGAAGTCCGAAGTATCCCAAGGGAACAGACTGGGTTAGTGGCAGATATTTGTGAGACGTGGGGTGGATGCTCTTTACCAACCAGAAGTGAAGTATTTCAGTATTTTAGCATCTGGTATGATTGTACCGGGACAGATCGCAGGATGTAGGCCTGGGCTGTTCAGCCTGGACTCTCCACGGGTGGGTGAACCATTGAGTGAAAGAGGGCTGTGATGGAGGGCACCCAGCTGACTGGGAGCCACCCCTCACAAGGTGCCAGACTCCAGGAGGCGGGGCTGTTTCACCCTTGAGATGTGTAAAGTGTCTCAATGTCTCCTGGCAGCAGCCCAAGTGTTGGGCAAGGCCCAGACTGACTTTGCCAGAAAGCAGGCAATGCATCTAGCCCGCCACAAGCTTGCCTCTGTGTAAGATACAACCCCTCCTCCGTCTCCCTGCTTCCACTTTTGCCCCCTACAGTCCATCCTCCCCAGAACAGTCACAGGAAGCTTTTTTGAAAAGGCAGAGAAACAGCTTTGCAAATGGCCAAAAAATTCGAACAGATAACGTCACAGAAGAAGAGATGTGAATGGCCCATAAGCATGTGAGAAAACATCCAACACCGTTAGTCATTAGGGAAACACAAATGAAAACCACAATGAAATGCCACTACACACCCACTAGAATGACTAAAATGAAAAAGACTGACCCTCTCAAGTGTCAGCAGAGATGTGGAGCAATTGGAAATCTCACATGCTGGTGGAAATGAAAAATAGAAACACCACTTTGCAAAAGGGTTGGGTGGTTTCTTATAAAGGTAAATATTCACCTACGCAGAGACCTAGCAATTCTGCAGAAGCAGGCATTTACCCAGGAGAAATGAAAGCATATATTTACATCAAGACCTGCCAATCTTTCTGTCCTCCGGAGGGAGGACTCCCTGTCTTTTCCTCGCTTCTACTACTCCAGCTACACTGGCCTTCTTGCTACTTCTTATATAAGTCGACTACATTCTTACCTCAGGAACTTTGTACCTGCTCTTCTCTCTGTCTGTGATGCGTTTCCCAAAGTCCATGTAGAACTGGCCCCTTCTGGTCACCCTCCCAGAGATCTCTCCTGCTCAAGTCACCCTCCCCTCACCAATTTCATTTTCTTCCTGTATTCTCTGATTTGTCTGTCCTCATTTTTACTGTCTACCACTTCCTCTAAAATAGAAACTCCATGAGGACAGAAAACTTTCTGCTGTGTTCACTATTGTATCCCCCAGCACATAAAGTAGATGCCCAGTAAATATTCTTTCTTTTAAAAAAAAGTTTATTTTGTTTATTTAAATAAATAAAGTTTATTTATTTACACAGAGCTTGATCTCGTGAACCCGTGAGATCATGACCTGAGCTGAAATCAAGAGTTGGATGCTTAACTGACTGAGCCACCCAGGCTCCCCAGGCTCTTTCAATATTGGACTAAACGGCCACCAGTAACAGATTGGATTGAACATGGCTCCTCACGTCTGCAGTCCAATCTAAGGGTATCCCAGACACGCCCACTGTTTCTTCTTGAATCACTTGGCAGATAAGAATGCTAGGGTTCCCCCAATATTCTCCTGCTCCTTCTTCCACAAAATTTTTAGCAAGGCATCTGGCCGTGAAACTAGAAACTGTATTTCCTGGCCTCTTTCACATTTAGAGTGGCCATATGACTTTATTCTGGCTGATGGACAGTGTGGGAAGTAAAGGGGCAATTTAAAAGTCAGAGTCTTTGTAGAGGGATGCATTCTACTCTTCTCCTGATTTTCTCATTTGCTGGAATTTGAATGTGGGAATCTTGAAACAAGTGGATGAGGACAACATCATAAAAATGAAAAAGCAAGAAGATAGAAGAAGCCTCAGGGCCCACCATCTTGGAGGAGGAGCCACACCAACCCTGGTGTGGAGGGAGAAATGTCTACCTTAAGACACTCATGGTAGGTAGTCACCAAGAATTTCTTCCTCCCAAGAGGCACATGCCATCCCTCCTACCAAGAGAGCCCATTTTCCCTGCCCTTGAATCTGAGCTGACCTTGCAACTTGCATTGACAAAGAACATGGTGGAAGGGATGCTGTGCCAGTTCTGAGGGTAGACCGTAAGAATCCTTATAGCTTCTGGTTTTACTTTCTTGGAATACATCTGCCATGCTGTAAGGAAGTCCAAGCTCCCTTCCTGGAGAGTGAGGCCACACAAAGAGGCCCTGGAAGATGAGACACCGTGTGTGGAGAGAAAGGCCACATGGAAGAGAACCAGGGCACCCCAGTCAACAGCCAGTGCCAAGGCCCCAGGCAGGTGAAAGAAGTCATCGGGATCTTTCATGCCATGTGAGTCACTAGCCAAATGCAGCCCCTTGACTGACCCCAGGTAACACCTTGTGGAGCAGAAGAGCCACCCAGTCAGCTGAAAGAATCATGAGAAATAATAAATTATTGTTGTTTTAAGCCACTATGTTTTTAGATGATCTGTCACAAAGCAATAGACAATGGAAACAGCACTGTTATTTTGGGGACTTTGTTACTACAACCAAATCCATACTCCACCAGACACAGTTTCAAAAGCCCAACTTGAACTAGATGAGGCTGAAGGGTGAAGTTTGTGAAGATGTGGCAGTTAATACACACATGCTCTAAGGGAAAAATGAAGCAACCCAAACATCAGAGGAAAGCGGATGATGGGACGTTGGACAGATCCAGACTGACTCCAAGATTCTCCATAGCTCGCTTCCGCTTTTCTCTGGGCTAGCTTTGTTCAGGCCTCTCTGTTTCTGATGGAACCATAGTTTCTGTCATCAATAGCTCACTCTTCCTGAGCCCATGATTTAAAAGAGAAGGGAGGGGAGGAGAGGGGAGGGGAGAGAAGAATCCTGGGAAGGGTGCCTGGGTGGCTCAATTGGTTAAGCATCCGACAGGTCATGATCTCATGGTTCCTGGGTTCGAGCCCTGAGTCAGGCTCTGTGCTGACAGCTTATAGCCTGAGCCTGCTTCAGATTCTGTGTCTCCCTCTCTCTCTGCCCCTCCCCCATTCGTGCTCTGCCTCTCTCTTTTAAAGATAAATAAACATTTAAAAAATTAAAAGAAAAGAAAAGAGGGGCGCCTAGGTGGCTTAGTCGGTTAAGCGTCCGACTTTCGCTTAGGTCATGATCTCGCGGTTCGTGGGTTCGAGCCCCGCGTCGGGCTCTGTGCTGACTGCCAGCTCAGAGCCTGGAGCCTGTTTCAGTCTGTGACTCCCTCTCTCTCTGACCCTCCCCTGCTCACGCTGTCTCTCTCTCTCCTAGAAATAAATAAAACAATAAAAAAAAAAGAAAGAAAGAAAAAGAAAAGGAAGGAATCCTGGGAGAGGACTAAGATTGGTTCAGCATGAATTCCCTGTGGCTGGTGTGGGGGACAAAGTCTGTAAGAAAATGGCAGGTGCTTAAGAACACTGGCTTGGAGAGGGAAGGAGGCCCAGTCCCTAAGCAGCATGTAGGAGATGCCATTGGTGCCTCACCCATATTCCCTCAGTATTTGCCACTTCCAGACACACTACCTGGCTTACAATTTCCTGTGCTGTGACTGTCTTCTTGAGGGTTCTTTCTGCAAGTTGCCGCTATCTATGCCCAGGTCCTGACTCTGGTCATTAAACCAAGGTTACACCTGACCCAGATATAGCAGCCACGTGGTAGATGCCACTAACTCTTTTAAACAGCAAAGGGGGTGGGTTCAAGGATATTACAGAGACCACTGAATATCTGGGAGTGAGACAGATCAGTCCTAGGGCTACACAAATCCTAATGCCACCCAGGAGTTTCTGCTAAGACTTCCACCGCTAGTCACATCAGAATTGATTTTACAGGTTGCCTCAAAATTCTCTTCACTCTTTCAGATAAAATTCTGATGCGAATACCACAACATTTACAGATAAAATATGCTACATAATCACACAGAGGAGGAGAATGAGGGGGAAAGGATCAGGCCTGGGTGAACAGTCGTTGGGGGTAGAGAGATGGTTCAGGATTCCTCACACTCTTTTCTCTTCCGTCTTTTCAAAATTCTCTAAATATAAAAATTTCTTGAAAATGTGGTGCACTCAATTGGCAAAGTGCAGGACACACGCCTGCACACAGCTGCGAGGAAGGCTGGGAAAAGGGATTTCTGGCTTCTGGTCTGGGGAAGCCAAATTCATAAGGTAGGACATTCCCAAAATGTAGAGAAGATGTTGAAAAGACTCTGGACATCTGGACAGAAAGCATGAGAGATGTCCATACCACCAAAGGAACCAATCCATAGGGCCTGCCTTACCCTTCCCAGGTAAGATGATAGTTTGATTCTTCAGTCAAAAGAAAATGGAAAACCACAGTGAGATACCACTGCACATCTATTAGAATGGCAAACAGAAAGTTCTGACAATATCTAGAGCCGCCCAAGATGCATAGCAATGGGAACCCTCCTACACGTTGCTGGTGGGAATGCAAAATAGGTCAGCCATGTTAGGAAAAGTGGCAGCTTCTTATAAAGTTAAACATACGCTTATCATATGACCCAACAATCCTGGTCCTAAATATTTACCCAAGAGAAGTAAAAACTTAAGTTCACACAAACACAAGAAATGCCATATAAATAGTGGCTTTACTTATAATTGCCCCAAACTAAAAAAAAGCCACATTTTCTTCAAAAGACGGTACATCCACACAATGGAATACTACTCAGCAAGAAAAAGGAATGAACTACTGATAAACCCCCAAGAGCACAAACAAATCTGAAATACACCATGCTAAGGGAAAGATGCCAGACTCCAAAGTCTATATACACAAGTCTATTCATAGAACATTCTGGAAAAGAATGGAGGGACAGAAACTGGATCAGTGCCTGCCAGGGGCTGGAAGTGGGAGCAGTGACCACAAAGAGGAATGAGAGAAATGGGGGGGAGGAGGGCAATAGAATTCTTTATTTTTTCTTATGGTGATGATTTCGTAGTTGTATGCATTTGCCAAAGTTCATAGAGCAATATGCTAAAAAAGGGTATATTTTACTCTATGTAAATTTTACATGAATAAAAAATTGTTTTAAAGAGATGAAAATTAGGGGCACCTGGGTGGCTCAGTCGGTTAAGCATCCAACTTCGGCTCAGGGCATGATCTCACGGTTGGTGGGTTCGAGCCCTGAGTCCAGCTCTGTGCTGACAGCTCAGAGCCTGGAGCCTGCTTCGGATTCTGTATCTCCTTCTCTCTGACCCTCCCCTGCTCACACTGCCTCTCTCTCTCAGAAATAAATTAAAAAACATTAAAAAAATTTTAAAGAGATGAAAATTGGAAGCACCAAAGAAACTGGTAAAGAAGCTTCATGATGTCTTTATTTTCTACCAGTTTCAGTGTTGACAGCTAAACAGGTGTTTCCCGCTTTGGCTTCTGGGAAAGTGGTAGCAAGGGATCACTTGCAAGGCGAGTAAAATGTGATGCCAGCAACCAACAGATGTTGTTCTCTCCCTTCTTTTATTAAAATGTAACTTGTAGTTGCACATCTGGTCCCCTAGCCAAGACTAGGTTTCTCAGCCTGTTTGGAGCCAGGTGAGGCCTTGGACCTGTCTTCTGGCCGATGTAATATGGGAAGAAACAACTTCCAGGTTGTTTCCCTAAAGGCAAAAGTGTGTCCTCCCTTCTTCTATTTTCCCTCTTGGCAGGAATGTGGCCCTGATGCTGGAAGTGAACAGACGTCTTAGGCCACAACAGCTGACTTTATATTTGTGAAAGGAGGGCCTTTAAAATATAATTAAAGCAATGCTCCATAGATTTATCAATTGCGGCTCATCCACATAGTAAATTCAGTCATTATACATGAATTAGAATTCTAGAAGGTGGGGCACCTGGGTGACTCAGTCTGGCAAGCAGCTCAGGTCATATCTCACAGCTAGTGAGTTCATGTCCCACGTTGGGTTCTCTGCTTTCAGTGTGAAGCCAGCTTGGGGTCCTCTGTATCCCTCTTTCTCTGTCCCTCCCCTGCTTGCTCTCTCTCTCTCTCTCAAAATAAATAAAACATTTTAAAAATTCTACAAGCTGATTTGAAGGGACTTTATGTGAGAAAGGCAAGGTAGAAAGAAGTGAATATAATATGATGCCAAACAGTGACCAAAAGAACCCCTTGTGAATATGTGTATATATTTGCACATTGAGAGGTGATGGAAAACCATGAAAGGAGACACCTCGGCTGCCACCATTGGTAATGGTGACCTGGGTCAGGATAGGAGATCGGGGAGAGTAAGAGCAAAACAGGGTTCCAAGTGAAAGAAACAGATAATAACAATAATATGTATAACAAGATGCTGTTTATATCAAGTTATATAGGTAAAATTGTGTATATCTGCACAGGAAAAACTGAATGACATTCAAGAAAATGCCAGCAGTGGTATCCCTGGGTGGTGAGGGTTAGGTTAATTATATTTTCGTTATTTTTAAAATTTGTTTATTCTTTTAATGTTTATTTTTGAGAAAGGGAGAAACAGTGCAGCAGAGGGAGGGCCAGAGAGAGAGGGAGACACAGAATCCAAAGCAGACTCCAGGCTCTGAGCTGTCAGCACAGACCCCGAAGCGGGGCTTAAAATTTAAGGTGCCCCTTAAATTTGTTTTCTTACAGAGAGTATTTTTAACAAAATTTAAAATGTTTTTTAAATTTTTTTAATGTTTAAATTTTCAGAAGACACAACAAATAAATACAGGCAGTTTTGTGGAGGAAAAAAAAATACAGCACTCCTACTGCCAATAATGGTGTTCGAAGAAATCAGAAGCCACCCTCCACTGAAGAACAAATAAAAATGCAGGATGAGGGGTGCCTGGGTGGTTCAGTTGGTTGAGTATCTGGCTCTTCATTTCAGCTCAGGTCATGATCTCACAGTTCGTGAGTTCGAGCCCTGTGTTGAACTCTATGCTGAAAGCATGGAGTCTGCTTGGGATTCTCTCTCTCCTTCTCTTTCTGCCCCTCCCTGACTCATTCTCTCTCTCTCTCTCTCTCTCTCTCTCTCTCTCAAACTAAAAATGCAGTTTGAATGAGAAACAATGAAATCTGGCCACGTGTAGCAACATGGATGGACCTTGAGGGTGTTATGCTGAGCGAAATAAGTCAGGCAGAGAAGGACAAATATCATATGTTTGCACGTATAGGAGGATTAGGAGGAACTTGACGGAGGAACAAGGGGGAGAAGAAGGGCGGAAATGGTGGGGGAAAGGGAGAGAGGCAAACCATGAGAGACTCTTGAATGCTGACAAAAACTGAGGACTGATGGATGTGGGGGGGAGGGGGGAATGGGCATGGAGGAGGACACTTGTGGGGATGAGCACTGAGTGTTATGTGGAAACTAATTTGACAATAAACTATTTGTAAAAAAAAATAATAATAAAATAAAATAAAAATGCAGTTTGAAATATATAGGAAAAGTTGCTAAAAGTAGCAAAGCACTAGTAAGAGGGTAAGGAAATACCATCCAATATCCAAAATAAAATAAGAGGGGAACTCAGAACTCAACTGCCTTCAGAACAAATGCCTTCACTACGTTCTGAAGACATGGTCCAATCCAGCAGATGGTTTGGGACTAGAGAGGCAAAAAGTAGAGGCTCAGGTCCACCCAGACTGGAGAGTGTGAACATCAGCTCTTCATTTTCAGCTGGGATCTGAAGGCTGTCACACTCAAGGTAAGAGTGAGCCAGAAGTCATGTAGCCTTCATGGGAACTAACAGCTTATCCTTGTACCCTCTAAGTCTGGTAAACCTAAGTCTTGTCCTGGATTAATGTCCCTTCTGGAGTAACATACAGTCATATTAGGTCTTCAGATTCTTCCTACAAATCTTTTTTTTTTTTAGGGCGGGGGGGAAGGGGGCGCCTGGGTAGCTCAGTCGGTTAAGCGTCCAACTTCCACTCAGGTCATGATCTCACAGTTTGTGAGTTTGTCGGGCTCTGTGCTGACAGCTTACAGCCTGGAGCCTGCTTGGATTCTGTGTCTCCCTCTCTCTCTGCCTCTTCCCCGCTTGTGCCCTTCTCTCTCTCTCAAAAATAAATAAAAACATTTTAAAAATTGTTAATATCCCTGTTCCTATAAATCTAAGACATTATGAACAACAACTGGCAGAATCAACAAAAATGACAGCAAACACTTCAGATGTCTGACCTGCCCATTTTTGCCAAGAATTTGTATTATCTGGAAATAAGTAGCTATATTCCCTTTGACTGTTCATCTATGACCTGACCTCACAGTTATACATCTGCTCTTTGCCCTGGACAGTAACCAAGGCAATGACCCTCACAGTACAAAGGGCAAAATAAATTAGACACCAAAGCTAAGACTTCATTTTTTAGGAGTGCCTGGGTGGCTCAGTTAAGTGTCTGACTCTTGATATCGGCTCACAAACTCATGGTTTGTGAAATTGAGCCCCACATCAGGCTCTTTGCTTACAGCATGGAACCTGCTTGGGATTCTCTCTCTCCTTCTCTCTCTGCCCCTCCCCTGCTCTTACTTTCTCTCTCTCTCAAAATAAATACTTTTTTTTTTTAAGATTTCAAGGTGCTTGGGTAGCTCAGTCAGTTAAGCATCTGACTCTTGGTTTCTTTAACAAATAAAAATATTTAAATGTTTAGGGGCGCCTGGGTGGCTTAGTCGGTTAAGCGTCCGACTTTCGCTTAGGTCATGATCTCGCGGTTCGTGGGTTCGAGCC